>NC_083640.1:27256996-27574486 GCF_963576545.1 Limanda limanda | reverse complement strand
TGGTCTAACTGGTCATAAAGACAATGTTTGAGCATATTTCTTCCATCAGGAGGTGGTCCTGAGTCCCACTGCCGTATCATACAACATGGCTCAGCTCAGCGCCTCCACAGAGTATTCAATCAGGCTGCAGGCCATCGCTGGTCCCAAGAGGAGCCGAGTCATCTCCTCTGTCTTCACCACCAGTGAGTAGATTCATGAACAGGTTTCATCCCTTGTTGTGTCAACACATCAAACGTATTTCTCTCATTGTCAGTAATAAGTGTGTGTGTATGTGTGTGACTGTACTAGCAGTAACCTATACTAACAGTAATGTAGCTTGAGGACTAATACACCGATTTTATTTTTCATAAACACTGAATTATTTACTAATCCACAAAAGAAGATTAGCAAAATTCACAGTGATAGTATCGATGAGAACGTCTGTCGGGTCCACTTTATCATTATATTGTGTGTGTGTGTGTGTGTGTGTGTGTGTGTGTGTGTGTGTGTGTGTGTGTGTGTGTGTGTGTGTGTGTGTGTGTGTGTGTGTGTGTGTGTGTGTGTGTGTGTGTGTGTGTGTGTGTGTGTGTGTGTGTGTGTGTGTGTGTGTGTGTGTGTGTGTGTGTGTGTGTGTGTGTGTGTGTGTGTGTAGCTGGAGTGCTGTACAGATACCCCAGGGACTGCTCCCAGGCTCTGCTGAACGGTGATACCTCATCCGGCCTGTACACCATCTATCTGGCCGGAGATGAGAGCCAGCCCATCCAGGTCTACTGTGACATGATCACCGATGGAGGCGGATGGATCGTAAGTCAATACACAGACAGACAGATGTGGACAGCACAGACCTGTTCTCTCTGCTGTGAGGAACACATGCTCAGTTGGTAGTGGCCACACAACAATTAGGAGGATCACAGACCATTGCATGCTCTGTTGACCAAATCCACATCACTCTGACATTATTGTGGACAGGGATTTATATGCTCAATATGAGCATGATATTTGTATCACAGTTTCTGACTGTTTCACTCAGAGTGACAAAGCTTCATTGAGTTATCACCATATGTAACTTCAGGAGGGAGAGTGGGTTGTCCAGTATTTAGAGTTGGATCAACCCCAAACTTCCCTCATATGTTGCAAATACCCTCTAAATCTATTGCACTTCTGTCCATCCTGGGAGAGGGATCCCTCACATGTGGCTCTCTCTGAGGTTTCTATGTTTTTTTTACACTGGTAAAAGATTTTTTTAGTAGTTTTTCTTACTCTTGTTTACGGTTAAGGGCAGAGGATGTCACACCATGTTAAATACCCTATGACACAAATTGTGATTTGTGAATATGGGCTATACAAATAAAATTTGATAGATTGATTGATATGTTTTCATGAAGGAGCAGGGGTGAATGGGTGATTATGACCCAGACTGTAAAACACTGTGAAAGGTCAAAGAGACTAGAAAAGTTCTAAACATAAATGTAGAACATTAACCATTCAAAGTTTATTAAGTCAGTGACCTACATTTGCTACATGTGTAGTATGGAAGCCCTGAGAGGGTAGCATTGTGGCAGGACCATTGATTTATTGATTTCTTCTTTAAGACGTGAAAAGAGAGAAATATTGCATCAGGATATTTTCATGTCTAGTAGGACTAAATCATTTTCAGCTTGTGATCTAAACATAAGATACATTATGTACTCTTTTGTGTGTATTTTAATTACTGAAGATTTGCTGCCAGTAAATCAGTTTTTACTTTGTTTTTGTTTAAAATTGTTTTTATCTTTGGCCAGATATAAATTAAATAAAGGTTTTCACTTACCTCTCAGGGCCTCTGTATTGTCTTCTGGCTGTGTTAAACAAGAATCCTAAATACATCAGCTGATTGTATAAAACACACCCTGACAATATTCATCCGTTATTGTTGTTTCCTTTGCAGATTTTCCTCAGACGTCAGAGCGGGAAACTGGAGTTTTTCCGTAACTGGAAGAATTACACGGGCGGCTTCGGTGACATGAACGATGAATTCTGGCTGGGTAATTTCTATCAAATCACCACACACATTCCCACCATACATTGATTCTAATATTAATGTGATTGCTGCAAGTTCTCTTTATTTTCCCATTTTCTTCTAATAATGCTCTGCTGGTCCGACATGCTCTCATCTAGAAACATAGTTCTAAAGCTAAAATGCTGCTCAGATATAAGGGACACGTTCTAGGACTCTAGGTGCTGATCTCTGTGAGTCATATCTGTCACTCAGTCAGAAACTGATGTGGCAGAGCCACCATGTGGCCCATTTCAATACTCCTTTTTTTATGCAGCCATAAATAAGTTTGCTTCAAAAGTGGCTGTTCAGGATGATATGAGCTGAATTCCTTCGTCAATGATAAAAAGGAGTGAAAAGATTAGACTAGAATATGAGGCAACTGGAACAGGTGCAAAAATCAATGCAGATGTTGTAGTCAAAATAATTTGAATTATGAAATTCTTTTGATTGAATTCACATGAAATACTTCATGTATAACATATAAACTTCATTCAAGATAGTTATCAGTTATCAAATATGATTGAGTTATATTAATACCATATTCATATTATTTTGTTATCTGAAGATAAAAAATGTGATATATTATACATCAAAATCAATATTTATATCATATATGTCCTCTCCTCCTTCCCTCAGGTCTGTCCAACCTGCATAAGATCACAGCTGGAGGTCAGTACGAGCTGCGGGTGGACCTGAGAGACAAGGGTGAAGCAGCCTACGCTCAGTACGACAAGTTCTCTGTGTCGGAACCTCGAACCCGCTACAAGGTCCATGTAGGAGGATACAGTGGAACAGCAGGTAAAGCTGACTCCTGCAGCCATGTACACTATGCTTTAGTTCAAGTCCACTGGTTCTGTCTGAAGACAACCTTTAAAACTGCTCACAAAGTTATAGATTCATTTATATGTGCTCATTTTTCTTAGGTCATGAGTTCAAAATAGTCCAATTAATACATTATCAATAATCCTGTGTGTATTCATGCAAATGAAGGAACCTTTTTTAATGTTCTGTGTATTAACCTCTCTCTCTCTCTCTCTCTCTCTCTCTCTCTCTCTCTCTCTCTCTCTCTCTCTCTCTCTCTCTCTCTCTCTCTCTCTCTCTCTCTCTCTCTCTCTCTCTCTCTCTCTCTCTCTCTCTCTCTCTCTCTCTCTCTCTCTCTCTCTCTCTCTCTCTCTCTCTCTCTCTCTCTCTCTCTCTCTCTCTCTCTCTCTCTCTCTCTCTCTCTCTCTCTCTCTCTCTCTCTCCTGTTTGTAGGCGACTCCATGACCTACCACCACGGCCGTCCGTTCTCCACCTACGACCATGACAATGACATTGCTGTCACCAACTGTGCCCTGTCCTATAAGGGAGCCTTCTGGTATAAAAACTGTCACCGTGTCAACCTCATGGGACGATATGGAGATAACAGTCACAGCAAGGTACAGTTCACTGCTGCTGCATCACAACTTCAAAAACTAGTGCATTTGTGTTACAATTGCTCAGATTGTTTTATAAATGTTTAATAGTTATCGTTAACAACAGGGGAATCGGTGCATTGATCCGATCACAGCTGGCAGCAGTAGCCCTCATTTGTATGTTAGGTTTGGGAATAGGCTATACTAAGCAAGTATTATTACTTTAAAACATTACAGTACAGTATACAGTATATTTAAAAAAAATGTTACACAAGTAGAAAGTTAATATGGTACTATTTCTTGAGTTACTTTTTGTCTATTTGTTTGTATTTTACTTAAGTCATCTATTTGAGTACTTCCTTCACCATTGATAATTACATAGCCCATGGTTGTTCTACCAACAGGAGATAAATTCAGTTTATTGACACTTTTTTATTTGCCATAACCTTAACCACACCATATGTACCACATGCAATGGACAACGTTTGGGGCTTCCAAGATTGTCCTATATAAATGTGTTTGTCTGTCGATGAAGCTGCTTTTGCTATAATATCAATGTGTGATAAGAAAACAACCTCCCAATGACCTGTCCTTCTCTCCATATAATTAACGTAAGATGATTTGTCTCGTCTTCCACAGGGTGTGAACTGGTTCCACTGGAAAGGCCACGAGCACTCGATCGAGTTTGCGGATATGAAGATCAGGCCTTCCAACTTCAGGAACCTGGAGGGGAGGAGGAAACGATCATAAATGAGCAACCACTAACAACAACATCGCTACTTCTCTGTCTGGACTCCCCCCCCCCCCCCCAAAAAAAACCCCATCTTGAATACACACATGCACCCATCTATCCACCCAGCAGCAACCAAAGCCACTGCCAAGAGCCCTGCTGCCTCCTCACAAAACCATATTTCCTCCCATTTGCTCAGAGATCCGCCGTGACTCCATGACACCTGCGGTTGTGGAAATTGTGCCGGTGCTGAAATCAACGTGCATGTTACAAACTGGAATTCAATTCAACCCCACGCAGATTCAATTCACGCACCAAAGAGAGCAGAAACAACTCCACCTCACCTGATTCGGGTCCTCTCTCTAATGTTGCAGCATTTGTGGGCAGGCGTGAGTGCAGCGCGGGTATTTTTTTCTATACAGTTCACCATGTCACATCCAAGCCACGTTTGGGGTATTTCAGAGAAGCTGTTTATGGTACAATGTGGTCTTGTTTAGGTTCAGGGTGTCTTTGCTAAAACTGATAACAGAGTGATAATTCAGAAGGATTATCATTCTTCTCCGTGTACAGTCCTGTACATGCATACATCTGATCTAAACATTCGAAAAAGGGATATTCCTCAGATGGCAGTATTCAGATGTATGATATCTCCATCTAACTTGCCATTTGTTTGTCTTTGTGCGACTTCACTTGTGTCAGTGTCACTTTATCCTCCCCTGGTTCCTTCATCTCCCTCAACTCAAGCCAACGTCTGAAGTGATAAGAGATGCAAGTTTAAAGAGGGAAAAAAAAAATCTATATCAAAGTATTTTACTGGCCACATCCCATGTCCACCTGGATGGCAATGTATCCATTCATCATGTGAGCCCCTGAAGGCATCATGCTACAGCCACAGTGTTGTGTTTTAAAAAAACGAAAGAACCGGGAAAAAGAAAAGCAGACGTGTTTTCAATTTGTTCGTTTCTCTCATGAATCCGAAGGCAGGACCTATTATTGAGTATGTAATGAAACGCGGTGATTACGTTGTTCTTTCTTTTGTTTTTGCAAAATGTGAATACAGTACATACTGTATATGTGCAACAAGAGAATGTTATGTGTTGTTCACACGAAATATGTTGATGCTCAAAACATGAAAAAAGGCCAACTCCAATTGAATTCCAGTGTATTGGTAAAATCTCTATGCTTATGTTGATATGAATAGTGTTTGAACAGGCCCAAACTAGAGAACTAGTTACTGTTTCTACTCCCTCCCCCCGCCCCCACCTGCCCCCTGCCCCCTTCCCCCATCCCCTGCTATGGCAGGATACTAAACCACTGACCTTCTAAAGAATGCCTGTGTAAATTAAGTCTGTTTTTATTGTTTTGTTTGTTTATAACTGGGTGAACAAGTGTTTCTCTGTAAGCTGTATTACAATAAACAGTTTGTTTAAAAGGAAGATGTGCAGGAGATTTATTTATTTCATGTCCATGATGAAGATAAAGCTGCATTAAAAACAAACATCCCAACTCAGGGTCCACGGGCCTTTTAACCACACCACATGGTTTTAGATAGTTTGCTTATTTGACATTGGGATTCTGTGAGTTACAATCAAAATGTTAAGGTGCTGAATATGAATACTATGTACTTATAAAACTAGTTATACTACTACTACGACCAACATCTGGATCATAGTGAGTTGAATTGACTCTTTGAGGGCTTTAACATGCTCAAATTCTTACCAAAATTTGCAGAAAGTTAGAAAGTGGTGACAATGTATGTATTCTGGAGGAATTTTCAATGGGCGTCGCAAAATGGTTCAACGGTGCCCCCCGAGACCCCCGGAACGTGTTCACATTCACCGACCTTCACAAAAATCGATACATAGGTGTATCATGATCAGACAAACAAAAAAGTCTTTAAAAGCCTTAAATAAACAACTCAGTGGTCAAAGATCAAAGGAATCTTTATTTAAATTTGTAATACCATAGCTTTATTGGCATGACATTATGTTGCTAAAAAACAAATATCAGAGGTTAATGTCAAATCAAAGACATGAATGTATAAGGAGAGAACACAACAACCACAGCAGTTGTTATTAGCAACATTTGAAGTAAGCTCTCTCTCTGTCTGATTTCCGGGTCCACGCCCACCTGTCGGGAGTGGCTGCCCCCCCTCCCTCCCTCCCTCCTCCTCCCCCCCTCCCTCCTCCTCCCCTCACTGCAGCAGTACTTCCTGGATTTCCTCCTGTGTTGTTTTCTCGTGTCGAGTCCGTAGCCTGTAAGTCGCGACGCTCCACCGGGACGGGAGCAGCTTCGTTTCCCGTGGGGGCGATGAGGAAATGTCAGTCGTGGAGGTTAGTGAAGTTACTCACCGTGTCAGCTGTGCTCGTCCTGTCGGCTCAGATCTTAGTCGGTGTCATGAGTAAAGAGCAGGTAAAGACCAGCCCCCTGTCAGAGCAGGAGCACAGGCTCCTGTCCCCCCACTCATACCAGTACGTACTCGACCAGCCCCTGTGCAGGGACAGCAGCCCCTTCCTGCTCTTCCTGGTCCCAGTTGCTCCACAGGACGCTGCAGCGAGGGAGGCCATCAGGAAAACATGGGGAGCTCCAGGTCAGGACACCCTCACTGTCTTCTACATGGGGGTCCCCGAGGGGGGGCTGGGGTTCAGCCTCCAGGAGGAGCTGGAAGAGGAGAACAGGGAACATGCAGACATCATCCAGATGAACTTCCTGGACAGCTACCAGAACCTGACAATCAAAACAGTGATGATGATGAACTGGGCTGCGACCCACTGCCCCAGAGCCTCCTACGTCATGAAGGTGGACTCGGACATCTTTGTGAACGTGTTCTACCTCCTGCGGTGGCTGAGGAGCCGCCCACGTCAGGCCTTCATCACAGGGTCAGTGATAAACGACGGCAGGCCGAGGAGGGACGTTTACAGTAAGTGGTATGTGTCAGAGGAGGAGTTCCCTGAAGACAGCTTCCCCCCGTATGTATCTGGAGCTGGGTATGTCCTCTCTGTAGACCTGGCCGCCAGGATCTCCTGGGCCTCCAGGTTCGTCCGCATGATCTCCATGGAAGACGTGTACATGGGGTTGTGTCTGCGTGTGCTGGGGGTCCGGCCTGTGTATGCCCTCAGCCTGCCCACCCTCAGAAATCTCTTTGAAATCAGAGACTTGGAGTATGACAGGTGCACCTTCGCCAAACTCATCATTGTGAATGGGTTCAAGGCGTCTAAGCTGCTGCAGGTCTGGCAGGATTTCTCCATTGGACGCAGCAGCTGCTGAGGGTCAACTTTACCAAGTGCTTCACTGTTCAGACACACATGAGAACTTCAACAAAGTTAAATGTTATCTAATCAGTGTCCTGCTCTTAAGGAAAGAAGCCATTACACACACACGCAGCAGTGTGGATGCTCATGTTCAAGGGCGACAGGGTTGTGGGTAAAGCTGTATTATTATATTATGCAAACATTATTCAAATATTCAAATGAAACTATCAGAGAATATATCTTCACTCCAGAGTTAAACCTCAACTCGTTCATTTAAAATCAAACACGTGTTACCTCAGGCTCAAAGAAAACCTCTCATGTTGATCTGCTGCTTGTCTCTTTTCCTATAATATTGTCAATTCAGTATCTTAGTTTGGACTGCTGGTTGGACAGAACAGGCAATTTGGATACATTCCTTTGGATACAGTGGTGGTCAGATTTTCTTTTACTAACCACTACATTTGACCTAATAATAGAAAATGAAAACTAGAGCAGCTGGAGATCATAAAGAGATAGAATGTGCCTTCCATCCCAAAAGCTCTATTATATTATAGCTCTAAAATATTCAGTTAACTGTCCCATAAGAGAAGCAGCAGAAGCTGCAACTGAGAAGCAGGAACCAAAGATTATGGCTAAAGTGATAAAAAAAAAAAAAATAGTTGCAAATAATCAACACATCAACAATTTTCTGTATAATTGATCATTTTTTGTTAACAAGTAAATGAAATGTAATAAGCTGCTTTTTGTGTTTTGTATCATCATAATGAGTAACTGTAACATTATAAAGAAATAGGACATTCATAATGAAAAATTCCCAGTGAATGAACTGATGAATCATTTGCCTTATAAAACAGATGATAATGTTGTTGCAGAACACTAATTACTGAATAATGCACTCATATCCCTGATGTTATATATTTGTGTACTTGTGAAGCGCCTTACAATCCTGGTTTTAAAAGTTGCTGTGGCAAAAAAGACTTTGACTTTATTCAAACAATGTAGCAAATCACATGCACTGAGAAGCTGAGTAGCCTTCCTGACCGAGGCCAAATAAAAGAAGACAAAATAGTTGCAGATGTTTTTCTCATCCGCAATGTCAGTTCCAACTTCTTCATTCAAAGTCATATTTTATAGGTATTGTGTAGTAGTTAGGTCATAGTAGAGGTGTAAATAGGACATAATGTATCCTCTGAATTTATAATATACACCAAAGACTGTTCAAAAGTTTACCTCGTTTTATTGGCCTTGTACTTAATCTTCAGTTTGTGCCTGATAGGTTTAGGCTCCACGTGGACAGTTATTTACACAGGGCCACATTAACCAGGAAAAAATCTATCTGTCTGTCTGTCTATCTGTCTGTCTGTCTGCATATCCGTCCATCTGGGCGTAACATAACCCGCAGCATATTTGTTGTGTGACGGTGCCTATCTATTTACAGTGTCGTATGACGAAGTGGCTATTTATATATATGCATTGTACTTACAAAGAAGAACCAGCTGGTGGCAGTATGTAGCAACTGCTGAGGTGTACTTAGTACACATTTTAATTGGAGACACACTATGACCTTTTCACAGGGATCCTTATAATCGCTGGTAAGAAAAGATGAGCCCTCAGAAAAGCCTATAAAAGAAGTTTTTTATTTTCATCTTTCACTTAACAGCAGACTGATCCTGCTCACTGGTTTACTATGCACCGAGCGCCTCATAGATTGATACCTAGATTTGTTCCTGCATATGAATGAGAAAATACACAGCATCTGACTATATGAATGTTTGATTATTATATATTTCTTGCTGCTATTGTTTTTGCTATTGTCCACATGCCAAGAGAACATGCTGTTTCCCTCCAGAATAAATAAAATGCTGAAAACATTTTTCATGAGATTTATTAACATGAATTTATATTTATATTTGTATTTTCACAACAAGTTACAGTGTGCATTCAAAGGGTTAGTAACTTCAAAGTTGTAGGCTTATGATAAAGAAACTAAGCACCCTTCAGTCCTTGATGTCGACAAATATTGAAATTTATTTTAAATGATGAAACTTGATTTTTTTTATATTAATAACTCAGTAAAATAGCTGCAGGGAAATTAAATTATAAGGCAAGTACCCTCATTAATATAGCACATGCTTATAAATGTTATTATATAAAAGCAGTATATTATCGTAGTGTGCAGTAAGGATAAACATATCACTGCTTACCTGTTACTTTTTTATGTCACATGGAACCACATCTTCTGAAACCAGCCACAGCAAAAGATGGGGGGATTGTGGAGAATGGGCCAATAATATTTAACTTCAAAGTAGAATAGAATCATAAAAATAAACAAAACATCAAAATGCACAGTTTCCTTCTGAATTTAATTTAAAGTAACATTTCATTGCTCTTAATATAGTTTTCCGTTAAATTCTAATTAATATAAAGACTTGTTGCATATGACAATATCCAATTGGATGAGAGCAGAAGGTGCAGTTATTACATTCGATGCAGTTTATTGTCTGCTCTTCAGGCTGATGACTCAGAAATGATTTTAAAGTGAAGCCGAGCGTCATGGCAGCTGCTGGTGTCTTTAATATATTTAACATCGACTGACAGACTGCGATGTGCCAGTGTTGGCCCTTCTTCAAAAAACAGATCAAACCCTGTTAAGAAACACCAAGCACCATCTTTTACCACGGATCTTCCTCAGGTGTTCATCAATGAGGCTGGAAACAAGATGAGTTTCTCACATCAATGTGACTAAACCTTAAAAGGTATTTTTTTATGTGGTGTCTCATAGACACTTTGATTTCAAGGCGAGCATCTGTCCACACAAAAAATCTTAACTGTAATTTCTCATTGACAAACATATTCAGACCCATTATCCAATTCTCTGTAGAAGCCTCCTTGGCAGCTGATGCAGCTTCAGGTCTTCATGTGAGTCTTCACTAGCAGCTGAGCTGGATTATTTGTGCAGTTTCTTCTGTGCAGATCACTCACGCTGCAACACACCTGTAGAAACCACCTACACTGTGTTCACCCCTCCTTTTCACACGCACTGGATTTTTCCATCAAAGCTTGACAGCCACATATTGTAATAAAGAGTCGATAGGTCTAGCTTTTAATTGCACAATCCCGATTGCAACGATAGGTGAGACGCACACTACAGACACATAAATAACAGACAAACTGTGGCTCCATCCTACTACCACTGTTTGATATATACTGCAAGTATAGTGCACGTTTGTGGCTAAATGTTTCACATATGTTCCTGAAAATGTAACTCAAAACCCTCAGGGCCAACATCCGTTCCTCAGAGCATTAAAATGGTTTAACTTTGCTTTGCTTTGATCTGCAGAGTTCAATTCAGTTTGTCACAGGACTCCCGTCAAGATCGAGACACATCTCATGGATAATTACAACAAACAAGCAGGTACCTGACCACAATTTTAATACATTTGCAAAAACTTCTGAAAACATGTTTTCACTTTGACATGTGGATTATTGAGTGTACATGATATATATCTATTTTAATAATATCAGTGACACATTAACGACTGCAAAAGGTCTTACAATTCCTTAAGCCAAACTAGGCATACCATCCATACCATAGAATAACACTATGATCTTCGATTTAGGTAGATACTGTGACACAGCTTATGTTGTGTCTATACCTGTATTCCCTGAGTTCACTGTGGTCAAAGTGAACAGCATTGGCTCTAGGTCATACAGTGGGGAGGGTCTGGAGGAAATCTCATAAAAAAGAACAACAATGATTCTATTAGAAAACAGGGGACAGGAACTCTCTCATGAGTGTGGGCACTTCATGGAAACGTTACACAAGAAACAGGAAGTTTGACCAAGTGGATTTATTGGCTTGTTCTTTCAGGGAATTTTGTTCTACCTGATGAATTTAAATATTGCACATTACATTTGTTTTAGATATTGTTGTGTGGGTCAGAAAAGTGCATGTGCTCTGTAAAGTGTGTTTTTTAATAAAAGCTATTTTCAATGTTATCATTTTTAATATTGTTTATGTTGGTCACAACATCGAAATCCAACAGATTAATAACTGAACTGACTGCAGACATTACAGACAATGGCAGTTTATAATAATGTTTAGAAACAAATCCAACCATAGATTGTTCAGTTTTATTTCTTTAATACTATTGAACTGACCTTCACCACTGGGACCACACTTTTCATGACACTGAAAAGTGCCCCACTGGTATTGGCCTTATAGGACTTTTTATTTTAGTCCTTAGTCTCAGAAAGATGCTAATCCTACATGTCCCACAATGCATCTGAGTGGATTCTTTTCATTAGAGGCCACTCACATCGTATTAACTACCACAGGCCTATGTAATAATTGCATAGTTTGCAAGATGAGATTATTTAAGTAATGTTGTGTAAATATTTTATATTTATTTAGCTCCTCCAGAGTCACATTCAACATGATAAAACTGTTTACACTGGCTGAGCAGTGAGCACAGGTCCCCATGACAAGTTCACTAGTTTGAAGTGTGTCGTCGGTGGAGTTCCCCTTTAATCATTAAGAGCTTCAGTGAACCCATGACCCATAATTGTCATAAATTATTTAATCGAGCCTACTTAAAGAAAATTTAATTGTAACTTTGTCCAAAGACAAGCTCCAAACACAGGCTAGCACTGATAACTAACAGTGTCAGTTTGTTCAGCTTTTACAGACTTGACTAGAGAATTAACAACACTGACAAGTTTACCTTTCTGATCAGCCTATACTATTCACTGGACCTTCTTTAAAGGAGTGGTTGCCATCCTCAGGTTCCAGGACCCATCAAGAGGTCCAAAAATATATCAGAGTGGTCACCAGACGTTTCTGTCACTGAATCTGTGATCGAAAATCATTGCCTGGTGGACCTGCTCACAACCATAGCAGGTTATAAAGGTTTGATCTGGAGTCACAAGTACACATTATTTTAAGGTGTCATAAGCAAAATAAAGTGTTGGAACATCTGCTTGAAAATGATGTAACTCATATGTTAGTTGAAGTTCTAAAAACAGCTCCATCATGCTCATGCATATGTGCACTTACTGACAGTACATACTAAAGCTCAGCAGCTTTAATTAGCCTGTACTGTTGTGTTCAGCCATGTAAAGCTCTTCTCCATTCTCCATACTGTGTCCATTTGTCTGTTGTTTTTGTGCCTTCTGTTCAAGTCTATTCATTCCCTACACTGACTGAGTGGGAGTTTAAGCTCGGGGCCCGAGCTCCACATTGTTCAGAAAACTCCCACCCTGTGTCGTGCCGCATCGAGATACTTCTCAGCAGCACAAACAGCTTTCAGAGCAAATTGAACTTCATTTATTATTTTCATTATGAGGAAAATACTAATGTTTGGATGATAATGTTGTTATTCCTTGAGTGGGAGCCTGATGGGGTCCTGAGAGGATCCACTGGGTTCAGAAATAAAAATAATATACATATATGCCATCCAATAATAATTACTCTTGCCTGTGCAGTAATATGATAATGTCCTCCAACATGACAAATGAACATGAAATATCTCTGCATGTTTTTCTTAAATTAACATGAAGACAAGCATCTGCACATCCAATAAAAAGCTGTGTTTTGTATTGCCATTGATTGTGTTATCATGTGTTGTCGGAATAATCCTGAAAATTAGGTCACAATTGGGAAAATGTTTGTCAACGTCATATCAAGTCTGAGCGACAACTCAGAAAGTCGGCAACTTGTCAATCTCTCACAAGCATTTAACTTTTTTAGCCAATACAGACATTTCTTTGATTGGCAAGCATACTTTTTAAACTATTAACTTGTATATGTAACTTCTAATCCTTTTTTTTGCTCTTTGTTATCATGCAGATATTGAAATGAGGTGTTAATGTGTTGTTATGTTCAAACACATAAATACAACACATACAGGCCATGTTTGTATTCCACATTCTGACTTCAAAGAACATAGAACAAAGAATTCTAAAGAATGACCTCACAACTTGGGAAATGGGACCTTCAGAGGAGCATGTGAATGCACAGTGTGAACAGATCCATCACATTCTGCAGAGTTACAGCTCGGTAACTGAAAGCACATAAGCCAACACGGCTTCTCAATTTTATTTTCCTCTTTTCTGTTTGCAAACCCAAGATATCCTTCTCTAGGATATGATGAGTCATAGTGTGTCGAAATGATTTAGAATAATAGGCCAAATGTATTAGGGAAGGTTGAAATAAGTAAGTCAAAAGCTCCCATATATATTATCGCACAGACTTTGCCTGCCTGCTGCTCAGCTCCAACCCCCCACCCCCTCCAGTGGGTGGAGCTGCATCCACCTACGTGCTTGTGCTGGTGAGGCTGGTTCCTAAGACAACACGTCAAACAGGCACTCGTGTGGATCAGCAGCCTGGACTCACTGCACACCCAATGCACAGAGAGCTGCAGCACAGAGAGCTGTTCTATTTCCTGCACAGACACAGTACACGGATATATGATGCATCATACTTCTTCAGCAGTTTAAAACTCAGTCTATTCTTTCCTTCATCCACAACAGCACCTGGGACTTAATCTATGTAAGTACACTATTGTTTTTTTCTCTTTTTTAAACTGTCTGCTGCACATGTAAAGAACCATAAAGTCTGATGTATAGATAATTGTACACACACATATCATGGGAATTTGACTCATGTGAGGGCAACATCTCAACTCTGCTTTGAGATATGATTCCACAGAAGTGTTCTAAATTGACTACTGAAGACCCAAAACTCATCATTCATTTAAAGGAAATTGCTGCATCTCCAGGTACAAAAAGCCAGTATAGTCAGTATAATCTTTATATTGACAAAAGACTGTACATATGCAGTGGTTCCCAACCTGGGTGCTGCATTTTGTTGTATCCTCTGTTGAGTTAGTGTGTTTTATTCTCATGCAATGAAAAAATTTGAATGTTGACGAAAACAAACAAGCGATAACTCATCAACACTGTTCACAAGAAACACGGCACACTGGCCTATAAGTTCTCAAGTTGACTAAAACGGCAATATCTGTGGGATGTTCTGTAACTTCAGAAGGACTAATGCTCAGCCTGCTGGTGATACACTATATTCTGTGACCTAGTGTAGTTTAACCAATGCTAACATTAAGTTCTATTAAGTAAATACCAGGGGTTCATTTCATTCATATGTATTTTATAATAAAGTAGAAAGAAAATCTTATTCAATGTGTTGTTTTTACATAAGCTTCTACAGCTGTTGCAAAACATGAAGTAGGGCAGAGTTAATGAATTAATGAGTGGTGATAAAATATGTGATGAAAGCCCAGCACATTGTCAATGGTTTAGATATCATAGCCAATGCACCATACTTGTAACTGAAGTCAGGTGCTTAGTTTCTATATCACATTATGTTATTAATATCATTAGATGAAGCTACAGACTGTGTACGTTCAATCTATTTTAACACAAAAAAGCAATAATTTGTTTTGTTAATGTGCTGAGTAAAATAAAAAAACAGTGTTTTTCAGTAAAGTCTTGATCCAGACAAACAATTTAAAAGATTTAGATCTAAGGATTTGAAAGGATTGGGATTCGAACAGCACATTCACAATTGGAATCAGATTTGATAAAACTCCCCCTTCCCTGATTAAAGTAATAACAAAGAGGCAGAAAAATGAGATGAGATAGCATCTCACCAGACACCTGATAAACTTAGGATCAGTTAGTACTACCCCAGTCATTATCGATATCGTAAGTCCTGCCTTTTTTTGATTTTGATTGGTTAGTGAGAAAATGCGACAAGCATGTTCATGCACCGAAGATTTAAATGTTTTAAAACAGTTTCGTGCTGGGCAGGGATTGCACAGTGGCTTAATCAGAGTTTTCGCCTGAAAAAAGTTGCTTTCTCTGGTTAGAAATATTACTGAAGAGAGTGAAAGTGAGAGAAATCTGGATACTTCAACCCCTCTGGTCTATAAAGGGAAAAAAATTGAAGAAAAAATAACTCTGTCATGATGATTTAAGGTTGGGAACCACTGCCATGGGCCTAAAAACATATGAAGTGAAGTACCTGTAGAGTTGTGATACATATACTGTTTATATGTCATGAGAGCATACTTGTCTGCACTGTTTTTCTTAAAATATATCACCATAATCTAATTGTAGGAACCTTATATAGTTTAATACAACAGGTGGAAGCTTTCTCACAATGCATGTTGTTTCGCGAAAACATGCAAAAAAATAAACGTATTGGGGACTTGTTTTGAAACAAGCATTAAATGTTGTCTCATCATGTCTTACCAGTCTTCAGCTTTCAATGTTGCTTGCTTGACATTCCACTTGTGTTGTCCTGTGTCTGTGTTCTTGCTCATTTGTTGTTGCTTGTATGTGGTTCCTCCTCAGTTTCTGCACAGAGACCTCAGCGTTTGTTCCATCGTCCACAGGATGCACATGAATAGCTTATTAAATCAATGGAGTAAGTACTGAGCGATTCGAACGCCTTTTCAACTCTACCTTTACATTGCATTTCTGTCAACTGAGAAACTACAACACTTTCATTTTTCTTTACCTCTGTATGGTTGATCTGTCCCATCACAGTTTCATGTTGTGATGTTTTTATACAATCCCCTTGTTCAGAAAATCTGTTTTAGACTAGAGCTCAGCTTGGATATTCATGTAGGAAGTATTCAATGAATACGTCACCTTATAATGATCATAATATTAATAATACAATACAACAATAACTTGAGCATTTAAAATATGTTAAATTGTTATGATCAAAATCATTGTTTTGTTTTTATATTTTTCATTTCAATACATTTACTACACTTCTTTATGACTAGTTTATAATCAACCTCTATAAATTCATGAAAAGCCCAAGTCAAATAAAGTGTTCCCATAGTAACGTCAAGCAGCTGTAAATCATGAGGAAATATGTCGGTATAATTTCTTATTAGCTCCGTTGTTGGCTGTTATGAGCACTGGCTCAATGTGTGATTTACCACCTATTATTTACCAAGCTTCCCAAGCTACCGCCTGCTACCGCCTGGGAAGCTTGGTTACTCAGCTACAAGAATCATGTTTGCAGTGGCTGCGTAGGTTGCTGCAGGCCATGAGCCATCTGTGTGGTCTACCTCTATTCCTCACTGAGGACTACATTATACATAATGTTAATTTTGTTACCGTATGTATGTTTCAGTTTTACAGGTTGTACAATAATTTTAAGGCCTGTAGTCACAAGCTGAGAGGGAAAGGAGCGTGTGTTTGTGTATGTGTGTGCGTTCCCATAAACTATTGACAGGTTTACAGTGTCATATGAAGAGCTCTGCAAAATAACTAGTGTGAAAGAAGGAGAGGACAGGGCATTCAACTTCTGACCGATCAGTCAAACACAACTGGCTACGTTGTTCACTCAGACGTGACCTTGGGCAGAGATGGGTGATCATTCAAACTGGTTAGAGAATGAAAAGGCTGATGTCCGATTCAGCATCATCTTAAATTATGTTGCCATCTTTGGACCCAAGTACAGGTTAATTCATGTAAATAATCTTGATGATAAGATGCAAACTACTTGAAAGCCTATTCAAAGTGTGTAAGACTTCTCTTCATTCAGCATTCAGGGATCTCATGTTAAAAGCCAACTAAACACGTTGAGGCCCACAATTGTGCCGGACCCATAACCCTTTCATAATTTAAATTTTCATTTATTTAGATAATGTTTTCACAAGTCAGAAATCTAATTGTTTTAACCAGTTGAGTCAGATTTAAAAAGAAATTGATGTTTACAAAAGGGTCCACTGAAAATAATCTAACAAACCTTCTGAAGGCCACATTGGTCATTTTAATGAATGCAATCTTGCAGCTGGTACACATCAGCAACGGATCCAGCTTTTGTCAAACTGATTAAGTTTGCAGGATTGGTCCCCCTTAGAAGATCAGACCATTACCACTGATAGATCACATAAAAGGATTGAACCTTGCAAATTTACATCTGATAACCTCAGGGCTGGCCCAGTCATGTCCTTTTGTTTTCCTGCTGAATACAATGTTTTAATTCAGTTACATTTAGGTGTGGATTATTATGGCAGGTTACAAAATGAAACCACGTTTATAATACCCAGACTTATGTGTTATCACTGTTATATAATCCAATAATTTAAGATGTTAACAGCCATGAATATAACTTCAGGTTTTTAATTCAGATGATGTATCAAGATGTTTACTATCCCTCCCTGCAGCTCCCTGCATGTTAAACATTCAGTAAATACTTGGTCCCATGTACCAGTGGGATATATGGTTACAGTCAAGCAGTGACAGTGTTTCAAAACCTCAACATATACCTGAACTAATGTATTTGAATAGTTCAAGAGGGGAAGAAGTGATTCAGATTATTTTTCAGGTGAATATGGAATTAATCTAACTTAGATTTATTTTCATCTTGGTGATTTAATAGGTGTCTACATGCTATGGCTGTTTGAGCTTTAAATATTATATTGGCATACTTATACTTTATAGTTTTCAAAAGTTGATCAATTCAAATAAATCAAAGCTGTTTACCACAGATTTCAGCCATTGTCTACTTTTATTAGCTTTATGGAAGGCAATGCTAGTATGTCAGTCTGCATTTACACATTTAGATTAGACATTTACATTAGTTGGAGTGACATATCATTTATTACAGACATGTAATATGGCCCCTGATAACAAAGTGTGACAAAGTGTATTTAGTGTAGATATTTTATTTTGTCAGGTCCTTTGGTTCATGACCTTATATCTGCAAAGCTAATGACATTCCCTGTAATTCATTTGATAAAGCGAGTCGTCCACCTACTAAAAGGTTGGAGGTTTGAAGTGTCCTTGGGTAAGATACTGATACTAACCCAAATTGCCAACGACGGCTGTGCCCACAGTGTGTGAATGATGTGTGATAGAGAAAGGGCACTGTTTAAATTTGTGTGTGAATGGGTGGATGGCAAATCTGCACCGTGAAGAGGTCATCAAGACTAGAAAAGCACTGCATGAATAGGAATAGGAATCACCTGTACCTTGTCCTTGTAAGCCTAATTATCATATATTACCAAAACTAAGATGATGAATATTGCAAACATTATATCATCATATTATAACATCACTTGGCATGTTAGCATTATTAATGAACGTGTTGAAACAAACATTTTAGTGATGAAATGTTGGTGCACAGAGCCACTTACATGGCTGTAGGCTTATATAAAAGAACAGTTAATAGGCCATGACTGCTTCCAAGCACCATCCCCAAGGCCATAAAGGGGCTTATGTGCTTCAGCACACCACAGAGCCCTAAACATGATCATTTCCACAGAAATTCCACTTTTGTTTTGTTGCCAATTTTTCATCTACAAATGTCTTTTTTTTTTTATATAAATCTGAAACTTCAGGGAAAAGAAGTTGAAAAGATGCCCCCATTGGAATATTTATACTTTCCCTTCATCAAAACAGAAAAGTACATACTGACTTTTCTGTCCAGCCCCTTGGCACATCACTTTCAAGAGATCACTCTTCAGTCGGTGTCCTGTTTTGTCTTCTTCCTTGGAGTTTGGTGCTGGGACTGCAACAGTAACCACATTACCACTTCCCCATGGTATTAGATGGTGTACCGCAGGGCAGAGCACAGAACAGTCAAGACCATAATAACAGCTTTCTGTTGTATCAGAGAGTTTCCATCCTCATGATGCCTATGAATGGGTGTTATGTAATAAAAATTCCAAATAATGTTGATGATTTGCTCACTAAATAAACCTGTTTGGTTTGGTACTTGCAACACTTTCCAGTATAAAGTGAAAGAGAAAAACACAGTGGCTCATGAGGTGAGCACAGAAATACTGTCCAGGTAAGAAAAAACCTAACCTGTAACCTGAGCTTAAACCAGTAAATGAAGATAGTGAGTGAGGTCAGTGGAGTGTAAGAAACACAAGAAGAAATGTATAATGTATTATTTCCTGAGTGATAATGGATTGTTTGAAGTAAAGACCTCAAAGGGAGCAGGTGTCCTCAACATCTAAATCTCTGGTTGAATAACTTGTGTACATCAGCCAGTCACATATTATTATACAGTCATTTCATTAAGTGCTAGCTTTAAAATATTTGCAAGAGATTGATACCGTCTCTTCACATTAGCTCAATCCAAATGTGTTTGCGTAAAAATTAAGTGATTTGCATAAAAAATGTGTGTAAACATATGAAGACATTCCCTGTTAATTGTTGAACTGTGACTGCAGCATTTTTCAATGAGACTAACAGCAACAGACTCAGCTGCATGCTTACAGACTCAACAAATCTCTTTTGGCTCCTTGAGACATTGAAACTACACTAAAACTACAGAAACTGCTTTTGAACAACCAAAAGTCAAAATCCATATCTATGGCCATGTACACACCTGGTATTAACATGTGGCTTTTGTGATCTTAGATCGGATCTCACATCCCTGCTCTATACAAACAAACACGTACGTCAACTCTTTTCACGAAAACCAAGTTATGTTGTTTTTACCCAGTCTGAGTGTCACAAGTGTGTTAGATGTCTGTGTGTGTGTGTGTGTGTGTGTGTGTGTGTGTGTGTGTGTGTGTGTGTGTGTGTGTGTGTGTGTGTGTGTGTGTGTGTGTGTGTGTGTGTGTGTGAGACGGCATGTGCAAGCAAAAGCGGGTTAGAGACGAGTCAGGAGAGTCTGAATATTTCTCCTGCAGCTGCGCTGTTAATAATGATTTTACCAATTTAATGAAAGTATCGATCATTATGTGGGGATCATTATGTGGGCATATGGCGTCATATGCAATTTTTGTGATTGTTTCAGCGAAAACCGTGCAAAAAAAACGTTTATTCCTGACTTGAACATATTCTTCACCTAGGTTTGATAATATTTAAATAATTGTGTTCTGGTCTGCTTATATGATGTTATTTCTTCCTCAGATCCACTTTCATTTCCCACTCAGAAGCTCCCTGTAAAAGTTCTTGGCAGTTGTTGTTCCCCTGGAGGCCGTATCTCCTTCTCGATCCACTTTGAATCTACAAATCTCACTAACTAACAAGTTATATATTTTTCTAGCTAATGCAGAGTTTATTTTAAGCTAAGTTAAGCTAACAGGATAACAGTTTCATATTGACCAAGACCTTACAAATATGGGTTGGTATCAATCCTTTTAACTCAAGTCACCAATTTACTTACGTTGCTGTCTCGGTAATTAACACCTTGTTTCTCTGGGATGCAATTTAGCACATGACCAGTGGGGGTAGAATCAGAACGTAAGGAAGTTTTGGATCACCACAACGAGGCGAAGGTTTTATAGAGAAACTCATAGAATGTAACATAACCTCTCTGATGCTGCAGCTGTTTTTCTTGCACTAAACTCAACATCAGAAAATATGTCCTACTGCAGCATTGCACTGGTTTCTCTGTATGTTGTTGAGAAGTGACAGTTTAGATTGATGGCTTACGGTGAAGGACAATTCTGCTCCCCAGTGGATTTTACTCCTCTAGATACACCAAAAGTACATCTTAATTAATCCATTCCATAGCTCAGCTACACATATCCTCCACATATAGCATTATTTCAGTCTTATGTATACACAGATTTCTGAGGCCACAAACACTGACTAAATCATAGAGTACAGGGAGAATTGAAACATGTTTGTGTTTGTTTTTAAGCCATTGGCTATTTTTGTTTAATCTACCTAAACACTGAAGCCTTTCCAATGTAGGACTGTTACAGTGCACCCTAACAGCAGCCTTTCTGGAAGCATACACTTAAACCACATATAGTAGGACTGAATGCATAACCTGTGGCAGTGTCATGCTTCATTCATTATCTGAAAATCACGTTTTGCTTCCTTACCTCTAAAGACGACAGAACATTATGACTGGTGCTGTGTGGAAGTACAGGAACAATGAGTTATCAAACAGCTTTTGTCATTACTGTCCATTGCATAATGTTAAGTAAACAAATTCAATATTGGGTTCGTTGGAAATGGATTAAAATCTATCGATCTCCAATGAATCCCCTCACACAATCTGCGGGACAATGCCTCAGGCTCACAGCGCAGACCAGGAGGATCACTATTAATAAAGCTGTCACCAGAATTACTGATGCTGTAGGATTTTTGGATGGCAGCAGCTTTAGGATGTGGTTTACCGAATGGCTTCACCAAAGTTTTTTGTTGTCATGATGTGGTAATGCGTCATTGATAACACATCCAAACTGACGTCAGTGCACTTCAGACAAACACAATGATGATAGGTCAGCGGCTGCCAGCTTATGAAATGGTTATTGAGCACCACTGCTGAGCACCGGACGCCACTGAAGCTGTTTAATCAATCAGTCAAATTTTATTTGTACAGTAAATATTTACAAATCACAATTTGTCTCTAATGGCTTGATATATCAGAGTACCTATATAGGTGCAACATCCTCTAAAAAGAGATGAAGGGAGCAGTAATGAAATAGTAATTGAAATTGAGAAGTTATTGTCAGCAATGTTAGAGTATGTGGGTATATTGTATATCAAGCAGTCTTCTTGTAATCATAGTCTATGATCAGCTTCCACCATGATCAAAATCCACCACCACTATCCACCATTAGCTGCCACCACGGACCACCATTATGATCTATGATCAACGATCAGTATACAATCCACCATCATGAAGTTGACTGTTACACATTATGTGAGCTTTAAGCTTTAACAATGATGCTGGTTCCTATAAACAGTGCTGTACTTGAAATTAAACAAATTTACTAACTGACCAGATTTGAAATATGAAAAGATTACCCCAACTTAATCTTAACATTGTCATGCATTAACATGAATTTTGTAACATATTCAATAAGAAGCATGTGAACATATTAAGACAAACAGAAATATAAAGCTCCTTGTTTTTGGATTTAATGTCCCACAGCTTTGTTAACATAGTGGAGCATTTAGCAGAGTTGGAGGAGACCAAAATAGAGCCAAAAGGAGAGTAAAGATTGGATTTCCTACACTCAGAGTGGCAGAAAGATGACTTAAATGATAATTATGGAAGTTTGATTTATGTTTTCTCACTTGTTTTGTGGGATAAAATAAAATGCTGAAAAGCAAATGGTTTGTCTCTGGCTGTTGTGGTGAGACCCCGGTGGCATGGGACATTGCCACAATAATTTTATTCCATATTTGCTGGGAGTGTTTGTGCAGTTGTTTGCTACGATAGTGGATATACCTCTTTGAGGAGAATGATATGACAGTGAAATATACCTCTACCTCAGCCGCTGTACTGTTTTAAATATATGCACAATTCTTTTATATAAGTATATAAAATTATCTGCAGTTTAATGTTATAATAAGCAAGTCATTACCAATTTAATTGCATGAAGTTCTATGGTCATGGTTTCTCATGTTATGTTCACGTCATATGTTCTAATGTATATAGTATGTGCTTACAGTTCTATATGATATGCAGATATGTTCAAATGAAAACAGTTATTTAAGTAATTAATAATCGCCTGTATACATCCCAAGAGCTGCATTTCTTGATCTTCCCCTCATTAGAGTGAGTGTTATAACTCTGAATTAAATGGGACATACACCAACCACTCTACTTTTCCTTCAACAGCTTACATTCCTCAGTAGTGACATAGGCCACCATTGCACCATTCACCACAGACTGTGGTTAACAACACCAGTGGGCAGCCACAGCTATGTGTGATGTAGCTCTGACCATCCCTCATTGATCTGTCATCTAAAATGAAACGCTGATACCCCCCTAGCTGCCACCTCTGCCTTAAAAAAAACTGCAGAGGAAGGCAGAGTTCTGAGGCAAGCATCAAGTCCCTTAGGAAAATCCATGAAGCAGATTACAGCTGCTGTGGTATGGCTACAGCCAAAAATGTTGTGACCAGAGGGCTGTTAAGGCACACCAATGTTCTGCTATGCTGCAATTCTCTTAATACTTTATGCCCAAAGTCACTGAGGCTTTCAATATTCTGTTGTCAAACTAAACTCTGACTAGAATATCGATTTAAGACTTGATTTTGATTCTTTTCCACTTTCTTGATTGAGTTGCAACTGGAAAATATCTTTCTGTATGTGTGTGTGTGTGTCGACATTTTAATGGGTCTCGCGCAGTGAGACCCTCCTGTGATTCATCTGGTTCATTAACACTAATTATGTATAAAAGAAAACAGCAGATTGAGCCAACTCCTCTTTAACGTAGTGTGACTTATATCATTCTGGCTTCAAGTGTGAACTCATAAGTGAGTCACCCCCTTGATGTCACCTAATGACGTAAATCCCCCTTGTTTGGAAGCTGACAGGGTCCTCCATGCTCAGAAGGGTTTGGTCCTGAAGCGCATAAAAACACACACATACACAACATACCCTCTGCTCTGAGCTAACATCACATCCCTGTACAATCTTTGAAAATTCCTCAGAGAGAATCCTTGTGTTGACAGACGGAAATCCCACTTTGGCGCAAACTGATTTTTATTGTGAAACATTCTTTATCAGCTGAGGGGACGTCAGCAGGCAGCGGCGGGCCCTGATATTTCTATTGACTTTCTGTGTGGTCAGACGTAGGTCAAACTCACAGTGGGTTGTGATGAGTGACCTTCAACACAGACAGGCATATTTCCTGCATGTTGCTTGTGCAGCTTTCCAACTTTCACACTCTCTGAAAATAAAAATAAAAGAGTCAGTGCTGGTAAAGAATCAGATCTTGGAAGAAACTAACAACACAAGAGCCAAGAAAAACAGACCATTGGGAAATGGAGAGTGAGACACACTGCAGAGTGCGTCTATATTCAGCAGTAACAGTGACATTATTGCCTTCCTTTGAAAATCATGAGATGCAAGATGCAGAATTCTGTATTTGCACTAGAAGCTGGAAAATGATTCACACTTTGACTTGTTTAAAAAAATATTATATTAATATGATTTTTTGTGTGTTTTAGCTCATTGCTTTGGTTATATGGCCTTCAGCTTTACTGTTTTGGTTCAGTCTCTCAGCTCTAAGTATTATTGTTTCAAGACACAACAAGCAACCATTTTCTAGTTAATATATCCGGTCGGTAAAGGAGAGGGAATATTAACCAGCTTACAAGCATACATCACATGCCTGAGCCTTGCCAGATGAACTATATGTATGAACGCCAGAACCAGTCAGAACCACCTCCCTCTTACAAAGTACATCTAATGTCTGATTGAGCCGATGTGTGAATAGAGCAGGTCATTGTTCAGAAAATTTACTGCAAGTGAGTGGACGTCCTGCACAAAAGTACTCTGGTGTGAACATGTTTGACAGGGAAAACCTCCGGGTATGTGCGAAAGATGTGTGAAAGAGAAACTCTCCCTGATTATGATCTGAATCTCAGACATTGTCCAGACATCACATTTGTCAAGCCATGGACAATACTTAATTTTAGATGTAAAAAATAAGTGTCACTTGTCACCACAAAATAATTTACGAGTTAATTGCAGTTTTGATAGCGTTGACCATGGGTATTGAATAAGGAGGTGATGGCAGAAACAGCCTGAAACCATTAATCTATTATTTTCCCTCCTTCTACTTTCTGGGTGCTCAGTCGCATGGCAAAGGATGCCGTGATGTGTGTAGCCTATAAACTATAAAATGTGGTGTTGCTGCAAGGTTTAACAGCATAAGGTTGTGTTGCTGCTGTGCACTAGCATGAACAGATCAGCCCACAACAAAGAGGAAGTCTGACGTATACTCTCCTCCAGAAAAACAACATGATATAGTCTAGTAAGAACAGGGTAAACAGGAAGAGAACAATAAGACCCTGTTCAAACAAGTGCATCAATCATATCTGAAATATCACAAGCCTGTCCAGTGGCTTCTAAGCTTTGCTTTTTAACAAAGCATTTGTCCCATACATAACAGAAACTCTGGTGCAGTGCATTATGTCATTCAGTTAAATGCAGCTTGTCACAGTATTGTTTAATTTATATTATTGTGTGATGTATCGCTATAAAAAGGCAGGCAATGTAAACGTTTGGAGTCGTAACAATTATTTTTTAGATCCCAAAGGGAGGTTTAAAGAAAAAATTTGTGAACCACAGTCATTCTTTCTCCAGTGCAGAGAGAAAAGAAGTAGTGAGAGATTCAGACGGGAGAATTAGACAGAGAGTGAGTGACAGCTGGATGTTAGGGCTGCACTGTAAGCATTCCTCTCTGACAGAGTGTCAGAGCTGAAAGTGCCGTGATTGTTTAGTCCGGGGCCGAATGAACAAAAGCAGCCTGAATAGCCGGGGTTGATTCTCTCAGCTTGATTGACGAAACCGTGCCAATTGTGTTGCGTGTCAGCGTGTGCTTTCCACCAACGTCATTGTAAAGGCAAGAGAGGCTGTTGTCATGGAAAACATAAACTTTGACCTTTGGTGTTGTTACACCAGCACTCTGTGGTGGAAACTAGGTCAGGAGTACCTGCTCTATGAAGAACAAGGTTCAAGATTGACTGTGGGAACTGAAGCTACCCTCAAACAATTAAATAATATCAGTTGGATCAGCAACTTTGTTCACATCTGCCAATTTAAATTGATGATGCCGAGCCAGACTATTGTACCTCTGCCAAAGAGGTTACGTTTTCATCTGTGTTTTTTTGGATTACCTCGAAACTGGTTGGAAGGATGCAGTATGGGTCTGCGAAGAACCCATACTGCCGATCCATGAATTTATTTTTTACTGTCTTGAACATTGCGAGATAGGCATATAACAGTTAAAGAATATATGTACTTGGTTTGTTGCCCAGTTAAATAAATACTCTTACTACCATCTCTGCATTAACTATGGAGCTATAACCTTAGTTTAGGACAAAATCTAGAAGCAGAGGGAAACCAAGAATATTCCTCTGAAGTTTTGTCACCACCGTGAAGTTGTTTAATAACCAGTTCAGATTCCAGGTAGTTTCTGGCCTGGCCATGACATTTTTCCATCAAAAAGTTCCCTGTTGATGAATGATAAATGGTCTATATTTATATAGGACTTTTCTAGTCTTTATGACCACTCAAAGAGCTTTAAAGTTCATATTTGCCATCCACCCTTTCACACACATTCATAAAGTGCATTTATGTGCAGCACTTTCTCCATCGTGCATCACTCACAGTGCTGGCAGCCTGGCACATTTGTCAAAGGCAATTGGGGTTCAGAATAATAACCTTTAATTTACCTAATCCTGCTCATTTCGGCTAATTAGGTTCATACTTTCCCCGATGCGTGCATTGAACTTTCTGTGCCACATGTTCTCCCCCCTCACTCCCCCGCTGACCATGTTAACAATAAACAACATCCCTAATCAGAAGTTATTAGGACACGTACAGGACTTGACACTTATTTAAACACAGTGATTTTAAGTCATCGCCCAGTCCAAGTTCAGTATCTTGCCTAAGGACACACACAGAATCAGAACCACAAACCTTCTGGTCAGTGGACGACCTGTTCTACCACCTGAGCCCACAAATTGTCAGTTTAATAATTTGGACAATGAGGATACAGTTTGTTAAATGGTCAAATTAAAGGTTGCTGGTAGGTGTGTATTGGGCAAGAGAGTAAGTCTGACAAGTGTATTTCCAATGACAAACTATCCCAACAGTTCTGTAACAATATCAAATTAGACCAACATACATTGCATATAACTTAACTGCTTCATAATAATTTCCCAGCACTCTTATTCCAACTTAATAAGTATATTTTGGAAAGAAGCACTATCATTTAAAGCAGGCCAATATGACTCAGAGGAGAGCCAGCTCCCATTTCCTGCTTTGGCTGCTTTGGGTGTGTTCGCAAAAGTGAACACACCAAGGGGAAGGGTGGGACATGTCCAGTTCCACCACCACGAGTTTGACTCCGAGAAATTAAATGTTTTTGCTCCAAAGTAAAATGCACCATTAAGTATAAATATGAGTATGTTCTGGACATGATAGACACCAGCTTTTAAACCATACACAGCTAGTAAAATATTTACATGTACATACCATGTACAATAGGTAGTTTCACAATAATGTACATAATTTAGACAGCTATATTCTTATAGCTTGCACTCATCCAGGTCTTTATTAGATGCATCATACTGATACAAGGTCTTCTCTCCTTTGCAGATTTATCAGTTGCACATTCATGCTGCCAATCTGCTGTTCTACCACATCACAAAGGTTCTACTGGAATCACATCTGGTAATTGCGGAGGTCACTGAAAACAGGTTCATGAAACCAGTTTGAGACTTTTACTGGGCACATATAGCATTATCCTGCAGGAAGTAGCCATTAGAAGATGATAAACAGGGACCATGAAGAAAACAACATGGTCAGTAACAGTACTCTGATTGATTGTTATATTCAAACCATGGTATAGAAAACATTCCTCACACCATCACAAAAAGCAGTCTCCATGGATTCATGCTGTTTACTCCAGATTGTGACTCTAGCTCTGCAGCCTCAGCTGAGTTACTGCTGCCTTCCTGTTGATGACTATATTATTAGCTGGCATTATGTGCATGCAATAAAATATGCTGAATTATTAAATAATTATAATTATTATACATATAACTGATCCAGAGTCCTTATTGCTGTATATAAATCCACCTTCAATGCACATTGACCATCAAACTCATTAAAATAACAGTATGTTTTAATGACACCTTTTCAGAAATGAGATTAAACCTACATTATGTGTGTTGAGGAAAAACATCTCACTTGACTACTCTGGACATTGTGTGTCCAGTGTCCAGCCGTGTTATCCATCCGACCGGTCTCTATTTATACCCTCACTTCATTCTCTGTCTTTGTTTCAGTCTGTAAAGTGGAGGCCCTTAATCTCATCTGTGCAGCGAATAAGTGGCAGAGTGAAATTAGACCTTTTGTGAGCTTCTCTTTCATCCAGGGGTTGCTTTCATATAATTAGATGCATAAATTGGTCTATTGGTCTTTTTCTCATCCAGTCTTTTGTGTCGATCATTGTAGCAGCATTGCACAATGGAATTATTTTAGATATTGTTGGATTGATATAGATCAAGAAATGAATATTAATCATCTGTGTTCCAAACTGATGCCATGCAAATACTGTGATTTTTGCTTATGAGCTGCAGTAGCTTAAACTGCAAGTGGATAAAACTCAATCAGATTGATGAGTGAAACAGTAAGCCCTTCATTAAATTAATTTAGAAATATGTTTATATTTGGAGTATTGGTAGCCAAAGTCTGCGCGGTAGTGACCTCAGTTTGAAAAATACTGAAAAGGGTTTTTTGAGAAAAGTTTTTTTGACATGTTTTTTTTTCTTTTTAGATTGACTTTTTTAACCTGGTACATGTCCCTTTCAATAACATGAAGGAGGCAGGCTTCATGACCACCAGTTGGCGATTGCTTTGGGTTTACTTTTAGGGGGCATCCATTTTTATTTACAGTCTATGATCTCACTTCAGAAACACATTTGAGGGGTGTTTGAAGAAGCTAGTGACAGTAAAACACATAGACATGGCAGCTCTTATGATTGCAGCTTTTAGCATCAATTACCTTGTGAATGGGTTGGACTTTTGGCCTGTATCTTCAGTGTAGTTACTAAAGAAGAAACAGGTAGGACATAGTACACTGTAGTATGTCCTACCTGTTTCTTCTTAATTATAGGGACCATCAACTTACAGATAATTCAATTAAAGACACACAAACACACACAGAGATAGATAGATAGATCATTGTGTGTCCCTTCTTTTCCAGTGGACATCTCCAGGATGTGTGATGTGGATGTGTCCCCAGAGCCCACCAGTCCCACCCTGTACGGAGAGTCTTCAGACAAGTACTACAATGTGGACCGCTGGCAGAAGCTCCGCACCGCTGTCCGCAAACTGGAGTTCTGGGAAAACTTTACTGCCGAGCTAATCGGAAGTGGCTTTTTCTCCAAAGTCTACAAGGTATTCTTACTGTCCTCACCCCATTTCCCCCTGTTGCCTGCCTACGTGGGAGCTGCTATCAAAGCTTGCTTTGTTTCCGCAACTAATTGGGACATTCTTGCCATTCCGTGATTGGCCCACCAGCTTTGGAGACCATGGGGATGCAGTACCCAACTCATCACGAGCTGAGATCTTATATAACTTCCAATGTGATACCGCTACTGGAGCAGAGCTACAAGAAGAGCTGGTTTTCATATGTGTAGGATTGGTCCACGCTGAAATGAGCTAGAAAGAAGCCACAGGAGGGATAAATGATTGGGGAAATCAGCACTTTGATGTGACCATATTAAGTGAGATTGAGAAAGTTAGGTTTTTCTCTTGATGTTCAATTAAATAAATACATGAGCAGCAAATTACTTTACTTTAATTTATAAATTTAGTTAGTTTAATTTAGTTTAAAGTCTGCTGTCAGACTGTCTCCACTGTATATCTATTAGTCGCTGTTGCTACTTCTGCTTCCACCAATGTCCCTCAGGTGATGCACAGCACCAGTCGGAAGGTGATGGTGGTCAAGATCTACAAAAATGACGTGGACCAGGACAGCATCGTACGAGAGATCAGCCTTTTGCAGAAACTCTCCCACCCCAACATTGTCAGGTATCTGTCTGCTCGTGTCCCACATCTTACTAAAGCCTCAGAGGTTTGTCTGCTACAGCAGAAGAAATGCCTGTGGCTTTCCATCACAACACATTCCTCTCTGTTGGTACAGACTCAACACCCTCCCACACATCACACTCTCACTCTTGTTTTCCCTACGTCTCAATTTCACAGTCTGTAACGTGGGAACAGTATTTATATCGTCTATAGTTATAAAGCAATAGAACAGCAATACCATTGAAAGGCCTTCATACTTATGTACACCATGTCAAATAATTGAACTATTGTTCTTATCATATTTACTAAGCAACGTAGAAAATTGACATCAAAGCACGTCAAATTAGTAAAAAGTAAAGGCATCCTGCCATAATAGGAACTTAATGATAACATAAATATGCAATGATATGCAATATTATAAATTATTGTAGCATCATCAAAAAAAAAAAATTCTGCCTCATAGGGAATCACAATATTCTTATCACCTAATATAAAGTAGATGTATGGAACATATTTTCTAGCAGATACAACTTGATTGATGGAGGTAAAATATTCACCCTCTTTTTACTCTGTTATTGTCACCACTAACCCCTGATAAAAATATCTGGTCCTACAGTATATCTGCTCCTCTGTGTTCACTAGTTGTTAACTTTCCCTGATGATTGATGCTGAGTAGGCTGGCAGTGTAACGTGGGTTTATTAGGCAGTTTTCTTGTGAAGACTAGTGGATGAAAGCAGCGTGGGTGGGAGCAGTGGGAGTGAAGCAAAACTTAGTTTGTCTTAAAACTAAAATAATGAGCAGGAAAACACTCAAATAGCTTGTTAATAGAATATTCATTTAGGTCCATGTAACATAACTGACGCTTGGCCCTGCTGCAGCTACAGTCACAGTTAATGAAATGAGACCTTGGTGCTGTCGTCTACAGCAGTTACATAAGGCAGACATAATGTTTGCCTAAGCAATCTTATTATAGCCTTGTAGCAATGTCATGGCAGTAGGTTTATCAGAGTGTGGCATATTGTATCTGTTGAGGTTATACCGTGATTACCTGCCACACACCAAATCAAAACACACACTTTGTGTTAATGAAGTTTGTTGAAGCCAATGTTCTCAGGATGCAACCTGAGTGCTATTAAAAGGCAGTCCAGCGGTATAAATAATGTAAATACATTGGTTAAGAAACGTGTAAAACAGAAACGGGACAGGTTACTCAATGTTTTAATTATTGAATCTGACATTAAAGGTAAATATGTCACTTTCTTTCTTTGTTGAAAACAGTATGTGTAGCAGATTATATTTGGTTATCTTATTAATATTCAAGCATCTATCTGCAAATATTTTACTTTCTTAAAACTACTACAAACTAAGTCTGCTGAAGGCACCTTAAATCTGATGTTTCTTATTCCTCTGTGCCACAGAGCTCCATTGTTAAAACACTGCATTTCACATGATTTATTAGACTTGTGGTAGAGAGCCATTGACAGAGTTGGAAACTATGTACTGAGAGATGGACTCACACATTTTTTAGCACAAACACTTTTTCTAAAATGACCGCTCTCACGATAATAAACAATATGAAAATATACCATATACATAGGCAATTTAATTTACAAAAACATTCAAATAAATACAAAATATGTACTATAACTACAAATTGTGTTTGGAAACTAAATGTCAGTAATAAAGTTGATGTAGAATTAATGGAATGTATTTTCTATTATTGTAGATATCTGGGAATCTGTGTCAAAGATGACAAACTGTATCCTATCTTAGAGGTGAGTCATTGTTACTGTGAATGTTCCCAGGCTAGCTCTGTGGAAATAAAAGCACAACGGATTGCATTTGCGTGAGCTGATAGGGACAAAGTAATGTTGAGTGAGCTGAGTCAGGTGTGTGTTGTGTAACCCGGACCTGGGTCCAGCCGTATCAGCAGTTATATCAAACCCTACACCTTATCATAAAGCTGTGGATAGGTCATTACCTCAGAAATAAAGGCATATATGATAAGAACGTTCACATAGTCTGATATTTTTACACTGTCCTGCTGACGCAACTTTATTGATATACAGACGGGTGACAGAGTATAGGAAAAAACAACATAAGGCGTGTTAGTGAGGTATTGGATGTCCAGGTGCTGCCAGAGCAGTAAATGTGCCTTTGCATTGATTCTACATTTGGTGATTCAATGCTAGAGATGTAGAGCTCTGTTGAACACGTCAGAAACCCTCCTATACAAGAGCAAGCCCAAATCAAGACGTTGAGTAACCTTTTAAACCTGTTAAACCTGGTTGAGCCTGGTTAAGACTGTAAACTGTAAAGGTGGAGCCTCGGATGGAGGAGGCAGGGATCATTGAGGTGGACGTCATATTTAAAGGGACCGCCTTGAAGTGAGAGTGGCTGTGATGACTATGCAAAGCTTCATTTTTACACGATGTAAACATGGTTGTGTGTGTTGGCTGTGTCAGTACGTCAACGGTGGCTGTCTGGAGGAGCTTCTGGCCAGGAAAGATGTGCCCCTGTGCTGGAGAGAGAAGGTGGACCTTGCCTGTGACATAAGCAGAGGAATGATCTACCTTCACTACAAGAACATTTACCACAGAGACCTCAACTCAAAGGTAAGACCCCCCCCAAGTCTCTGTCTCACTACAGCCTGTGTCAGTCCAGTGTGCCTCCTCCACACCCCCTACCCCAACAGGGCTCATTAACGTTTCATCTCATCTCTCATTATGTGCTATCACAACTACAACCCACAGAGACCTCACAGGGGGACACACTGTTGCTAATACTAACACAGCTCAACAACAACAATTTTGGACTTAAAAAACACTTCAGTACCTTGAAGTATAACACCAGAGCCTGTCTTAATAGGATATTTAATAACTTGCACTGATATGTGACCTGAAACATCCAACATGGATAAAGAAAATAAAGTGCTGGAGAGTCTGAAGAAAGAAAGAAAAACAACTGCAGAGATGAACTGTAATTTAATAAAAATAATTAATACTAAGAACGATGACAGTTTTCAGAATTGGCTTGAATCATTCACATTTCTGTCTTCAGATTTCAATGGAGTCACAGGTAAAGGTAGACACAGACCGCAGAAGGAAGAGGGTGGTCGAAATAAATAAATTAGCTGTAGCTTTGTTATTTTGATGATATTTTTCCTGACTTCAAATCCAGTGTCCTGACATGAATCTAAACAAAGCAGTATTTGTTTTCAAGTTCAGTTTAAAAAGTTTTTAAACATTTGTGAGCCTGACAGGTCCACAACCATTGTTGCCATCTTGTGCACCCCTTGACTTACATAAACTAGTAGAATAGAGGCTATAGTCTGCAGATGACATCATGATATGGCTCTGTTAGAGAAAATACAAAAGTATTACTTCGATGAAAACAGCTGCATTGATCATGGAAAGATGAACGCCTGTCCACATGATGGATTCAATTCAATTTAAAAAAGTGTAAAAAATATCCTTTCACATGGAAGCCTGTTGTCTGACCTTCTCATATAATGTCATTAAGGTCTTTTCACACTGGGGAGTTTTTTTTGTGGGATGAATTTGCATGTCAATATATTTTTTAATGTTTTTATCATGAGTAAATTGTGTCTGAAGAAGGATGTGAAACTGTCCCACCAACATCATTGGACTGGATCACATTTGCATGTTTGTTATTTGTCACACTCATGGTTAAATCTCTTTATAATGTAAACACCCACAACCAATAACTGAATCAAGATCCAAAAAGCAGGAATTTGTACTTTTGATTCTTTTGAACCCATTTCGGTTTTATCCCAGCCTAAAAAGTCTGAATAGAAAGCTCACTGGGATTAAGTCGCCCACTTTACCAATGGCTGGACATGTGAAGATTCTGGCTGTTTCAGGACGTCCAAAAAGCAAATAACATTCCAAAGCCCCCTCGACTAATGCAGTCATTGTGAATATGCCTCAGTAACTCTGCAAGTTAGCTTGAATTAGAGCTGAAGCTATGGAAATTTGAGGCCCCTTTTAATGAGTGCTTACAAGCTGTCTTTTTTTTCTCTTTGTAATCTACAAGAGCTTTCCAGTTTTGTTCCCGAGAACTTTGCTTTCCTTGGCACAGACATGAGGGGCCCTGGCTAAATTTAGAGGAGAAGTCTGGGACCAGAGTTTTTCCAAGGAGAGCCTCATAATGACAGGCTACTGGTTGGAAAGGGCTTCTGGTGCAATGAGAGCCACACGCTAAGAGATTTACTGTACCTTACACACGCGTTTGTACATCTATCTTAGTGAGGACACTCATTGGCAGATTGCATTTTCTAGTCTTTTACCCCAACCTTAACCCTCAAAACTAAATGCCTAACCCTTACCCAGACCCTAACCTAAACCTTATTCTAATCCTAAACCTAAAACAACCCATTAAAAGTTGGTCAGAATTCACTCTGCAGGTTGATGAAGCTGGCCCTTACAAAGATATTTGTATGAATGGATTTGTGTGAATAGGTGAATATAGAACTGTCCTGTAAAAAGCTCTATATGAATTATAAATACAGGCCATTTACACACACACAAAAACACATACACATACACACACATACACAGTTGTGTATCCATGACTTCAGAGACATTACATGCACTTACATTCCCTTTCTGGGGGGACATACTGTATATGTTATACACTCACACACTGCAGGCCACCCACTGTTGTTATGCAACATCTCTCCCACTGTCGGTGCCTCATCGCACCTCCATCTCTGCCTGGAAACTCAGTGATCCATGAAGAGATTAACATAATACAAAAATTAAATGAATTAAAAGTCAAATATCAGCCTGTTAGCAAGCCTCTGTGATGGAGGCTCCTTTGTGCCACACAGGCAGCCAAATGGACTCTCTTCACATGTGGTGTGGCTGAATTATTTAGTGTGCTAGAAAGGTGCTGATTGATTCTATTGAGCCTATTGATAAGTGGAGAGACTGAAGAGAGACTGTTTGTCTTGCAGCTGGATGCTCACTTTGTTCCAGGGAACACATGCACACTTAATGGAAGCACATTTAAAGATCAAAATTGTTTTAAGTTTTAATTAAGGACAAAATGGTAAAAGGAACTGTTGATGCTAACTGATTTGTTTTTCAGGCATCATCAGCCTTACACTGCCATCTGCTGACGAAATAATACATTGCGGTTTCATGAACCTGTGATGCATCTATCTCCTGTTTTTTATTCTGCAGAACTGTCTGATCCGGGTGTCATCTCGGGGACGGGAGGCCCTGGTGACGGACTTTGGCCTCGCCAGGGAGGTGGTGGATCTGCCAGTTAAAGATCCCGGCAGGAAGCTCTCATTGGTGGGCTCAGCCTTCTGGATGGCCCCTGAGATGCTCCGAGGGGAGCCATACGACCGCAAGGTAGAGGATAAACTACTATTACTGGTGTTTCAGCTGGATGCAGATTTACTATGTGGACATAATGTGCTGCAAGCATTGTAAACATTAATTCATACAACATGCATTTACTACTTTGCTCTTTAAGTGTGATGCAACCAACCTGGAATAAATGTACACAACATCTTGGGTCTGAAGTTAATAATGATTTTTACTGTTAACCTATCTACTGATTACTTCATTAATTAATTTATTATCCATTTGATAAGAAAACCCTGAAAAGGTCTCCTGTCTCAAAGCTTGTTTTTTCAAAACCCCAAATTATAAATTTACTGTCATGTGAGACAAAGACAAGCAGCACACTTACACGTAAGGAGTTGCACCTAAGTAATGTTTGTCATTTTTGTTCAAAAGTAAAATTGCTGACTAAATTGTAAAAGTCAAAATTAGTATATTTTTATTTCAGGTGGATGTTTTCTCCTTCGGCATCATGCTCTGTGAGATCCTGGCCAGGATTTCTGCTGACCCAGAGATTCTACCCAGGACACAGGTACAGCTCAATTTGAAAACCCCTCATCAGCTACTATTGTAGCAATTTGTGTTTACCTGTAATAACTCCCATGATCACAATTAGTTGAATACTCTTTAAAATTGTGTTAAGCTGTAGTTGTAGTAAGTTATGAATATTTCATCACACACCAAAGTTGTTGTTGATTGAGTAGCTGAACATTGATGAGACGATTAATTGTTCCAGTAACAGATAATATCTCGCCTCCTTTTTCCAATTCAGTTTTATCTGCTTTCTGCCCCTGACAAGCAGCCATTTGTTTGGCTATAATCTGTTTGTACTGGAGAGGTGAAAGTGGAGGCCACATGTTTACGTCATAGCAGAAACTCAATGAAGGTTATAACAGGGTGTGTGTGAAGCAGGTCAGCGAGGTGGTGGCCACGAACAGCTGAAATTTGAACCTATTTCCCCAAACTAATCATTTAAAATAGGAAACTCAATGATAAGGAAATAAAAACACTTATGGATTTTAAATGTAACAAGTCCTTAGCCTTTTTTAATCTCATGTATTGATCCAAAAACACCTTTGAGTCAGAGCTCACGGAGCAGCAGCATATGTTCATTGTTCCACTTACAGCACAGATGCCCAGTAAATGTGTGTTATATTGTGTCCACACTGCATTGTCTGATGATGTCTGTGTATTTCAGGACTATGGGCTGAATGTGAACACATTTAAGGAGATAGTGAGCGACTGTCCTCAGCGTCTCCTGGACCTGGCAGCCAGCTGCTGTATGGTAGGTGGATAAGATGGTCACAGCATTGATGAGGAGAATTGAGAAAAAATGTTAGAAATGAAGTAATCGTGTTTTAATATGCAGTTATATTTATATATAGTATTATTTGCATTCCATAAAATGTATTCTAAGTTATTGTTTGTGAATCATCAATAATAGTCTAAGTTTAAACCTGTACTGTATATCATCATGATCATTTTTACTAGTTCATTTGTGGCAAGAGGAGATATGTGAAAGTTAAGATGGTCGATGATGAACAACACTACATTGGGTACATGTTGTTTTGCTTTATAAAAACTGACAAATGTGTAGATTTTATACTTCAATTGTGTTCCCTAGTGGATACTTGGATTTAAGTATTTTTAATTTGTGGTATTCTTACTGGTCTTCTTCTTACCTTTTTTTGCTGGGGCATTGCCAAATATCATGGGATATTACTGCCATCTGTTGATCAGTTTAATAATGTGAAACCATAGTGTTAATTATGTACCTAGCATGAGCATCCTCAAACACTTGTCTTTGCTCCTGTCTCAGTTGGAGTCCTTCAGACGACCAGCCTTCACAGAGCTGCTGGATGAGCTGGGTGAAGTTGCTGAGACCCTCGAGCCACCGCCCAAATCTGACCTGAGCACGAGCTGAACGGTCAGGAAACCCCACCTATTCAGCATCAGGACCGGAGGGTCTGAGGTTAATCGCCACTGTCTTGAGAGGAAACTGGACTGAATCTGAGTAAAGACAACACCCAATCGGGTGTTCAGGCCTCTCTGGCTTAACTCTCTTCCACTGCACAACACATGGCCACAGTGGAACGTGACTTCACTGAGGTGGTGCATATATACAGATTTAGATGTGTTTTCAGTGGAAACTATCCTAACTTCTCATGGACACTATGCTTTACATATACAGTAAATAGCAGTAAGGCTTGTAGGAGTGAATTTAGAGTTTGTTCTGGTTTTGTTTGTTTGTTTTAGCTGATGTCTTACTTGACTAAAGCGTTGTCTTCCTTCCTGTGTTTCTGCTTTTCTTTGTTTGAGATTTTTTTTCTGTAACCAACAAGGCAGACGATTGAGTCTGTTGATGTATTTTCTGCCTCCTCTGTGTGCTTCTGCAGCCCTGGACACTGCTCTTCAAAAGGAAATTGCATTTGTGATGCGCTGCTCTCTACTGGAACTTTGACAAAGGATTCGCCTGACATGTGATATATTTGATTGGACTAAAAGGTTTTCCAGAAAGCACAGCAGCAGTGGATCTACACACAGGACTAAGGAAATGAGCTGAAGAGATTATTAGTTATTTTTTATATGTTCTGAATAGTTGAGGCAGAAACTTCAAACATGCCGTCAAACTTTCAGCTTCACTGTTAATATTCATGTTGGTATCATTTTAAGCTATTTATTATTTCCATAAAAGTGTTTTCACTAACGAAAGCCTCCAACATATCAGCTTTACAGGAACAAAGAAGTACAGTCTTTAGGTTATTGGACTTTTCTTAGCATGATGAGTTTGTATTTGGATGATGTTTTCTCCAAAGAACCAATTCTCAACAGGAAATCACAAAAAACAGCCATTTCTCATCTGCATTTAAGGTTCAATGTCCTCATCTTTTTTCTGCTGTAATTTTTCTGAATATATGTGTTAACTTTGAGTTCAGCAAGCATGTAAATATTTCTGCCCTTCTCTTTTTGCTCAGAAATTTGTTGTGTTTTTAAATTCTGTGAAATGATAGGGATTGGAAGTGTCCACATTCTCTCAAGTTTACCAGTTCTGACTAATTTCTGGTTTGTTTGTGGTCTCACATTGAATTTTCAGGCAGCTTCAACACAAAATTAACTCAGACATGCACCTTTCAGTTACTGCTCCTATTAAAGGGTCAGTGTGTATGATTTCAGGGGATCTATTGGCAGAAATGGAATATCATTTTAATAGTTGTGTTCTCGCTAGTGTAAACTATTGTTGTATATTTGTTACCTTAGAATGAGCCATTCATCTCTACATCCAGAGCAGGTTCTCTTCAATGGAGTCTGCCATGTTGCACCTCAGCCAAACCAGACAAACTGCAAACTATCACTGACCTAAAGGTCACCGTAGGCTTTACAAGCTTGAAAAACAAGGTGTATTCAGCTTTACATTACATTTAATTTAGCTGACGCATTTATCCAAAGTGACTTACAATAGCGGGTTGCAATCTGCAACTTTACCACTAGATGGCACTAAGTCCAACAGACTAGCCCTTTAAGTTTATTCTGTCTTTCAATTGGCAAAATGTAATCTAGTTTTCAGACTTAACTTAGCTTCATACGGTTGACAAAATAGTAAAAAAAAGATACAAGATGATCAAGAATTATACAGCAAAATACTATATCTGCTGGCAGGCTTTTACCCACTTACATAATGTTGAATTGGAAGTACGATGTAAAGTGCCCTAAGACAATGGATCATGTGATTTGACGCTATACAAATTAAATTGAATTGATCAACTCACCGAGGAGAAGAAGGTCTGAAAAGTAGAACAAATTTGAAAAGCCATTTAAATGGGCAGTTTTGTCCATTCAAAGTAAATAACCGACAGCAAATCACAATGACTGCATTACATGGAAAACTAATGTAACCATGTTATTCATTCTACTAAAATACAAATGGAAGAATAAAGTTTCATCCCAATTCATTGAATTTTGTTTGTGTGTTTTACTCCATTTACACCAATAATACAACTTTTACAAATGCACATAAATGGATTATTTACTGGGATGTATCCAGGTTAGCAATTAAATGGCTGATACAATCAATTGTACACACTATTTGTTAGATTATTTTTTTCTCCAGTTGTACATTTTGTATGGGCTGTTCGTCTCAGCCCCATATTTCTAGGAACCTATAGGGCCAGTAAAACTAGCCTTAATTCCCTTTCCCAGGATACAGTATTTTGTACCTAGTGACAGAGGTTTAAAGCGAGAATGGGGCTGACAGTGAACCAATGTAAAAACAGACGGTATCATTGTTCTTCAGTAATTACAATGTGCAACAATAACATTTACTTCATAATGATGAGTCAACAAAACCTTGATTGCCACTAAATAGAAAACATCTTGACTTTGATGGTCATTTAATGTTAAATATGTGATAACATTTGACTGCTGCTTTTGTGATGACATTTTGAACTTCTGATCTGGTCAACGTTTGGTTGTCCAACAAAAGGCTCCGATGTAGCACTTATATGTGGATGTTAACCACTGTCTGAAGTTAAGTGCCCGTCTGTTCGGAGCAAGTCAACTGTAACATGCACAAGAGCTGCCTTCAACTGAGGCCAAAAGTAAAAAAATGTCATGATCACAAATTCACCTTCCAAGTCTCTTATTGTTTGAGATTTTGAGTTATTTCAATGTCTCAATTTGGTATACAAATTGTGTTATTGGATTGGAACCTGGTTACAGAGTTGTCCATGTTGATGTTATTCTGTATAATCTCTACCCTACGATAGCAGCAACAGTACAGGCCCAGTGCCACATGCTGACATGCTAACTTGATACTTACTGAACAGAAAGGACATCTGAGGCTGCTGGGAATGTTTTTAGTTTTGCAGTATTCAGTCATAAACCAAAGTAAGAAGGGGTTACAAGTCAGTTCATACTAATGGCTGTCCTTTTAATAGCTGTTGAGATATTTTAGTCCGGACCAAGGTTATGAGTCCGACTGACTTCCCTACAGTCACTCCGTTAGTGTGGCTACAAAGTAAAACATGGTTCATTTAAGCTTGCGTATAACTGCCTGCTTCGCTCACTAAGACCAGTGATACAAAGGTCCATTAGATTCTAGAGCAAATAACAAGCAGCCATCTTAACTTTTGTGTGCTCCTAACTACCTAAGGTCTGTTGCTAAGGCCGTTGGAAATACTTTTTTATGTCTGATTGCTGGAACACTTAGTAACAGAGGCTGTGGACCATGTTAATTGTGTCTTTGAAGCAAAGCATTTTAGCATAATCATTGTGGAAACATAATGGACACATTTCCAATTAATGGACCAAAGCAAGGTTTCCCTTTGAGCCATATGAAACACAGAGTTGTTCAGGCCCTGTTCAACCTCTGTAGACTGGAACACACATACACACACTGACCAACCAGTGTGACATAAAAGCATCGCACTAGCCCATCAAAAGATCATGAAAGATTCAGTGTCTCCTTTCACAACATGCTCTGTCTGACCTCTCCAGCATCATGAGAATAAAGAAAAGGATGATGAAGATCAATTATGTAGACAATGTTGTTTGTTGGTGTGTGTTGTCGGATGGGGGTGATGATAGACTGTAAGCAATCAGGGGCAGTGAATAGGTTAGACATGCCAGGAAGAAGGGAAGGTTTCAGATTAACACTTTATCACCTCTCTGTTAATGTGTTTGAAATAATGAAACGTTGTCTTGAGTTTTGTGTTGTATTCTGACTACTTTGACAATTTTGCCCCAAAAACATTTAAATTTAAATATTTGTGATGTAATTGCTGCAATTCCTCATTTATCAAGATATAAGTGGGTAAGACGAGACAAAATTACAAAATGAATGAAGATGAAGAAAAAATGAATTGTTAGTACTCCATATGATGGGCAAAGTAAATAATAACTTGACTTCAAAAAGAAAGGCAAAAATCCCACTTTATTGGATCTGTGTTGATTATTTTTGGGCTTTGGCAATGGGTATAAATAACATTTATTTTTAGCCCTTTAGCCTTTTTAGAGTCTTTGAATCTGTAAACTGTGTCGAAACTTTACAGGAGCAGGTGGAGTAGTGGAGTGAGATGGGGCCTTCAGGACAGTATTATGCAGTCTGCTGAATCCCTTCGGTCAGTGGTGAGTCAGAGGAGTTTGTTGTTGTTGTAACAAACAAGCAGGGAATTTTGAGTGTATTAAAGGATGCTTGTGCGTAACAGTTCTCTGAATAAAAAAATTAATCTGTTTTACAAAATCCTTCCAAAGTCTCTAAATGATGATGTTGGGTTTAGTTTCATATTATTACTATTAAAACAAGTGTAACAAAAAAAGTTGAAATCTCAATTTCCAATACAAAGCCACAAATACTCCACTCAATACTCCTAATACCTCCAAATAATTTTCTTATTAACATATAACTCAATCGCTAAATATTCCTTGTATTGGTTAAGTCTATAACACTCTATTATTAGTAGTATTACCCAGGTAAGTATTAAACATAGATTGTAATACCCTGTCCTAAAATCCATCTTCTTCTCCCAGTATCTCTTTGGAGCATCTTCTATAAATCTGCCCCTTTCTTTTTGACAGAAATACAAATGGTTGGAAACAATAGAATCAGAGATCTTCGGAAACAAGCTCAGTGTAAATGATCTTGGATTTATGTACTGATTGAGTTTGAGTGAAACAGAGAGTGCAGGTCTAATATAGTGGACTCCCAGTTTTAAGACCGGGGTTCTAACTCCATGTTCTTGTCTCGTGTTCTCCCTGTGTTTTTTCCCTTAACCCAGTGTTTGTTGTCCGTCTCTCTCCCTGTGTGTGTCTACCTGTGCAGCTGAGCTTCATCAGCTGAGCTTCATCTCCTCGTCAACTCCACCTCTCCCCAGTCTATAAAACCCCAGCTCATCTTGCCTGTCTTCGCCAGATGTCTCACCACCAGTGTGGTAACACAGCTAGGCTTCGTGATTTCAACGTTTATCTTCTAGTGAGTTTATTTGTGCCTTCCTTTACTGCCAACTTATCCCTTGCTCCTTTTTTGCCACATAACCAACTTACTTAGTGTCATCCTGTTTTTTCAACATCATCTGCTCCGGCCTCAGCCTACAAGCTCCACTTTGACCACCAACAGCCTGCCTTCCATCTGGTCTCCACTGCCTTCCTCATCTCACTCCAGCTCCAACCTCAATAAAAATGTTGACGACCATCTATTACTATACTGTTTGTGTTCCGCACTTTGGGTTTGCCAGAAGCATATGTAACACCCAGCTTTTACAATAAGATATTGATCAATTAGTTTATTCAGAGAGCAGCTTTTACTTCATACTTATTCTCAACACAATTCAATCTTTATTAATCCTGTTGTAAAAAGAGCAGGTTGTTTGTTTTATATCTGATGGTGCCAGTGATGACACCGTAGCTGTGTTTGACCTTTTATCTTGGCTTTCTGTTTCAATTTGTCACTACTGTTTTCTAGGATATTAAAAACCCATCTAACCAAGCAGTGGTTTAGTGATTACTCATTCTGAGCAGCCATCCCACAGACATGCTAGCACACACACACGTTTCTACTTATGCTAATGAGTGTCCACACTAAGATACAATGCATTCCCTAGCCCCTTACCCTAACCATCAGGCACGTGCACAGATAGACCCCTAGTGGTGCTCAAGCACCAGCCCTTTTGCCCTGGATGAGAAAAGTGCCCTTCTGCTGGAGCCCAATTTTTTCTTCATTCATCAATATTTAAGAATAAAAATTACTCTCTCTCGCTCCGCTGGCCCCGCCCCCCCCCCCCCCCCCCCTCCTTCTCCCCTTCCTCCTCATGCAGCTGAGCGCCAAACGCTGCAGCCACTTCTCCTCTGACGCGCAGCATCAGACAAACAGGTAATGACGCTGTGTGTGCAATCCCCCGACTTTGTTTGGTGATAAATGAACCACAACATTAGCGCCGCAGAAAACATTACGTCGCAACTGGTCCGACGTTTCCTTAAAAAATAAACCAACAAAAAGCTGAAATCCGTGATTTCAGAGCCTTTGCGCTGTTTACTGCCGTTTGTCATGTTTAATGAAGAGAGAGAGGGAGAGAGATACAGGCAGACAGACAGACAGACAGGCAGGGAATTTAAAGGCAGTTTTACTATTCTACAAATTAAGTTCACTAGTTTTGTTTCATTTAAAATCATAATTATTGGAATGAAAGGTAGGTCTTAATTTGAGCTACATGACAGTCTGGTGAGGCATATTGTGGTATATTATTAGTGTTGTGCTGCTTATACTTCAACTCTGTCAGAAAACAGTAAACAAAAATGTGTGTGTACTGTGTTGTCAGCTTTATAGAGATTATGTAAGGCACTCTTGATTATTATGCACAGCATTTATTTATCTCATTTACAAAATTTGCAGCATAATGCCAAGAAAAGACAGACTCCAAAAGCAGAAGGATAGGGAATTGCAACAAGCAGTTCAGGGTAGCAGCTCTCTTTTTTATTGGATCAGGCCATCAACTAGTAAAACAAATGAGGGAGAATGAGTAAGTTTTTATTGATTTATTATTATTATTTTTAATTTCATAAACAATTTTGGCGATGGGTTCCCTTTTTTTATGGTTTGAGCACCTGCCCCCCAAAATGTCTGTGCACGTGCCTGCTAACCATCCAAGCTAAATGCCTAACCCTAACCCTGAACCTAATTCTAACCCTTACACTAAAGTTAAACTAACCTAGCCTTAACCCCCCCAAACCGTCCCTTTAAGGTGGGTCAGAGAGTGAGGACAAAATGTCTTCACTATCCCAAAATGTCCTCACTTCGTAGGTTGAAGGCTCAAACTGGTCCTAACAAAGATAACTTTACAAGAGCAAACACACACACGCACACAGCCAACTGTCCACAGGGTGGTAGTGTTCGCTCAACCTAGACTCTCTGCCACTTACTGCCATATATGTATGATCCACTGCCACCTCTTTGTTATTACATATGTGTCCTTACATATGAACATCAAGAACACCAGTCTTTCTGCTCTCTTCTAGCCAGGCTTGTAACTTGTGGTACAAATGTCTTCAAATTATATCCAACAACTACAAGCTGAGAGAGTGGTTGAAAAGTATGTGGAAGAGCTTGAAAACGTGTTGGAAAAGGAGAGGGAGAGAACATATTAATTGAAAGTCACTGACATCAAACCCATCGAGAATCATCACCTGCTGTATTTGCGGTTCTCCTGAGCCCAATGGAATATTTTAGCATCTCTTTACCGATGATTTTGGTTTTGATAGTAAAAATTTACCCAGAAATGTTTTTCTTTCAGTCTCTCATAAAAAAACATTTTCCAGCAGTAACAAGTAACTTTTTCCTTTTCAACTATGGACAGCAAAATGTATTCTGTTTATAATCTTTTAACACTCCTCTCCTGTTCCGTCAAAGAAATAACCCATTGCAATAATCTTAGGGAGAGAATAAATAAGTATGTTCATTTATTTGTGTCACTAAATTATATCTGTAAAAACACCTGATCATGTTACCTGATTTAGCAGCAGAACAGTTGCACAATTTTTTTGAATTGTGCAACTGCAAGTGTGCAACTGCAAGTGAAAAGGCAAAATTCCTACTAGAAAAGTGATCTAAAACTACACCTTAACAGGCTGACGGAAGGGCCAACCGAGGAACAGACAGACAGATGAACGGAAGGACAGAAAGATGGGCCGACAGACAGGCGGTTGAACTCATAGACGGACAGACAGACAGAGGGACAGACAGATGGATGGACAAACAGACAGAATCCTTCATTTATAGTAAGATGATTCCACACCTAGTGATTTAATGAGTTACTTGACGATGATACTTTAAAGAGTAATCTCCCTTCTGTCTCTTTGAGCTCATTTGAAAAAGCCACGAATGAGAGTCTGTTTGTGAGGATGTGTGTTTGTTTGTTTGAGTGAGTGGAGTATGTATTACTATTGTACCGTTTGAATGCATGCATGTGTATGATGTGCTCTACATTATTTTTCTACACAAGAACAGACATCATCCGCCTCTTAATATGTAGTTCATGTGCAGCCTATTTCTGTTGTAGAAATTGATTCTACCCTATTGGGCATTTTGCATATGTAAAGAAATGATTTTCGGTGAAGCATTAGGTCCTTTGTATTAAATTAAAATGTGAATGTTGAGTTATGAGCTCAGAATATGGCTTCTGCTCAGATGCCACATGTACATAGACTTCTATTACATAATAATCCTAACAACAATCTTCGTTTTATTATTTTATTATGTTACTCTGGGCCTCTCAAAGTTCAAAAGGTAATGCTGACCAATAGGGCACTAGTGAAGCTCATAGGCCAATCACCTGTGAAATGGATTAAAATGATTGCAGAAACATTGATGAAGGAAAACAAACCCCGCAACCGGGGAGATGAAGACACTCCAATCATACAGGCTGAAGAGGAAATGAAGACGCATTTTTCGAAAACCATACGGAGAGGGTGCGTCAGAATCTTCTATCTCCCAGGCAACCTACTAACATTGCAACCTGGAACATCAGGACCATGTACACAGCAGGAAAGCAGTCAGTCATAGGTAGGGTTGGGTACCGAGAACCGGTTCCAATACAACCTGTACCTACTAGTGTTGTCACGATACCAAAATTATGACTTCGATACTATACCTGCCAAAATATCACGATACCCGATACTTTCGATACGATACTATACCACAAATACGATACGATACCACAAATACGATACAATACCACAAATACGATACGATACTGGTTTATCTGATAGTAATAAATAAAACATCTGTAAGGTTCCCTTTTTTACCAGCTTGTTCCTGCCCAGCTTTTTGAACACTTAACAAATGGCATTCATATTAGTATTAGCCTACAGCAAGATATTAATGAAAACGACATGGTGACATCATAGCATTGATTATACAAGGCTATTTAGGCCTATTGTCCGTGTCTGACTATATGATTGACTACATAGTTATTTCCATAAGTATGAGTTACATAATTTTACAGATGTGTGTTTGAGGTGAAAAAAACCTAAAGCTATGTGGGTTGGGTATATCAAAGGTGGACACATAATTAAAGGGCAATTTCTCCCCTTTATTGAAAAACATGCCACCACACACCTTTGAACGAATACACACATGCCATTACACTATGGCGAACAATGAGACTTGTTGCAACTTGCAACTATTGCACTTGTTTATGCACATATTACAACTGAATACAACTGAACAATTTACACACTTTTCAAACTATTTAAACACTTACAGTAACACTAACTCAATAAATTAACTGAAATGTATTTATTCAAACTTGTTGCAACTTGCAACTATTGCACTTGTGTATGCACTTATTACAACTGAATACAACTGAACTATTTACACACTTTTCAAACTATTTAAACACTTACAGTAACACTAACTCAATAAATTAACTGAAATGTATTTATTCAAACTTGTTGCAACTTGCAAGTATTGCACTTGTGTATGCACTTATTACAACTGAACTATTTACACACTTTTCAAACTATTTAAACACTTACAGTAACACTAACTCACTCAATAAATTAACTGAAATGTATTAATTAAAACTTGTTGCAACTTGCAAGTATTGCACTTGTGTATGCACTTATTACAACCTATACAACTGAACTATTTACACACTTTTCAAACTATTTAAACACTTACAGTAACACTAACTCACTCAATAAATTAACTGAAATGTATTTATTAAAACTTGTTGCAACTTGCAAGTATTGCACTTGTGTATGCACTTATTACAACCTATACAACTGAACTATTTACACACTTTTCAAACTATTTAAACACTTACAGTAACACTAACTCACTCAATAAATTAACTGAAATGTATTTATTAAAACTTGTTACAACTTGCAAGTATTGCACTTGTGTATGCACTTATTACAACCTATACAACTGAACTATTTACACACTTTTCAAACTATTTAAACACTTACAGTAACACTAACTCACTCAATAAATTAACTGAAATGTATTTATTAAAACTTGTTGCAACTTGCAAGTATTGCACTTGTGTATGCACTTATTACAACCTATACAACTGAACTATTTACACACTTTTCAAACTATTTAAACACTTACAGTAACACTAACTCACTCAATAAATTAACTGAAATGTATTTATTAAAACTTGTTGCAACTTGCAAGTATTGCACTTGTGTATGCACTTATTACAACCTATACAACTGAACTATTTACACACTTTTCAAACTATTTAAACACTTACAGTAACACTAACTCACTCAATAAATTAACTGAAATGTATTTATTAAAACTTGTTGCAACTTGCAAGTATTGCACTTGTGTATGCACTTATTACAACCTATACAACTGAACTATTTACACACTTTTCAAACTAAACCCCACCCTCAAATTAACCCCACTAACAGTAACACTAACTCAATATATTAACTGAAATGTATTTTGTGATGGTCTACAATAATGTGCATTGTCTCATTTTCTGGACAGTTCTTTTGCCAGTTGAAGGTTCTTAGCCAAAAAAACAAGCATGTCAACATGCTCTTCACTCAGCCTGGCACGCCTAGGACTGCAGATAATGCCTGATGTGCTAAACACTCTTTCTGATGCACAGCTTGTGGCAGGAATGGACAAGTACTGTCTGGCAAAACAAGCAAGATTTGGCAGAGTGGCTGAGTGGATTTTCCACCAGGTCAAAGGATCTTCAGTGGCACTTATTTCCTTCATGTGTTTATACTGTAAGAATTTGCTTCTTAGTTGGTCAGCTGGTTGCAAGGGGTCACAGTCACTAGCCTCTTCTGACCCCTTCTTTTCAGATTTGATGGTTGACAGCAGACTTTTTAGATCAGTTTTCCTTTTTTTTTTTCCTCCTTGACCTTCTTCTTGCTGCTGATGCTGCTGCTCTCCTGTTCGGACCTGCTCCACTGGTTGTACTGAGGCTTCCTGACGTTTTTGCAAAAGATGTGCCTTCACCTCTTACTCCATTGCAACAAAAGTGTCTTTGAACCTAGGATCCAGATATGTTGCTGTATTGAGGACAATGTTCAGCTGTGTGTCTTCATATCTGGAGGCGAAGTCTGATTTTATTTGGTCTTTCATGGCACCTGCAGTGATGTGTTCTCCATCCTTCTTCTCCAGACAGGAAAATAATTTCCATTTCAGAGGCAGGACAGAAGACAGTGTGGGTACCTTTTCTCCACTTAGTGCATCTGTTAGGTCACTTATCGGGTCAAGTATTTCCCGAACAGTCTCTAAATTTGCCACATCCGAATCTTTTGGCATTAAATGCCACTTCTTTCTGTTTTCTGCCAAAACAGCACAGACAGCTTGTTGCTGTTGGCAGAATCGGTCCACCATCGCAAAGGTGGAATTCCACCGGGTGGGTTCATCATGAAGGAGCTTCAGTACAGGAACATGTAGGAGCGTCTGCTTGTCTTTCAGGCTCCTTTGCATCTTATTTGACCTTGAAAATGCAGACAAGGTTGTCCGAAGCCTGGACAAGCTTGTTTTAATGGTGTCCATGGCTAAAGCTTTGCCCAATGCCAAATGTAAATTGTGTCCAAAACAGGGTATCCAAGTGAAACTTTCAAAAGCCTTTTTGTTGTTGGAGGCATTGTCAGTAGTAATACCAGCCATATTTGACATGTTCAATCCCCATTTCTCGCATACCATCTCCTCCAGCGCTTCGTGAATTGAATCTGCAGTATGGTCTGAATACAAAGGAGTACATCCTAAACACCAGGACTGCATTTCCCAGGTTGGTGTTATGTACTGGATTGTCAGTGCCATGTATGCATCAACTGCCCTGCTTGTCCAGAGGTCAGTGGTGAGAGCAAAAAAAGGCTGGCATTGAAGTTGATCCTTAATAACCTGGTTGATCTCATTATAAATCTGTGGAATTTCAGTGTTCATGAAATAATTTCTTCCTGGTATATCGTACTTCCTGTCCAATGCATGCACAAGATTCCTGAATCCAGTTTTTTCAACCGTATATATTGGCACCTGATCCGTACAGATGAACTCAGACACTGCTCTGTTTAACTTCTTCGCATCTTTTGAGTCTCTGTCATATTTCCGCTAACTTTCAAACAAGGCTGGAAGGGAACTCTGTCTCTGTGTTGCTGCTGACTCTGCTGGCACACGTTTGACTGTCTGTGGGATAAACAATGCTTAATTTACTTGCATATAGAGTTTGATATTCTCACATTCATATTTTATCTTAATATCTGTTTATTTTTAGTAAAGGAAAAATAAAAAGATATTAAGAATTAGCTCAAGATCCACCCTCAGGCTTCACCAGGCCCACATAAGTGAAATTGTAGTTTATTTTGTATAGCTTTTTCTTTCTTTATTTTTTTCTTAATTGAGTTTAATTTTGACAATGAACTGGGCTACGTTATTGCAGCCAAATTGAAAGCTAGATCAACGTCTTAAACGAGAATACATGCAATAGGGCAAAAACACATTCAAGTGACTGGGGTGTAAAGTTTCTAAGTGCGCAAAAACACACACGCGTAACATGAGTTACATTAAATACGTAAGTCACGTTAATTTGTCAAATCAGCATCGTATCAGGCCAGCATGATAAAACCAGGAGCCGTGACAAATTAACGTGACGTTCCCTCACGTTACCGTTCAACATATGGACACTCTACAGGGAGCCGCTGCAGACGGGCCGAATAGCAGCGGGTTGAGGGCCCCTGGCTTCGGAGAAAGAATTACTTTTTTTACTGCTCCGCCATTAAAGAGATGCGGACGTCAAAGCATTAGCAAGATTCTGTGGTGGGGAAAATCGCTTATGGCTAAACTAGGCTAAAGGCGGATTTATAGTCGTTTTTTACACACGCACGCAGCTTCTACGGACTCGTTTTGGTTTATAGTTCCCCCAGAGTTGCGCGTGTTGCAACGCAATTCACCGCCAGACCACTAGGCGGAGTAATGTTTGTTGTTGAAGTCGGCTCTTCTTCGTGTGTGGCACACGTTTATTGACATCGCCACAGCGGCTCCTCAGAGCCTTTTTCTGGCGGACAAATCCGCCGGTTAGTGACGGGTTATACTAGTGGACATGGTTTCGGATCTTTTCTGCCAAGTGCTCTTCTATTTGGTCCATATTCATTCTTCTAAATCTTCCGTGGTTTCCGCAGTTTCCGGGATTGAAACCGGAAACTAGACTCCGGACGGGATGTAGTAAGCAGACCAATCACAAGCCTTGCGGGCTGCGTGAGGCTCGCGTCGCTTTGTCGTATAGTCAGAAAAATTGGCTGACGCACGCAAGCCGCAACACGCCCCCCGCAAGTACGCGAGGGGCGTGTTGCGTCGCTCGCGTGCGTGCGTCCGTAAAAAGCCGAGTATAAATCGGCCTTTAGGATACTCGTGTTGTGCTGTATATGGGTCATCTTGGGGGTGTTCATGTTTACCTGTCGTTCTTTGAACTCTCTGAAGAGTTCGGGGTGTCTGTCTGCGAGATGCTTAGCCATATTGGACGTGTTGCCTCCCTTTGCCTGAGTGGGTTTCAAGCATGTCTTACACACGGGTCTCTGTAAGTTGATCGGCTTTCCTTCGTTCTCTGCTTCATAGCCGAAATATTTCCAGATTTCACTTCTGGCATCTTTCTTTTCAATAAGCCGAGGACGGTCGGCAAGAGCCCCTGCAGATGATGCCATGTCTCTCCTCAGATCACTCGCTGTGAGTGAGGGGCCCCCTGCATGCATGTGTGAGAGCTGGCAGCCCCGCCCCTCGCAGTCTAAGCGTGCAGGGAGCGTGCAGGCAGAGTGACAGAGAGCGAAACAGCGAGTGCGCTCTGATTGCTGCTATTTCAATGAAGTACCGGTACTAAAAATATGCAAAACCGTATCGTTTTTTGCGTAATGGTACCGCGGTACCTTTCTAGTACCGGTACACCGTGCAACACTAATACCTACCCGGACCGAAATACAACGCAGATTTCTGTGCTTCAATTAGGTGCCTGAGCCAATTGAAATAAATAACAACAAATCATGCAGCTTAATGAACAAAAATTACGTAAAATGTTGTCTTATAAACAGCAATTATATCAGGCTGCAACATGAAACACGAAGGCTGGTTCCAAAACAGTTCAAAACTAGCGATAGCATAGATCTGTCTGAGTACGATCTGTATGAATTTTTTAGAGCAGGCACCAGAGCAAGCACAAATAGAGCTAGCCATTAACCAGAGAAAATGCCGAAAGCTAAACGCTCCAAAGTGTGGCTGTATTTCGCACCAAAAGATTCCAATAACGCAACGTGCAGCAAATGCAACAAAGTAATTGCGAGTAAAGGAGGGAACACATTGAATCTGAGGAAACATCTGGCAACGCATAATATCTTCTTGAAAGCAGAGGCATGCACCGTGAGCGTGAGCCCATGCCAAGCACTTCAGTGGGCAGTGTGGGCCTCCCTGGCCCCGTCGATGAGGAGACTTGTCCCAACCCCGAAAAAGTGGATACCGATGATGACAACAGCAGCCTTACCTCAGGTTAGTAATGTAACGATGATCGCAAATCTTGCATTTGTAAAGAAGGGCTAATAAAAAATGATAAATTAGGGATTGTAACCATGTTTGAGTTAGCTATCTTAACAGTGTTAATTATCGTCATGCGTGTTTTATCGGCAAATGTTCGCGTTGTCGTGTTAAACCATTATTAAACTTAAGTATACTGAAATAGAGGATTTTTCATATTAATATAGGAATGGACCCCATATCCCTGATTCTAGGTCTCCCAAGTGACTGTTTGAAAACAGCAGTCAACAAAAGATTGTATAATATTTTAACATTTGCAGCTAGGAAAAACAGTCTTGTGCAGTGGATTAGTGACAAGGTCCCTTCTGTCTGTGGTTGGCGCAAAATAATTTATGAATTGATCCCTTTAGAATATCTCACCAACATCATACATCACAGTGTAGATCAGTTCTACAGAGTGTGGCGCCCATTTTTGGATTATATCGGTCTAGACCTTTCCTCCACCCTATTAAAAGGACTGCTGTGGACTTGAATGACATTCGTGCACTGTGAGATTCATCACCTCTTGTATCATGCCATATGTTTATCCCTTATGTAAGAGCTGTCATGTATGTTTTGTGCTTGTTTGTTTTGTGTCTAGTTTTGTAGACACTGTTTGTTTGTTGAATAGAAACAAAAAACTGCAATAAAAACAATTAAAAAAAAAACAAACTTAAGTATACTTGTGCATATCGATTGTTTAATAGAATGGCCGATGTTTAACAAACTGTCCGATAACTTACATAGCTACGCTAGCTAGCTACTAGCAAACGGTAGGCTACCTGCCGCCATCATAGCAAGTCAGTGTAATGTTAACAAAACTAGCAATGGCATGTGCAGTGATGCTTCTGTAGCCTAAAATATTTAACATTATTTATGTTTATATTTTTGGCTATCCAGCTTCAAAAGTGACCCCATTCACCTTGGCAAAGAAGGCTCATTTACCAAAAGAGAAGGTGGAGGAACTCCACAGATCTGTGACCATATTTGTGGTCAAGGGACTGCATTCTTTTTCCACTGTGGAATCTCCATGGTTCAGGTAAAAAAAAGTCATGTGAAAACAATATTTGTATAAAATCTGTTCCATTAAGACAATTCGTCAAAAAGACAAATAAATATCCTCAAATTTATTTAAATACAGAGAAATGACCACTGCCCTCAATCCTCGCTACCGACCCCCATCCAGGGATGATCTGTCCAACACACTGATTCCTGCATGGTACTCTGTTGAGAAACAGAATGTTATTCAGGAGTTAGCACAAGTTAAAAAGCCTGCTATTACATGTGATTGGAGAACCAGTGTGGCACAGGACCACTATGTAACAGTGACTGTACACTACACCAGTCATCATGGCCACATTAAGCAGAAGGTGCTAAACACCAAAGCTGTATACGAGTCACAGACAAGCCTGGTAGTGGCAGACGAGATAACTAGCATTCTGGTGGAATTCTCGCTGAAAACAAAAGTTGTAGCTGCCACAGTAGACAACGCCAGCAATATGGATGTCACATTGAAGGCCTTTAAGTTTTTTTTTTTTTTTTTTTTTTTTTTTACAACTTTATTTGTCATTTTTCCATGTTGAAAACATTTACATCATTAATTATGCATTTCTTGCAAAAGTTGCGCCCCCGCCCCCCACCCCAACCAGATGGCATCCCAACAAATAAATTTACAAAAACACTCACGTATCACACTGACAGACAGAACACCAAAAGAAGAAAGCAAATATAGACAGATACAAAAAAGAGACAGGCCAAAGGAAAAAAAAAAATAAAATAAAATAAATAATAATAATAATAATAAATAAATAATAATAATAATAATAATAATAAATAAATAGGCATTTAAGTTTTTAAAGGTGGGTTGCTTTGCCCATACCCTAAAGCTGGCAGCACAGAAAGTTTACAGCATCACTGCCGTGAGAAAGTGGTGTGCCAAACTTAGAGCTGTCGTGGTGTGGCTGAAGAGGTCCACCATGGCCAAAACGGTCCTGCAGGAGAAGCAACGACTTCTTGGTAAGTTAAATAGCGTAGCCTTATAAATCTAAAAAAATATATGTTTGTTTCAAACATCTTCAGCAGTGTAGATTGTAAATAAAAATGTGTATTTGTGTTTTAGGTCTGCCAGAACACAACGTGATTCTGGATGTCAGAACACGATGGAACTCCCTTTTCCTGATGGTGGAGAGGTTTTTGGAGCTGTACCAGGCCATCCGGCAGCATCACTGGACCAACGACTCAGGAAGCCAACTGAGAAAGACAGGTGAGTTGATGGATAAGAAGATCAGCTGTTAAACAATGAGTAACAACATCATAATAGTTGATATTTAATTCTTATCTTCATATCTTCTTTTTAACCCCAGACTGGAAAGGCTCACTGCTGACAACTTCCAGAAAGCAGATGAGTTTGTCAACACCATGAAGCTGTTATACACCTCAACCCTCTGTGTATCGAGTGAGAGGTCCCCCACATGTGGCCAAATTCTCCCCATCCTGACTAAGCTGGAGGTGCATTTGAAGATATGCAGCTAACTGCCTTTTCCAGCTGCGTCAAGGCAGCTCTAGTGTTGCTGAGTATGCCGTGCTCTTCCCCACCTTGGCAGTAAGTGGAACGAGGAGGCCCTGATGGCGGTGTTCCGGCAGGGGCTCGCTGGCGGTATCGAAGATGAGCTGGCAGCTAAAGATCCGGTTTCGGATCTGGAGTCCCTAATTGACCAGACTATCCGTCTCGACAACCGTCTGCGAGAGAGGCGTCGTGAACGAGAGCCGGACAGCCATTCCAGTTCCGGAGCCACTGCTTGAACCTTCAGTTCACCACAGTGGCCTCAGAGTGACCCACCTTCTTCTGAAGAGCCGATGCAGCTTGGTGGAACCCGCCTTTCCCAGGTAGAACGGGACCGAAAGGATGAGGGAGAGATGCTGCCTCTACTGTGGAGGTCATAACCATTTCTGCTCATCGTGTCCCGTGCTTGCGGGAAAAGCCCTGCCCCCTCCAGTAAGAGGAGAACTGTGACGGGGGCAACTCTTACTCCTTCAGACTCTACTTTGTGCCTGCAGCTTCCTGTCACCATTTCCTGGGAGCACCAACAACACCCTCTACAGTAACTTGTGGACTCTGGTGCTGCTGGGAATTTCCTGGACCTCACCCTTGCCAGCAGTCTTCACCTGCCCATAACTAGCCTTGACCATCCTCTCTCAGTGACGGCCCTCGATGGCAGGCCCTTGGGAAGAGGTACTGTTGACTGTGCTATTCGTAGCTCAGTGGTAGGCAATCCGCCGACTACATGGGAGACCCAGGTTCGAATCCTGCCTGACAGTCATACCCATACCTTTTATGATCATCCTTGTTTCCCATAGCAGCCTGTTACAGTTTCTATGATGAAGTATTGCTATTTATATGTGCAAAATTGTGTCTACAGCTTCCAAGGAGGGCCTTCAAGACATTGAGGAAGATGTATCGGATGACCATGAGGAGGACAAGGCAGAGAAACATGTAAATATATAATCATGAAACATCTCAAATGAATGCATTTCTTTTGAAGCATGTTTGTCTAAACACTACTTTTATGTATTTTTCGTGCCAAGAAGTCAGCCCTAGAGGAGCTGTTTGAGGATGAGGACCGAGAGCTTCTTCAGAGAACGACCACTGATTAAAAAATTAAAAGACTTGTAATTGTTACTCGTGTTTTTGTAGTGTTGATGCAGCAAAAGAGGATGGGTCACTCAGAAGACTTGTTAATGATGACCATATCGACCCTAATGCCAAGATGAAGTACCTAACTGTGCAAGGGAAACCCCATCTGTGTTTGTTTGCAATACAAGACATAGGTCCAGGAGAGGAGGACACCTATAATTATGATGACTCAGACTGGCTATGGAGAAGCAAGGTAGTCAGGTAGTAAAGGTAGTAAAAAACAAATATACTGCCACATACAGACACACAAGACACTGACACAATATATTGTTATGAAAATTTCTGGAGGGATGTCTTGTGATGTCCAACATGGTGAGGTACCATCCACATCAGAGCTTTCTACGAGTACTCAAAAATGGTCAACACTGTCAGGGTTTTTGGACTACTATACCCTTCATGACCATGTGGGGTCCTCAGTGTTCCTGTTTTCCCTGTCACATGTGTGTTGACTTGATTGTTTCATTGTGTTCACCTGTGCCTTGTTTGCTAACCTTTATAAGCCACCTGATCTTCTGTGTGTTTGCTGAGTCTGGAAATTGACACCTTACAGTTAAGTTATGTGAGTTTCTCTGAGAATCTTTGCTTTAGATGCTGATACCTGTTTTGAACTTTTTTTGTACTTGAGATCCTTTTGTTACCTGTTTTTTGGACATCCTTAGTTGACAGAGTTAAATTTCCCATACTGTGTTTTTAGTTTTCTGGAGGTATTTTGAGTTGCTGTTCAAACCGTTTGGAATCCTCTGCCTGACTCAAGTAAAGAAAACTTTTTTGATTCCATCCAAGCAAGTCGTCTGTCTCTGTCTCTGCAGTCATCACCACATCACTACACGGGAGACCCAGGTTCGAATCCCGACTGATCCTTACAAACACAGTCCAAAAAATGACGAGCAGAATGTCTGTTGTGTGGTGGCAAAACATTTGATATTTCAAACATGGGCGAGGCGGCATTAACGAGCCATGCCAAAGGAAGAAAACATCAGAGCACTGCTACTAGCTACAGCTACCCCCATCACCGGCTTTCTCACCACAGCGAGGCCAACTGCTACATGTTCATATTTGTTTTAAGCATTGCAATAACAACAAAAAGTTTACCAGCTCCGGGATACGGCGGAAGATCCTGTTGACTCGAGTGAGGCTAACGCTAACACTGAGCATGCTGCTAGCGCTAACAGCTCGTCTCCGGAGTTTTCTTATGATGCGCTGCTGAAACACATCGCCACTGTCGTTGCTGAGGAGGGCACGCGGACGCAAACTAAGATCCAGCAGGTCTTCTCCAGCTTCGAATCGATTCTGGAGGAAAAAGTTGACAGCTTGCTGAAGTGCAGCGATAAGGTCGCGGCAGCTACCGACTCCCTCACTGCACGTCAGACCGAACTCGAGACCCGTGTCTCTGCCTTGGAGGACGACGCTACACCGCTGAAGAAGAAACTAACCGCGATGGAGAAAGTAAATGCCGAGCTGACAGCTAAACTCACAGATCTAGAGGGTCGCTCTCGACGAGACAACATCAGAATCTTAAACCTCAAGGAGTCGACGGAAGGCAATGACCCGGTTAGTTTCTTTGAAGGATTCATTCCCAAGGTGCTGGGGCTCCCGGTCCAAACCATCTCAATCGACCGCGCACACAGAAGCCTCGGGCCGCCTGTGGAAGGTCGCCCTCGCCCGGTCATTGTCAAGATCCATCGTTCCAGAGATGTCTCCATGATATGGTCTGCAGCGAGACGCAAAGGAACCATCCAACATGAGGACCAGGCTATTCGCTTCGCTCCCGACATCCCTCCGCTGGTCCGGTCTGCACGCACAGCCTTCAACCCGGTCTGCACCGAACTCATTTAGCGAAACATCCGTTTCCAGATGATCTTCCCTGCCGTGCTGTCATTCAGGATAAACGGGGTACAGAAGTCATTCAAGGAACCGGAGGATGCAAAGACATTTTTGGACGGTAACGTGTAATCGGTGACATTACCTGCCTTTCATGGAACTGCTGGCAGCTGGTGAGTCAGACATTTAACTTCAGTGACCTGCTCCTCACACATCACATTAGTTAACCCTCCCTTCTCTGCTTATCAATTGTGTTTGATATTGCTAATTGCACGCAGTAACTCTTTGTGTGGTGGTGAGGTCATCTATCCAGCCATCTGAACGTGGGAGATGGCCACCTTTTGCGGATTTCCTTTTTTTTTTTTTTTTAATAATTAAGGAATCCTTTGTTTTGTTTGTTTTTCTGTCAAGCTAGTTGAAGTAATAACTTTGACACCTCTTTGTGGTTATGAAGTCTCGGTGGAGACTAGCTTATTTTCTTTCCATAGGAGTTACAGACATGCGTGTTCTTGTCTTCTCCTTGTTTTGTGTTTACATTTGTTTTGCTCAGACGTTTTTGATTTATTACAGGTCCAGAGGTTTTTCTTTCCCCCTTCGCTTCCCCTGTCCGAGATTTATATCCATAGTCGACAAATACGCTGCCCTCCTTTTGCCTCTGTCTCCACTTTGTAATGGGTGAGGGTTTCCAGTTGAAAGTCCTAAGCCTCAATACAAATGGTTTAAATAATCCAGTGAAAAGAGTTGCTATTCTTGACCTCCTTCGCAAACAAGGAGCCCATTTTGCTATGCTACAAGAAACTCATATGGTTAGTCGTGATGTGAACCGTTTAACTAATAGATTTTTCCGGATAATTGCTCATTCTTCTGCCACCAATAAAACCAAAGGTGTAGCAATTATCTGCCGTCGTAATCTGCACTTCAAATTGCTGGATACATGGTCTGACAATAATGGCAGGATTACTATTGTCAAAATTCGTATAGAAAATACAAACATTGCGCTTGTATCGCTTTATGCTCCTAATACTTTTGACTCGCAATTTTATATTATATTAATATTGGACCACTCTTTTGATAGATCCGGTCAATCTGAAAACAAAGAACAAAAACAGAGTTCGGATGCCCTGCGCTCTTGGTCAAATAACACTGGTGTGGTAGATTTATGGCGCTTGATGCACCCTACCTACAGAGATTTTACCCACCTCTCAGCAAGACACAAGTCCTTTTCGCGTATAGATTTTATCTTTGCCTCTAGAGGCTTGTTTCAAAAAATTATGGAGGTCACTCTCTGGCCAGTCACTCTTTCAGATCACAAGGCTGTAATTGCTCTTGCCTTGATTCGCTCCACCCCATTGCGAGCTCCTAAATGGCGTTTTAATAATACTTTACTTCGTGATGAGTCATTTAGAACTCAGTTTATGGCTCAATTTAATGAATTCATCAATATAAACAAGGGGTCAGTCAGTGACCCGAGAATACTCTGGGACGCTGTTAAAGGCTTTATTAGAAATAATGCTACACTGTATTCATCTAATTTAAGGAAAGCCCGATCCTCTAGGTTGACCCAGCTGGAGCGCAAACTTTCAACATTGGACAACTTATTACAACAAAATTTTGATGATCAGGTTGCATTGCAGTACGATCTGGTGAAAAAAGATATAAATGCTATTCTCAAACGGCGTGCAGAATTCTTGATCCATAGAACACGCCAAACATATTATTTTAATGGGGCCAGACCCAGCCATTTACTGTCGTCGAGACTGAAGGCTAACGAACATTTCGCTGGAATCATCTCCATTAGATCAGAAGACGGGCATATGTTAACAGAACCCTCTGAAGTCAATGCTTCTTTTCGTAGTTTCTATGCTGACCTGTACAGCTCAGAGGTTCCTCACGACAAAGATTCATGCAACAAATTCTTGAGTTCCATTCAACTACCTAAAATGACAGACATTGGCTCCCAAATTTTAAACGCTCCTATCACTTTAAATGAACTTAAGGCTGCAGCAGATGATATGCATAAGGGCAAATCACCTGGCCTGGATCCCCCCAGAATTTTACACAACTTTCTGGTATAGTCTGGGGCCCTTATTTTTTGATATGATTCAGGCCTCCTTGGAGAGAGGTGCTCTCTCCAGAGATGTGAATGTAGCTATCATTTCACTGTTGTTGAAAAAGGATAAAGATCCTTCTGAATGTGCCAATTACAGACCATTATCCCTTATAAATGCTGATATAAAAATGTACGCTAAGCTTCTTGCACGTAGGCTCCAACCCTTTATGACAACTCATTAATTGTGACCAAACAGGATTCATCAGATCCAGGCAGCCAGCAGACAATGTGAGGAGATTAATACATATAATACACGGGGCCTCCTCATTACAACTACCATCAGCGGTCTTCTCATTAGACGCTATGAAAGCATTTGATCGTTTGGAATGGCGGTTTCTCTGGTCAGTTCTGGAGTTTTTGGAGGTGGGTCCTCACTTCTTACATATGATCAAAGTTTTATATACAAATCCAACAGCTATGGTACTTACGGGCAGGACTTGCTCCTCCCTATTTAACATTGTGAGGGGCTCCAGACAGGGATGCCCTTTGAGTCCCCTCCTGTTTGCACTCTCTCTGGAGCCTCTCGCTCAGTCAATCCGGATGTCTAAAGCTATCACTCCTATCACCGTGTTTGGTACCACACATTATATATCTTTGTATGCGGATGACATCCTTTTATATCTAGGGAACGCACAACAGTCTCTACCTGATGTTTTATCTATTTTCCAACGTTTTAGTGAGATATCGGGGTACAGAATAAATTGGACAAAGTCAGCCTTCTTACCTCTGAATGACCAAATGAGAAACATAGCCTTACCTACAAATATACCAGTAGTCAACCACTTTAAGTATTTGGGAATTAAGATTAGCTCATCGGTACAGACCATTGTCAAGTCCAATTATGAAGAAACTCTGTCCAACATAACCCGTGACCTTGATAAATGGTCCACGCTTCCAGATTCTCTTAGATCTCGTGTATCTATCATTAAAATGAATGTGCTTCCCCGGATTAACTTTGTGAGTGCAATGCTGCCTTTATCACCACCCCCACGTTTTTGGGTCAAAGCCCAGCAGATCATTTCTAAATTTGTCTGGAATAGAAAGCGTCCTCGCCTCAGATTATCCACAGCACAAAGAGATAGAGCTGACGGGGGTCTCTCATTGCCTAACCCCAAATTTTATCACTGGGCCTTCACTTTGCAACCTCTGATCAGCTGGTTCGACGAGGGTATCGAGACTTCATGGCGAACACTGGAGGAGAATATGGTTCGTCCATTGAAACTAAATGAAATCTTATTTTCCAATGTTCCCCTAAAGAAATCTCAAGTCAGCTATGGTCCCATTGTGTCTCACGTATTAGCAGTCTGGAGGGCAGCGGAAAAAATTTGTGGTATTCTATCTAATTGGAACCCGTTTTCACCTATTTTTTATAATGATTGTCTGTTGTTGGGTAAATCTCCAATTAAGTTTGGTCAGTGTCGCCAGTGGTATGACAAGGGGATTCACTCCCTTGGTGATATTTTTGGGGACAGAGGCCTATACTCTTTTGAAGAGCTCACACTCCGGTTCAACCTGCAACATTCCACTTTTTATTTCTACTTGCAGCTAAGAACAGCCATGAAAACATATGGTGTACCCTGGCAAGGTCCACTGGAGGAACACTCTTTAATCAAACTTTTGCATCAGGCCCGGGAATCCAGAAAAATTGTATCTAAACTGTATCGTTATTTCCTTGAAAAATCTTATTGTACTCTGCCAGTGAATGCATCTTGGCGGGCAGATATTCCTGACCTTGACCCCGACTTCAGCTGGGATGGGGTCTGGGAGGCAGTTTTACAGTCATCCAGAAACCCTGACCACCAACAGATTCATCTGAATTTCATTCACAGAACATACATGACTCCTTGTAAACTGTACTGCATGAAAATTAAAGATAATCCGAACTGTACACTATGTACTACTGGCACTGTGGGCACCTTCTTCCACATTATCTGGGAATGCCCAGGGGTTGAACATTTTTTGAGAATAGTGCAGAGTGAATTGTCATTGCTATTGTCCATTCCTATCCCCCTGTCCCCATCTGTTTTTATTTTAAATGATATTTCTCAACTGAAACTCACAAAATCCTCAAAGCGCGTATTTCTGGCTGGCCTAACTGCAGCCAAAAAGATGATCGCAACAAGGTGGAAACCACCCCATATACTATCTAGACGACAGTGGCTGCTCAACTTCATAGATGTTGGGCTTCTTGAATTGTCGACAGCACGCGTCCATGGTGCAAAGGAGGAAGTGTCATTGTACTGGGCTCGAACAGTGGAGGCTCTCAAGGGCTTTTTGGTGTGAGCTGAGCCTCCCCGCCCCCCCTCCCCCTCTGGTCCTGCTTTCTTTTCTTTTCTTTGGTTTATATTGCCTGTTTATGTTTTACTGTGTACTGTAAATTGTATTGAATAGATCTAACTAGGTTACACTTCAATGGCACCTTTTTCCTTTTTGCTTCTATGACATATGTATTGCACTTAACTGTTCCTATATATTTATCTTCAGATATCGTTCTATTTTATTTTTATGTCTTCATTTTATCATTAGCCAGCGTGTATGTGTGTATCTGTGTGAGTACATGGGTATACTTATGTTTGTATACGGTAATTACTTTATTTATGCGCTGCTGAATGATGATTGTTGTTCTTCAAATCCAATAAAAATTTGATCACAAAAAAAAAAAAAGCATTGCAATAAAACAGTATTAAATTTGGCTTTTAAATATATCTTATAACATTTTTACAATTTCAATTAGTCTTGGAGTAATATGTTGGATAAATGCAGGGCCGGTCTTTCCTACAGGCGACATAGGCGGTTGCCTAGGGCGCCCCCTTCTATAGCTCCAACCAATATTTTGACATTAAAAAAAGAAATCTAACATTAGGGTAAAATTAACCAAAAATTGAAAACGGAAGGGGTACGTATCTACTTGGTGTTGTCAGAACATGCTAGCACATTGAGGCGTATGATTAGAGCAGACATGGGCAACGTATGGCCTGCGGAACTTGTCTAAATATTTTTTTTTTAATAATTTTAAAGGGAAAAAGAAATACTAACCTTGCTACTCCCTGTCACATTGTTCTTTAAGGATTTTACAGAGGCGGGTGTATCAAAAATGATATGTCCATTTATTCTACATTATACAAAAAAGACATTAAAATATTGAAGGCCAGCAGTCATAAATTACACCAGGGGCACACAGATAAAGCCAATAGCTAGTGCAACACTACAAATATCTTACGCGTTGCATAGCACACCCATTAAGGAAGACAAACACGGCAACTTGTCAACAAGTGAGGAATACTGGTGAAATCCAAGTGTTGTATTGTCAACTTTAGCGAATGGATTGTGTGTAGGGTTGCCAACCGTCCTTTGAAAAACGGAATCCGTCCCTTATCTAGAAACAAAAGCACCCGTCCCGTATTGAGCTGAAAAGGGACGCACTTTGTCACGTATTTCTGTGAGATTTAAAAAATGGTCAGTAAAATGCCAATGGAAAATGAATAACAGGTCGCTTTATATGAAAATTTACGGTAAACTTGTTCCCAGGCAATGTCCTGCTCTGGGATCAATGAGCTGACAGCATATTCACACACGAGTACGATGCTACAGAATACATTCATCCCATTGGTCGAGGAGGTACTGTTGCTCGTGGAGAAGATGGTGGAAGACAACAAAGCAGCATGGGTGACACTGACACAGACGCCGACACTGCTTTACGGGGCGGTACAGCTTCGAGCAGCAATACGACTCGTACTCCTCCGAGAAAAAAGCAGAAAAGGATGCAAAAATACCGGGAGGAATTGTTCCACTGAATTAGTTAAAGGTGAGCTCATTGTCAGCCTCAATTATGAACTGTCTTGCTCAGAGTTTTACTCTGTAGCACTCAAAGACAAACAACTCCTCACTGCAGCAAGAGCTCAGAAGAAATACAACTGGAAAAAGTAGGCCCCACATATTCCCCACATAATGTGGCATTGAGCTGTTGAGTTCATGAGTTGTTTTTTTTATTTGTTACTACAACTGTAGTCTACAGTCATGGCCTTTGAGGCACAAATGTTTAAAATTTTTCTACAGACGTTCTGTTTGCACTTTTGTTATTGCACAAAAAATATGCACTATTTCAGGATGGATGTTCTGCTTTCTATCTATTGTTTTATATTAATGTATACAGTTTTAAGTTAAGCAAGACAGGTTTCTGTTTAAGAAAGATTCTTATTTTATTCAGTTAATGTTGTTTATTATTAAAGTGAATTGCTGGATAATAGTTTGTTTTCCATGTTTTCATGACACTCAAAAATATGCATCTAATTCAATTCAGGGTAAAATAGTTAAAAAATCGTTTCACTCACAAAAAAAGGGGCTAAAAAAATTCACCACGCCAGGAAAGGTGAAGGCAATCGGGTCGGTCGGCCCTGCCAATGAGGTGTCCCTTGTTTATTTTTCAGGGAGTTGGCAACCCTAATTGTATGTAATCTTGTTAATTAGCTAGCGCTAGCTAGCCAGTGACGTTCCTTGTTATTGCCATTCAGTCAAAACATCAGGCTATCTTTAGCAAACTCAGCTGTACCGCAATTTGCGTAATTTTCGTTGTGTCATGAAATTGAAATTTGAGTTGAAACGTTAGTTTCCGTGTAGTAATTAGACATGATTCAACTAATCAAGAGCTTTGCATCTTGGAATGAAAAACGTATGTCAGGCTGTCCAAATTCACCAAAATGCTTAATAACTTCATAAAAGCTATATTAAACAAATAAGGATAATACATAATACTTTTGTTATATCATTTAGATTCACTTTTAAAATATCTGGCACCACCTGCTGCATCAATTGACGAGGAACAGCCAAGCACCTCAGCTGTGCCAGCATCCTCAGGTGAGTGCAATGTTTCAACAGATGTTCCTGATGATAAATAATTTAATGTAAAAGTGACAGTATGTCGTGGCATTTCTAATCCAGGCAATATATTTGCTCTTGTGTGTTCTCTCTGTATGTATAGGCCCAGAACCACTGCAAGGAACTTCAGACCAGCGTGTCGTAGCTCATCCTGATTGCACCACTGATTCCACCCAAACACTCTTCTCAGGTGTGTGCCTCATGAATGTAAAGATTGTAAGCTATATACCTAATTGTCCTCATGTTTTATTTATCTCAGTTGGCTCAAGGATGTTCTCTTTAAACAATATGAGGATACGCTTTACATGAATTAAGCTACATGAACCAGTCATGATGCAGTCATACAGTAACATTACATTGTAATAACATCTCATTTGGAAACAGTTATTAAATACTGTAATATGTATGTGTATATACTGTATATATTAGAGATGAGCCGGATACTCGGCTGAAACGAGTATCCGGTACGGATAAAGCACTTTTGCCGAGTACGATTATTATACGAGTAATCGGAGTCATTATCTGTGCTCGGACTGAATGAAAATCCTCACAGCGTCACAGCGCTCCTCCCGTCACACACGGCTCTGCTCACTCACTCACAGAACAGCTCTCTGTCTCTCAGTCACTCAGGTTCACTGCGCATCGGGACTGTTCCATAGGCTCAGTCAAGGAAGCAGAAATGATTCGTTCATTTCCCGACTGGGTCTTCGGGTACGAGTCTTTGGAAAAGTTTTCACGAGACCTGCATTGGCTCAGTAGAGGAGCGCTGCAGATGTAGCGAGGGACGTTCACTGTCTCCCGGAGAAATTAACACTCTGTGTTTTTAGTAGAGAAGACGTGAATTATATTTGTTCACAAGTCATAATGACTGGTTTTGTTATTTTCACTTTACATTTACTTTACAGTAAAGTAAACCTCTATTAAATACAGTACAACATGACAGTTTGTATGGTTTGAAATTGTCATTTATTATCACACTGGCATTTAATTATCACGGCAAACAATTACACTGCACTAAACTTTAAGTGTTAATGTAAAGTGAAAATAACAAAACCAGTCTGTATGATTTGTGAACGAATATAATTCACCTCTTTCTATACTAAAAACACAGAGTGTTCATTTCTCCGGGAGACAGTGAACGTCCCTCGCATCTCACTCACACACACACACACCTGGTGTGGAAATAAATTTAAAAAAAATCAAAATAAAAAAATCATAAAAAAATTTCAAAGTTAAAAAAGAAAGTTATGTTGAACCAGCCCACTTCCGGGTTAAATCACACCCACTTCCGGGTTAGGCCCCGCCCACTTTGAGTACGGATACGGATAATTCATATGGTTAACAGATACAGATACAGATAATGCTGTACTGGCTCATCCCTAGTATATATATAGATATGACACAACTGAATCTACCCACCCACCTCCCCATTCTCATAGAGATCCATTTAAATGCAGAGAGGTTATACAAACAGCTGAATATCTTATCAAGCAAGAATGCTTTTAAAACTGTCAACTTTTCTCCCCAAAACAATTTTTTTTAACACATGGAGGACTGTCTGATTGGAAAAATGCAAGTGCTGCTCTAAAGAGTCATGAAAATAGTCCGGATTACCTGAACAATTTGGCGTCATGGAAAGAATTGGCAGTTCGATTAAAACAAGGTACAACCATGGACAAACAAGAACATGCCCTCTTAGAGGCAGAACAGAGTCGGTGGAGAGCAGTGCTGACACGACTGGTTGCTATTGTACAGTCGCTGGCTGTGCGAAATATGGCATTTGGAGATAACACAGAAATACTCCACTCTCCTTCAAATGGAACCTTTTTGAAAGAGGTTGAGCTTATGGCACAGTTTGACCCAGTGATGAAAGACCACATCCACAAGATTAAATGTGAAACATCACACCACAGGTACTTGGGCAAAACAATCTAGAATGAGTTGATTGAATGCATCAGTGGAAATATTATCTTAACAATAGTTAAAGAAATGCAAATACTTTTCCCTAATTTTAGAATGCACCCCGGATGTTAGCCACATTGAACAGCTGTCAGTAGTGATAACAATTTTGACATTGGAAGAAGACCCCCAGGTTAAAGAGCACTTCATGGGATTCCTAGTAGCAGAGGAGTCAGGGCAGAAAGTTTGTCTGCCCTGATTTTGAAGAGGCTAGAGGAGTTGGAGATTGCTTTTTGACGACTGCAGAGGACAGTCGTATTTCAACGGGGCAAATATGAGAGGGAAGAACAAGGGAGTACAGGCCAGGCTACTGCAATTGAACCCGAGAGCTTTGTTTGTGCCCTCTCGGAAGAAGTTTAATTTATCAGCTGGCCCCGATGGTCGCGAAGAAGATGGGACACAATGGAAATCCAGTGGTCAAGTTGGTTTCTCCTTTGGTCGCACTCATGGAGGACCAAGTGAAAGAGGCGACCGAACTGGGCATCACGGCCATGCAACTCGGCGTGCACGACGAGGTGGACATTATCACCGGTCGTTGCCAGCTCCTTTTCGGAAGCCCGGAATCCTGGCTGCTGAACAAGAAGTGGAGGGACATGCTAGGCTCCGATGTTTTTCAAGCCAACGTAATAGGTATTGTCGTGGATGAAGTTCATCTAACTTACAAATGGTAAGAGAGTCTTGACTGTCTGACTTAGTAAATAACTCTCAATGTCGTGATATGAATCAAATGTTGTAAACATAGTATCATAGGTGTCGATGTAAGTTCGCTAACTCTTAGTTATTTCGCTACAATGAGACTAACGAAATGATTGTACTAAGAGTTCAAACATTCTAATGTACTCTTATTTCTATCAGGGGTCAGGCTGCAAAAGGGCAGATGCCATTTTGCGAGAGCTTTGCCAAGTTGGGAGAACTTAGATCCCTAGTTAAAGCTGGTAAGTTTGTACAAAACAATAGACTTCTTGCATGTTCAGTCTTCGATGTTTTCTACACTTGGTGTAATTCACCACTTTAATTGAAATCAGTTGCAAAGTTACAGGAGCGTAGTCCACTCCTAAACAGTTCTACTAAATACTCCCCCCCCAAAAACGGTTTTCCATTTGCATTCGCACTGGCCAAGTGGCCATAGAAACTGGTTGCCCGTTCAGTTGCAAATTGACCATTCATTGGGGTGTTTTGTATGTACCCACACACCATACCCATACTGGTAGTCAGTGTACCCCTTATAAGTGATGTATTCTTTTTAGATGTCAGTACGGTCATTAAAAAATTAATAAATGATACTACTGATCATTTCTTATTTTACAGTTACGTATTGGTTGCTTATTTTACTGTCATATATTCCAGGTACACCTGTGCTGGCCTTGTCTGCTTCTGCTGATCGGCAATCCAGAGCCAGGGTTATGAAACAGCTTCAGATGGACAATCCAACCATTTTGGCTCTGAGCCCAAACAGAACAAACATCATACTGGGTCTGATTAAAGTACCTGCCCATACACTGGACTGCCTAGACTGGATTGTAAGGGATGTTAAAGAAAAAGGTATCTCGATATTGCCAGTAATTATTTACTGCAAAACTGTGAAGGCAGTTGGCAGAGTGTTCTGCCATTTGAAGGGGGAACTCAGTGAAGATTCCTGGGTTGACCGAGACCCTGAGAAAAAGACTGAAAACCTGCTGATAGGCATGTTCCACAGCCAGACACTCCCTCAGAATAAGAACAGAGTGCTGTCATCTCTGAGTGGACAGGGTAGCTGCAGAGTTGTTGTGGCAACAACAGCTCTTGGGATGGGCTTAAATTTTCCCAACGTATCACACATTGTGATGTATGGGTTACCAGATGATGTGGAAGCAATGGTTCAGCAGGTCGGGAGGGCAGGCAGAGGTGGGTTGCAGGCAGTGGTGGAATGTAACAAAGTATTTTTACTTCGTTACTGTACTTAAGTAAATTTTTACATATCTGTACTTTACTTAAGTAAAAATAATAGTGCATACTTTTTACTTTTACTCCGTTACATTTTGCAGCTATTATCTATACTTTTACTCCGCTACATTTCTACAATATGTGTCGTTACTCGTTACATTTTATGAACACAGTTTCGCCAAAATGTTGCTGTGACGGAGCGGCTCCGCCAGCGCTCCACACACGCACACGCAGCCACACACACGCCAACAAACATTTCCACTCTTCCTGTTAAAGTTCGTAGTTGATAATTACCTAACCATCAGCTACTCTGGTTAGCGCTGGGCCGACGGAGGGTGCCCACTCGTCAGCTCCGCATCTGGGTGACACACACACACGCGCGCATTGGGGTGACACACATACGCACACACACACACAGTAACACACAGTGGCCGGTAAGCAGCCGTCCGGATCACTCCGTGAGGAAGGAGGAGGAGACGTTTCTTTAGTTTTAACACCGCCACTTTATTTATTGACTGTCCAACGGAGCAACACTGTCATCACCTCGAGGTGCTAGTTCACTTCTCGTATTCACACACTTCTTGCGCAAGTTACCCATGTGCACTACGTCACTCTCTGGGCCCGTTCCTTAAAGGGGCAGGCCATACCTGCAACAGCGCGTTTGGCAGCAGCACTACAACCTTGCCTGTTTTGCTGAAAAAACATTCAACTGCTTATAATTATTACTAGTAGTGACATCTGTAGAGGCATGAGTATTACCAGTAGCTATATCTGCATTCTTTATCAAAATGGCACAGCCTAGACATTGAGAGACAACCCATTGCGTGAGTACTTTTACTTTTAATACTTAAAGTAAATTTAAAAGCAAGTACTTTTTACTTTTACTTAAGTAGGATTGTTGATGTAGTACTTTTACTTAAGTATATATTTTCCTGTGTACTTGTACTTTTACTTAAGTACTAAACTTCAGTACTTCCTCCACCACTGGTTGCAGGCACATGCGATTGTTTATGCTGTCAAACAGCATACAAAGCTTGACCCAGCAGTTAAGACAGTACTTGAGACTGGAGTCACTAGTTGTCTGCGGAAAGCTTTGTACTGCCATTTCCAGGAACACACCACATCCGTCGATCCAGGACATCTGTGCTGCACCCACTGCCATTCTGTTTGTTCTTGTGAACCTGAAGTTTGTGGGGAGCCAATCTCCAAATATGAACACCTTCAAGGGGAGGTTTCATCACCTGACAAACACAGAATGGTCACACCTGAGGACAATCTTTTGATCGGGGACCTGTTACAGACCTACAGGAGTAGTTTACTTCGGGACCATACAAACATACAACTTTACAGTCAACACAGCCTGCACTGGTTTTGGAGATGAACTCATTGATGCGGTTTTAGAACAGTGTACACAGATATTTGACCTGGACTTCATTATCCATAATCTCCCTATATTCAAAGAAATACTAAGAATTATGCATTAGGTTTTTGATGACAGAACAGAGTCAAACTAATTTGTTTGATGACAGTGTTGTTCAGGATGACCGTGTTCAGGTTGACATATACTACACTGGTTACTTTGATGATGAGAATGATGAGATACAATCATCCCCAAGTAGCTTGGAATCAGGCTTGTCAATGTTGATCTCAGACTAGCTTTGAATTCAGCCTCAAACTTCTAGCTTCAGGGTCCTGTTGTGCAAAAGCCTTTTTTAACCTCTGTTATATTAATACTTTTGAATAAAATTTGCATTGTTTATACTTTTCTACTGGTTGTTGTTTTTTTTGCATTTTAAAAGATAAACAATAAGACATGTCAATAAAGATGTTTAATATCTCCACAATATAGGTAATGTTTGAACATATACTTTGGACATATAACCAATAAGAAAACACACAAAAATAATGGTTTCAAGAATGTGGACACTAAAAGACACTATTATATTAAAAAATAATTATTTACAATGTCACTTATAAAAACAGTATTTACAAATGTAATGCCATCAACATCACCATTTCACATTCACATAACTATTTAAATAGGGACATTTCTCCAGTCCATCACTTTGGACTTCATCCACTGCCATAATTCCCGGTAATTCAGCTTTACCAATAAGTTTTTCTTGAAATTTGGGAATGCGTGAAACTGTCTGCCTGGGTGGTTTTTGAAGAGTCGGGTCTCCCCGAAAATTTTTTCGACCAGGGTTAAAATGTCCTACATGGTGAATGCCAGTCGGCCTTGTCCGCTCCAGCTCTGTGTCTGTTTTGTCCATCAGCTCCTTGAGGATGCCAATGGACTTACTGATTCTGGCTGCTGACATTTCTGACAGGTTTGGTCCCAAGCCACTCATAAACGATTTAAAAAAATTGTTCAGGTGTTCCAGATGGAGGTCAAGAGGAATATTTTTTTACCCTTTCCCCCTCTACCATTCCAAAACCAGTTCCATATCACACTGTGTGCCAGGCGTGGGGACAGTGTGATGTTAACCTGCAGTGTTAGTAGGAAGGTGCTGTAGGCATAATGGCTGTGTCCATACGCTTTATAGAAAAGCAGGGCAACTTTACAAAGTCTCATTAGCCTCTCACCATCCCCTTCTCTTACTGCGTCCTGCATGTTTAGCAGGAAGAAGCCAAAGCCAAGTCTAGCTTCTGTGTGTTGTTTTTGGTGATCTTGGTTTGCTGGACTTGCATGTTCTGGAGAAGAGTCTATTGGAGCCAGAAGATTGTGTTTCTTTTTCTCATGGGTTTCCCTTGCCTTGACGTATATATACACATTACCTCAACCGTCCGCACGACACGGAAACTGCTGCCTCTATGTCGTGTCGAAGGCTGCCTTTGACTTGCAGCTTCTGTGACGCCTGTCATCATGACAAAGGTGTCCACAACCTGTCCAACCTTCTCATGCAGCCAGCTCCTCTTCAGTTGTGGCAATCCGTCGTGGACATCCACTGGGACAAACCCATCTGGAATTTCTGTTAGCACACAGAATAAAATGTTTAACTTCTCACCACCAGTAGTGTAAATGCAGATTTAAGTCAAATAATATTGGGTACTAACTTTTATCAAAGTGAATTACAATTTTAAATTTAAAACAAATCTGTTTATTGAAGGATTTTCAATATGTAAAAGTGCAATGCTGAATAGACATTACAGAGACAGGAGGCAAACATGAGTACAACAATCAACACCAATGTGTCCAGACAGACATGAATTGGGCAATATAACTTCAGGAAAAAAAAACACAAGGTTACAACAAAAAAGAAAAACAGAAAAAAAACAAATGCAACGTTATACAGAAAAGAGAATATATCAAATAAAATCTTCAAATGAAAAATAATCCCTTCCCAGTCACTGCCAATAATATGAGCACATTGTCACATCTAGAGCCTGCGCTAAAAATAAGCATAATCAAAGAGTACATAGTGTTGTTAAGCTGCACCTAATGGCCAGGTTTTCACAAAGTCTGGAATGCATTAAGAAAAGGACCCCACACCTTCTGAAATCTCCCACTTGATTGCTTAAGCGAGTATCTAACCTTCTCCAATTTTAAGCAGGACGTGATTTGTTCTAGCCATTGTGCATGAGTGGGGGAGGAGGCATCCCTCCACCTAAGCAGGATCAGTCGCCTAGCTAGCAGGTAGACAAAGGATATAGTACGTCGTTTTTCTATGGACAACTCAACCTCCGCCTCCATGAGCCCAAAAAGAGCAATCAACGGGCTTGGTTCCAATCTGATGCCTAACACCCGAGAGAGTGTATGGAAAATTTCTCTCCAGTAGTTGGTAAGGCTTGAACAGGACCAGTACATGTGGATGAGTGAAGCTTCAGCAAAACCACATTTGATACAATGTGGGCTAATATCAGGGTACATAGATGATAGTTTTGCTTTTGAGATATGAGCCCTGTGCACCATGAATTACAATTTTAACAATTAACTATAACAGTAGTTACAAATAGATACATGTATTTATGTTATACATGCTAGTTCTCAACTATGAATGTGATGCCAAATGCCAATTTACCTGTGACATCCTGCAACCCAAAGTGCTCCATTGCAGCAGCTAGGAAGAGTGCAGTTGTGTCCTTACGCACAAATTCCTTATAGGCATTGTAAGCTGCATGGGGACCTTGTTTTGCATTGATGCACCTATAACTTTGTAACAGAAATATGTAGTTTAGCGAATGGCTGACATACTTTTCTCTGTTATTCTGTCCATCTCTCACAGACATTTACATTTACTAATTTAGTAGACGCCTTCATCTAAAGTCATTTATTAGGTCAATTATATAACAAGGGTAATGAAATAGGGCATTGAACCCACAACTTTTTTGCATGCCGAACAGGTCCTTAACCTCTACGCTACCACTACTTCACACGCACACACTCATATTAAAAACAGTCTTTCACACAGGGACAGAAAGAGTATTGTGCGTCCAGTGTGCTCTTTAGCACTGCTGAAACTAAACAACTAAACAACAACTATCTTGACAAAGCCTCAACTGCCCACATACAGTTAGTGAAAACATACCATACCAGGGCATTAGTTGAAATAATGCCCCGGAGAACAGCACGGCTGAGTTCATGATGGCCGGACTGTGTTCTCCATCCCATAACAACCCAATTCATGAATTATCCAGACATGTGAGCTGGATTTCTGTGAAACAACTATGGAAAGCAAGGTCAACAAAAAGTACTTATAATCATTGTAGTTAACAACAATATTGTTTAGACTGTAAAGACAAGCTTAATAACTGCAATAATTGTACAGTATGTATTCATGGTATTGCAGATAGCAGACGTACCTCAACTTCTTCATGTTGGCAAGAAGTGTGCCATGGTCTTTTGATAGATTTTAATCAACATTGAAGACTTGTGATTAACAAAGGATAAACATAACTTGACACACAAGCACTTGAAGTAATCTATCTAAAAAAATCATCTAAAGTAGTGGTGTGATACTTTCATTTTTTTACTAATTAACATTCTTCTATAGTTTGTTACTCACTTCAAAGAGGTTTCTGATGGCATGCCAGTCCTCAAACTTAAAGATGAGACCTTCCAGTCGGTCTTCCTTTGTAGCACCATCTGAGAAGGCCCACTATATGTTTCTGCAGTTCCCCTCAGTCAGCCGGTCACCTCCTCTTAATACAGTTACCTAAATGGATTACACACAAACGATGGAATGATACGTTTCTGTCACAGTTCCTCTGTGCCTCCAGTGCCCTTCCCCCTCTCCTCTCTCCTTTTCCCCACAGGTGCTGCTTATCTCGTTAGATGACTCGGCGGAGGCTCACCAGAGATTGACCTGCACTCATCACGCTGGCTATATCTACCCTGGCTGTGCGCTGAGTCATCGCCAGTTCGTCCTCGTCACTACCGTGGTAGTTATTCGTTCTCGGCCCCTCTATCTGTTTCTGCCTGAAACCTCTGATCGTAACCCCCGTGTTTCTTTCCCTCTGTTCACCAGCACTTTTCCCTTGGACCCTCCTGTCTTCCTCCCCGCTGAAGATCTCACGGAGCCATTCTGCTTTCTCCAACTTAAATAAACACCCTTGAACCCACCACCCTTTTTGGCTCTGTGTTGCCTCTATTCTGGTGTCCCTCCGAGACCTCAGTCGTCACAGTTTCAATAAAGCCCTTCTCCTGCCAAAGACTGACAGTGGAGCCTGATTATATTCTTACTCTTTCTGAAGGTGGCGAAGTGTGTCCACCAAATCTGACGTTTTGTTCTCGTCTTTGAAGAGCAGTCCCAGAGGGTACTTTGAGAATAAAAAAATTTGATGACATTGCAGTAATGTTTGAGTTGAAAGTATGTGTATTTAGTTGTTTTTTTGCAGATTTAACTCATTACTTACATCAGTGCCATGTCCTCTGTATATTGATGTAGCACTAATTTCTTGAAGGGTTTAAAAACAGCCAGGTACTGGGTTAGGATGCGGCTCCCAAGATCAACGAACTCACGTCGCATATACAGGTGCATCTCAATAAATTAGAATGCCATGGAAAAGTTCATTTATTTCGATAATTCAATTCAGAAAGTGAAACTCATATTATATAGATTGATTACATAGAGTGAAATATTTCATGTGCTTAATTCTTTTAATTTGATGATTATGGCTTACAGCTAATGAAAACCCAAAATTCTCTCTCAGAAAATTAGAATATTACAAAAGACCAATAAAAAAAAGATTTTTGATACCGAAATGTCAGCCTGCTGAAAAGTATGTTCAAATATATGCACTCACTACTTGGTCGGGGCATGAATTACTGCATCGATGCGGTGTGGCATGGAGGCGATCAGCCTGTGACACTGCTGAGGTGTTATGAAAGCCCAGGTTACTTTGATAGCAGCCTTCAGCTCTTCTGCATTGTTAGGTCTGGTGTCTCTCATATTCCTCTTGACAATACCCCACAGATTCTCTATGGGGTTCAGGTCAGGCAAGTTTGCTGGCCAATGAAGCACAGTGATACCATGGTCATTAAACCAGGTATTGGTACTTTTGGCAGTTTGGCCAGGTGCCAGGTCCTGCTGGAAAGTGAAATCAGCATCTCCATAAACCTTGTCAGCGGAAGGAAGCATGAAGTGCTCTAAAATGTCCTGGTAGACGGCTGCGTTGACTTTGGACTTGATAAAACACAGTGGACCAAAACCAGCAGATGACATGGCTCCCCAAATCATCACAGACTGTGAAAACTTCACACTGGACTTCAAACTACTTGGATTCTGTGCCTCTCCACTCCTCCTCCAGACTCTGGGACCTTGATTTCCAAATGAAATTGACTTTCATCTGAAAAGAGGACTTTGGACCACTGAGCAACAGTCCAGTCCTTTTTCTACTTAGCCCAGGTAACACGCTTCTGACGTCGTCTCTGGTTCAGGAGTGGCTTGAGACGAGGAATGCGACAGTTGTAGCCCATGTCCTGGGTACATCTGTACGTGGTGGCGCTTGATGCACTGACTCCAGCCTCAGTCCACTACTTGAGAATCTCCCCCAAATTCTTGAATGGCCATTGCTTCACCATCCGCTCAAGGCTGTGGTTATCCCTGTTGCTTTTGCACCTTATTCTGCCACACTTTTTCCTTCCACTCAACTTTCTATGAATATGCTTGGATACAGCACTCTGTGAACAGCCAGCGTCTTTAGCATTGACCTTTTGTGGCTAACCCTTCCTGTGGAGGATGTGAATGACTATCTTCTGGACAACTGTCAAGTCAGCAGTCTTCCCCATGATTGTGTAGCCTACTGAACTTGCCTTAGAGACCATTTAAAGACTCAGGAAACCTTTGCAGGTGTTTTGAGTTAATAAGCTGATGAGAGTGGGACATCGTGAGTCTACAATATTGAACTTTTTCACAATATTCTAATTTTCTGAGATACTGAATTTTGGGTTTTCATTAGCTGTAAGCCATAATAATCAACATTAAAAGAAATAAACCCTTGAAATATTTCAATCTGTGTATAATGAATCTATATAATATGAGTTTCACTGTCTGAATTTAATTATCTAAATAAACAAACTTTTCCATGATATTCTAATTTATTGAGATGCACCTGTAGTCCTGGGTTTCTAGTCCAGGGAGTGAGTTGCAAAGATAGTACTGAAGGATGTCATGGTCCGGTTTGTCATTGCCAAGGTGATGTGTCGTGATTCTATCTTGGACTGCAATATGATGAATCCAGTGTATGGATTTGTTGCTTTGGAGGGTGGACTGATGATGTGCACGCATGAAAAAGTCAAAATTGTCAAATATTATGGAATATGTTGGTGGAGGAGTGGGGTGTGTGATCGGAAAAGCCGAGGAGCTGAAGCCCAGCTCTGCTGCTTCCGAGTCACTTAATCTGTCATTTATGCCTTGAGCCATTTCATCTGCTGGAAAAGAAAAAAAGTAATAACAATTACAAGACTTATTATTATTATTATTATTAATCAAAAGATAGACACATAACATTCAAGATGACACAGCATGTGATGTGTTTCTATTAAGGCTGTCAATGTTAACGCGTGTGATGAATCTGGAAACCTTAACGCGTTATTTATTTTTTTACGCAAATTAATCACATCACCAAGTCTGACCACAATCTCCTGCCGTAGTCCTCCAGCGCGGAGGTTTACCTGCATGCGGGTGAAGAAGGAGCAAAGTGATGAGTGAGGAGACGGACCCGGTGTGCTTAATGGCAAATTTAGATTTAAAAAGCTTCCGAATGGGAGTTTAGATAAAACCAGAGTTGTGTGCACATACTGCAGTGATGAACCGTCTTTCCACCGTAGTACAACGAGTCTGAAGTACCATCTCCGTGCAAAGCACATCTTTGCTAACACAGATGCTAACACCGAGACGAGTTCAAGTCGTGCTCGTCAAGCTACGCTGGCGGAGTGCAGCAGAGCCGGCTCTGTCAACAAGACGACAACAGCTAAGCTAACTAATGCTATCGCTAAATGGGTCGCAACAGACTGCAGACCCATCAACATCGTTGAAGACAAGGGGCTTCGAGACATTATCCAGATCGCCTCAGGGTACCCATCCTACAAAACGCCTTCGAGGGGAACTATTGTCACAAGAATCCATGAACTCTATGGAAGTGAAAAGGCAACGAAAGTGGAGCAGCTGGCACGAGCTTCATTTATTGCACTGACGGGAGACCACTGGACATCAGTAAGCAACCATAACTACCTCGGCATAACAGCTCATCTAATAGATGATAATTGGCAGCTGCACTCGTTTGCGTTAGGTGTAGTGAAAACAGAGGAGAGGCATTACGCCGAAGCATGCGCTCGCCAGTTTCTTGACGTTGCTAAAGAGTGGGGGATAACGGACAGGGTCATCAGTATTGGAACAGATAGTGCTCGTAATATGGCAGCGGCAGCCAGGAGTCTACCATTCGAGCATATGCCTTGTGTAGCGCACATTATACAGCGCGTTTGATGGTGCATTAGCCAAGTGCCGTAAAATAGTCGGACATTTTAAACACAGTCCTGCAAATACAGCAGAGCTGTAAGTTCAGCAAGCTTCCCATGGACAGACAGAGTAGTCACTCATCCAGGATGTAGCCACACGCTGGAATTCAACACTGGAGATGATAAAGCGTATCCAGCACAACAAAGAGCCACTGAAGGCAACACTTGCCCAGCAGAAGCACAACTTGGCCACGCTAACCTCAGCTGAATATGACAGGCTAGCAAATTTGGAAACACTGCTGGAGCCATGCAGGTAAATTGATTTTCCTAGTCTCAACTCATTTATTTTCTCCAATATATTTTCTTTTAGAAATAATTTTAGGCCTGTCCACTATATGGGTGTTATGAATGAAAAAAGTAGTCTATAATTCTGTCTTGTTTGTGTGTTTGAAGGTATGTTACTGAGCTCTTGGGGGGTGACAAATATGTGTCCTGCTCTGTGGTCCTGCCTGCACTCTGCCACCTTCTGCGTACAATGGAGATTTCAGATGTTGACCCTGCCTACATACTGCGCTTCAAGGCTGCATTCAAAGGGGGCCTGAACACACGAAAGGAGAACACAAACCTGTCATGGTTAAAGCTAGCAACAGCTCTAGATCCCAGATTCAAGGACCTCAGGTGTGTGCCCAAAGCAGAGAGGGAAGAGGTGTGGCAAAAGCTGAGTCAGATGCTGAAGGACAGAGAAAACTCTGGACAGGTATAGGGCAGAGCCCAGTGTCAGCATAGACACATGTCCACTTCAGTGGTGGTCAGCGCACACTGGTGCCCATGGTAGGCTGGCACATCTTGCACAAAAGTACTTGGCCACACCTGCCTCAACAGTGCCATGTGAGAGACTATTTTCTTTGGCAGGCCACATTGTACAGAAGAAGAGGTCAGCTTTGTCATCTGAAAATGTCAACAAGCTAGTTTGCCTGAGTAACTGGTTAAAAGAAAAGTAGACGATGAATTGGTTGACTGAAGTCATGTCATACAACACCTTTGCACACAGTTATTGTTATTGAAATAACTGTGTAAAAAGGACTGTTCACTTTGTTTCTTTTAAGACACTTATGACATTCAGTTTATAATTCAGCTTTCAGCCCACTCAATGTAATGTTGACTTTGTTTGGGTGAAATGTTACCTCACAGTTTACAGACAAGCTGTTTATATTTACTTTGTAGCAGAAGATAACAGTTTCTCATATGCTTGTATCCTATTTAAGTTGGCAGCTCGTTATGGATGTTGTTGGCAAGGCCAAGCACTCCATGAGACTTTTTATTCATTCTAATGATGAGGCCCTTTAATCAGTCAAACCTCTATGCAGTCATAGAGTAGAGCCCAATTTCAGAGGCGTGTTTACTACAGTGGCACACAGGCTCCCGTGATGAGCAGTCTTTTTAAAAAAAAAAAAAGACTGTTTGCATTGTATGGGTGTTGTTGCTCTGTGAATTAAGATATTCTAATTGGCTGAGATGTAGAATAAAGTTTTAAAAAGCCCTAACCACTTTGTCATACATTTCTTTATTCAAACACCGTAATTGTAAATAGTAGTATTTTAATTGTGTGATTAATCATGATTAATCAGAGCCTATTGACGTGATTAACTTGTTTAATTTTTTTTAATCGATTAACAGCCCTAGTTTCTATATATCAGTCATTTGTCATCTCACCTGACAAGTGAAGCTCTTCCATGCTTTCACAAACTGTGTTAAGTGGCCCCTTTGGATCACTTGTGCTTTGGTCTTCGCTGGTGTCCACTCTCTGACCAACATCAATGTTCCCTTCCGCTTCAGAGTTCAGGAAAACTTCATTCTGGACCTTTAATATTTTTAGAGAACCCCCACATAGGAGTGCCAACTCCTTCTGCTTCTCTACAGAATTTTTGTGAGTTGTTGTTATGGGGTCAGCCCCCAAAATTAGGCCCTATGTTCCCACAGACCTATGTTCCCAGATTTATTTTGAAAAATTAGTCCCGGTGTTCCCACAGCCCTATGTTCCTACATTTCTAGATTTTTCTGAAGGTTAGGGTTAGCGGTGTTGAACTCAAGAGAGTTTAGGGTTAGGCTTGGGTTGGGGGTTCAGGGTTTTGATTTGATTTGCACTGGCCTACTGACCTGTTATGTTCCATCCGGTTGGGAAGTTGGTTTTGGGAAGGAAAAGGGGGTTTAATAAAAGACGGGTAAGGGGGATGGGTATCCTGTGGTTATGGTGGACTGGTGTCATTTGTCGTTGAGGCCTGTTGGTATGGTGGTGTCCAGTTTGTATATCCATAACTTCTCTGCACTCTTTCTCTGCCCAATGGTCCAATGGTCGTTTGCGAGCACCTGAGATGGTTAAAGTATTGACTGAGTTGTTGGAAGTGGCTAACAAGGGGGGTGGTTAACTTGCCTTCCCCAATGTTGTACAGATGTTGTTTGAGCCGGGTGAGGATGGAATGTTTTGTTTCCCCGACATAGTGTTTACTGCAGGTGGTGCATGTATTGATGTAGATGAAATTGCTGGTGTTGAGTGAAAATGTACCTAATGTGGGGAATGCTGTTTTTCTGTGGGGGTTTGAGATAGGGATGAGCGAGTACAGCATTATCTGTATCTGTTAACCATATGAATTATCCGTATCCGTACTCTGAGTGGGCGTGATTTAACCCGGAAGTGGGCTGGTTCAACATAACTTTCTTTTTTAACTTTGACATTTTTTTAGGATTTTTTTATTTTTATTTTTTTTTAATTATTTCCACACCGTGTGTGTGTGTGAGATGCGAGGGACGTTCACTGTCTCCCGGAGAAATTAAAACACTCTGTGTTTATAGTATAGAAAGACGTGAATTATATTCGTTCAAAAGTCATACAGACTGGTTTTGTTATTTTCACTTTACATTAACACTTAAAGTTTAGTGCAGTGTAATTGTTTGCCGTGATAATTAAATGCCAGTGTGATAATAGATGACAATTTCAAACCATACAAACCGTCATGTTGTACTGTATTTAATAGGTTTACTTTACTGTAAAGTAAATGTAAAGTGAAAATAACAAAACCAGTCATTATGACTTGTAAACACATAATTCACGTCTTTCTATACTAAAAACACAGAGTGTTAATTTCTCCGGGAGACAGTGAACGTCCCTCGCATCTCCAGCGCTCCTCTACTTAGCCAATGCAGGTCTCGTGAAAATTTTTCCAAAGACTCGTACCCGAAGACCCAGTCGGGAAATGAACAAATCATTTCTGCTTCCTTGACTGAGCCTATGGAACAGTTCCGATGCGCAGTGAACCTGAGTGACTGAGAGACAGAGAGCTGTTCTGTGAGTGAGTGAGCAGAGCCGTGTGTGACGGGACGAGCGCTGTGACGCTGTGTGAGGATTTTCATTCAGTCCGAGCACAGATAATGACTCCGATTACTCGTATTATACTCGTAATCGGCAAAAGGGCTTTATCCGTACCGGATACTCGTTTCAGCCGAGTATCCGGCTCATCTCTAGTTTGAGATGAATTTCCTCTTCCTATAGTGTGTGTCGTATTGTGTTTGGGTTGAAGGTTTGTTTTCTGAATACTTTGATCTTATTAGTAAGCTGTAAAGGTTTTTATTTTTCCTGTAGGCGGATATGGTGGTATAGTTCTGGAAAGCTGGATCTACTGTTTGGGTAAGGGCGAAGTTTTGTTTAATGATATTATGCAGTCTGGTGATTCTATGGGAGAAGGTGGATATGAATGGTACTATTACAGGGTGGAGGTCAGGGTCGTTGGGCAGGTGAATGGGAGCGGTCTCCGTCAGGGTTAGGGTTCAGTTTCAGATGGTGAGTTTTGGTTAGGGTATGGATTCAGGTCAGGGTTAGGGTTGGGAGAGTTGGGGTTAGGTTTAGGCTTGGGAGGTTTGGTTAGGGTTAGGGTATGGATTCGGGTCAGGGTTAGGATTGGGAAATTTGGGGTTAGGTTTAGGCTTGGGGGGGTTGGTTAGGGTTAGGGTATGGATTCGGGTTAGGATTGGGAGAGCTGGGGTTAGGTTTAGGCTTTGGGGGGTTTGGTTAGGGTTAGGGTATGGATTCGGGTTAGGATTGGGAGAGCTGGGGTTAGGTTTAGGCTTGGGGGGGTTTTGGTTAGGGTTAGGGTATGGATTCGGGTTAGGATTGGGAGAGTTGGGGTTAGGTTTAGGCTTGGGGGGTTTTGGTTAGGGTTAGGATTTGGATACGGGTTGAGGTTGGGATCCGGTTTAGGGTAGTGGATAGGGTGTACTGGTAAGGAACCTGTGGGCGGGATGCCCTCCGAGACCGGGACCCGGGGTGGAGCATTATGGGAAATGAAGCAAGAGACGCCAAAGTGCTGTTTTTGATCTGGCGGAGGAAACATTCAGAATATCCCCTGTGTCTAAGACTGGAAAATAGGATAGAGATGGATGTTTGGAGGTCTATTGCTTTGGATGATAGTCTGTAGAAACGAATGATTTGAGATTTAATAATACCTTTGAATGTATGTTTTGGATGATAACTTTTTGTTATGGAGAAGGGTGTGTGTATCTGTTGTTTTAAAGTAAACCTTGGTGAGTAATTGTGTGTATGCCAAATTATTTAAACGGTAAAAAAAAACTGTTGTGTCTAGAAAGTTTATTTGCAGTGGGTCTATGATGTATTTAACTTTAATGGACGGGTGGTGGTTGTTCAATGTGTCAATGAAATCAGAAAATAAAGAAATGTCGTGATGCCAAATGCTGAAGAGGTCGTCCAGAAATCGGAGGTAGGTGAGTGGTTTGTGGGTGCACTTGGCTAGTGCCTTCCGCTCCCACTCACTCATATATATGTTTGCGTAAGATGGTGCATATCGTTGGCCCATGGCTGTTCCGTGAATATGGAGGAATTGGGTATTATTGAATGAAATATCGTTATTGTTAAGACAGATGGTCAGGAGTTGAATAATTTCTTTGTCCGGTCTTTTGTTGTCTGGTTTGTTATTGAAGATGGATGTGATAGCCTTGATTCCTATTTCTGTGTTTATTTGTGTACAAACTGTCTGTCTATTGTAAATAAGTATGACTGATTTGGAACAACCATGGGTCGGATAGTGTCAATGAAATGGTAAGTGTCTTTCATGTAGCTGGAATGTTTATTGGAAAGGGGTCCAAGGAAGTGTTCAATGTATTCTGAAATGTGATATGACGTGCTGTTGCAATCTGAAACTATAGGTCTGCCGGGGGGAACTTCATAGGGTATCGTCCATGATGGTGGTTCTTTATGAATTTTTGGCAGTTAGTAGAATTGTCGGGGGCAGGGGTGGTCGGGGCCAAATAGGTAGATTCTTTGTTTATGGGTGATGGTTTTATTGTCATATAAACTTTGGATGATATTACGGAGAAGTGGTTGTGTTTGTAAATCTGACCGACTGGGTTTATAAAGTGTAGTGTTTGAAAGTTGTCTGTTTGCCTCCAGTAAATATTGCTGTCTGTCCATGATAACTATTTTGGAACCTTTGTCCGCTGGTTTTATGATGATATTGGGATTTTGGGTAAGTTGTTCTAAGGCCCTGAGAGGTTGTCTGCAACGTCCTCTGGGGGCCCGTAGTCACGCAGGGCCTGTTTGTTCTTTTGCAAGAGGTTTATTGTGGTTTTGTGTGATGGGTTCCCAATTACATTTGTGAATGAAGGGTTTCTGGATGTGGTCTGGTTTTCCATAAAAGTGACTGATAATTTTTAGCCGTCTGTTGTATTGGTGTAGGTCCCTATGAAGTTGCTCCCAGTCATACTGTGCCGGGCGTGGGATGAATAAAAGACCCCTTTCCAATAAATGGATCTGGTCTGCAGTCGGAGTAAATAATACGGATAAATTGAGGATGTTGGATGTAGAGCTCCACCCCAAGTCAAGTACGGGGTCAGTGCGGGGGGCCGAGTCTGTGTCAGTGTTGGGTATGACTGTGCTTGTCCCCGGCTTGCGTTTGGTCCATTTATAAATTTAGCTGTTTTAACCAATAATTGAAGAGGAGTGTAGCAGTGGCCAGTTTCCAGTGGATATTGTCTTTTTCTGTGATAAAGGTGTCATGCGGGATTTCGGCCAAGAATGGAAATAATGTAGCTATTGTGTTATTGATATGCTTGAGGTTGTGCTGTTGCCTGATGGTGAGGTTTTCTGAAAAAATAATTATTGGAAAGTTAATGTCAGCATTGGGGAAGGCAAGTTGGGCTTGTTTGTACAATGACTTTAATTGCTTGCAGGAGGTCTGCTTGGGGTCCTGGTCCTTATTATTGATCCCGATGGAGAGGACCACAATTTTTATTGCTGGATTGGGAACAGATTTTTCGCATATTTTTAGGAAATGATACATATTAGCCCCCGGGTAACTATCTAACTGAATGTCTGGGTTGTTATGGGGGGGATTCTGTTGATGTTCGAATCCCCCAACACCAGGACTGGTTTACGACCTTTGAAAGACCAGGCCTGGAGTTTCCTGCTGTGTCTTGCAATATGGGATGTTGGTTGGTAATTACCTGATTGAGGTGAGAAACCAGGCCAAAGACCCAATCATCAGGATTGAAGCCCAGTCTCTGGCAGAAGAAGTGGGGTCATTCCGCTTTTCACTGTGCACAGTGGTCTGGTATGATGTGTTGAACCAAATTCAGCAGGTGAGCAAACTCTTGCAGTCCCAAAAAATGCAAGTGGATGTAGAAGTAAGTCTACTGAAAAAGACTGAAAAAGCTCTTGAGTCCTACAGAGCAACAGGCTTTGTGGCTGCACAAACATCAGCCAAGGCCATGTGTGAAGACATGAATGTGTGTGCAAAAGAGGCTAAAGTCCACAAAGAGGGATGCCTTGCAAAAATCTGGAGGTAACCTTCTTTAACGTGGTGGTGGATGCTGCAGTATCAGCACAAAAGGAGAGGTTTACCACTCTTGAAGATGTGGAAGACAAGTTTGCCATTCTGTCAAACTTCCAAGACCTGTCACACCAAGAGCTGATGAAGCAAGCAGAGGCAGTTGCTTATGGAGGAACATACGTGACTTACAGTGGGGTGTTGCGGGTGGAAATCAAAGGCAGGAGTCGTTCTCAAGTTAAAATTAAGCAAGTTTATTCAGAGGTCACAGGTCAGGAAACTGCGGTGTCCAGCAAATGATCATGCATGTGCCTCTAGTTCTACGCAGTAAGCTGCACAGGAAAAAAAAAGTGGGCACATAGTTTATATATCGATGTACTGGGCGTGACAGAGGTTCTTGGTCGAGACTAGACGGAAGCTGCTGCATATATGCGGGGCAGTGCCTCGTTGGCTGGTTCACAAGGCAGTCCTGCCCTCCTGGCTCGTTGGGTCCTCCTCCTGGCGTCGCGTGTTGATGATGATGATCTGGGCGTGCACGCCTTGTCGCGGTGTTGTGCAATAGGAGTAGACTTGACGTTGGCTAATTATTAAAAATGATAAGGCTATCGTTACTTATCGTAGAGGGGCACCACCCTGGTTACAGGGACCAACGAGTCAAACTATAAATATCAGTCTCATATGATACTTGTTAAATTAATAATCCTAATAGTTAATATTAATGATTATTTAATAAACAATGAAGGGTTTTCAAGTTCAAGCACAGGCTATCATAATCCACCTGTATTCACACACATATGCACAAATAATCACAGACTACAGATGCTTTAATTACAAAAGCATTTATTAAAAAGGGGAAATACCGTTAATGTTATTTAATGGTTCATCATTTTAACAAACTCCAATATTTCAAAGATAAACACAGCAGCAGCACTTATCACAATTCAGAAAATACATGTAAAACCTGCAGTCTACCTATGTATGTATGTCTGTCTGTGTGAGTGTGTCAATGTGTCTATCTATGTATGTGTGTGTGTGTGTGAGAGAGCGAGCGAGAGAGAAGAGGGGAAGTGACACATCCAAGATGGCGGCCGACAATGATTCAAGGAATCATTAGGCCTAAAAACTCTCACAATGGTGGTTTGACTACAAACAAGATGGCGGAGCCGCTTTGGAAGTTAGAGCCAAAATGGGAGGAGAGAGAGGAGGCGTGGCAATAATACTCAAAATGGTGGTTTAACTTAACGTTATCCAAAATGGAGACTGTAAATGACCATGTGGCCTGAGCTCACAATGGCGGTCGCCACATGAATTACACAAAGGAAATTTCAGACAAAGAGAATTCTTGATCTCTGCTTGGCTTTGGGGCCGAATGGCTTCCAGATGTGTTCAGGGCCTCTAAATATAGATTTAACTATGTGACATGAACTGTATATACAGATCGGAACGTTTGTGTAAACAGGTTCAGGAGAAGAGAGAGAGAGAGAGGAAGCATGCGAGGAGAGAACGAACTCTTAAAACAAACACCGTCAGAGACAAGTTACATTTACTTTACCACTCAGCACCCAAACGGCGTTGTGTGCTGAAGTTTAACCGGTAAAATCTCTGTAAAATTGTTCAGACGGGAACAGTGCAGCCGGAGACGCTTCGTCACGGCGCTTAAAAACTGTAACACGGCCGTAACCGTAAACCGGAAGTCGTCGGCTCGTCGCCGCCAAAACAATGAGACACGGAGGTCCCGCAAACAAATACACTCAAATATTAAACAACATTAACACTTAAAGTTTAGTGCAGTGTAATTGTTTGCCGTGATAATTAAATGCCAGTGTGATAATAAATGACAATTTCAAACCATACAAACTGTCATGTTGTACTGTATTTAATAGAGGTTTACTTTACTGTAAAGTAAGTGTAAATGTAAAGTGAAAATAACAAAACCAGTCATTATGACTTGTGAACAAATATAATTCACGTCTTTCTATACTAAAAACACAGAGTGTTCATTTCTCCGGGAGACAGTGAACGTCCCTCGCTACATCTTCAGCGCTCCTCTACTGAGCCAATGCAGGTCTCGTGAAAATTTTTCCAAAGACTCGTACCCGAAGACCCAGTCGGGAAATTAACGAATCATTTCTGCTTCCTTGACTGAGCCTATGGAACAGTCCCGATGCGCAGTGAACCTGAGTGACTGAGAGACAGAGAGCTGTTCTGTGAGTGAGTGAGCAGAGCCGTGTGTGGCGGGAGGAGCGCTGTGACGCTGTGTGAGGATTTTCATTCAGTCCGAGCACAGATAATGACTCCGATTACTCGTATTATACTCGTGATCGGCAAAAGTACTTTACGGAAAAACACTTCTTGGGAGCTCTCAGACTCACGTCCTCTCAGTCGCAACCCCCTCACATCATGAAGGCCTGGCTTAAATGGGACCTAACCCCGCCCCCACAACTGGAACAAACCAATATAACATTATCCACAGGGATGTCCCAGGTCCGTAAAACCAAGAAGCTTTAACAGCTAATAAACTAAATTCCATATGCCTGGAACAATGCACGGTAAAATACTTAACACACTTACTACTTGAAGGCATAGCCAACTATTCATATAACAGCCTAAACAATATTAAACCAAATGCTGGTTCAAGTCGAGCGTCTATTTACATCCGTATTCCCGGACTGCTCGCCTTCCACAAACAAACACCGCCGCGACACTGAACAACGTTAACATGCAACACATACACTTAACATTTGTCATGATTATACGTGTAAACGGACAGTGGTCTACTGCCGTGACGGACGTCGTGTGCTCCGTCACAGACGTCGACGAATCGCGGCAGCCCTATTTTGGTTTTATATGCATATGACATTCTCCCAATCCTCTTCTGGATCATCCAAATGCTCTCTAGCAAACTTCAGACGGGCCTGGACATGTACTGGCTTAAGCAGGGGGACACGTCTGGCACTGCAGGATTTGAGTCCCTGGCAGCGTAGTGTGTTACTGATGGTAGCCTTTGTTACTTTGGTCCCAGCTCTCTGCAGGTCATTCACTAGGTCCCCCCCCCATGTGGTTCTGGGATTTTTGTTCACCGTTCATGTGATCATTTTGACCCCACGGGGTGAGATCTTGCGTGGTTTCTGGTGTCCTTTGACAGCTGTTTGGTCTTGGCCATAGTGGAGTTTGGAGTGTGACTGTTTGAGGTTGTGGACTGGTGTCTTTTATACTGATAAGTTCAAACAGGTGCCATACATACAGGTAACGAGTGTAGGACAGGAGCCTCTTAAAGAAGAAGTTACAGGTCTGTGAGAGCCAGAAATCTTGCTTGTTTGTAGGTGACCAAATACTTATTTTACTGAGGAATTTACCAATTGATTCATTAAAAATCCTACAATGTGATTTCCTGGATTCTTTCCCCCCATTCTGTCTCTCATAGTTGAAGTGTACCTATGATGAAAATTACAGGCATCTCATCTTTTTAAGTGGGAGAACTTGCACAATTGGTGGCTGACTAAATACTTTTTTGCCCCACTGTAAGTATAAATAAATAAATGCATAAATAAATGCATAAATACAGAAATGTATAAATAAATGTCTTAAATATATTTCCACATTTATTCATTTCCACATTTGTGTCCATATGCTAATAAGAAAGGCGGGCCTAACCGCAGTCTCATGCAGGATTGGTCACAATCGCATGAGTAAAACTTCACTAATGTCCTTTTCACGTTTGAAGCAGCGGTTATAACAGTTTTTAAATTGTACTTTTATATAGAATGAGTATGTGACTGAGGACCAGTTTATTCTTTCTGGTGTTAAGTTAACCCTGTAAGACCCAAATATAGAAAAACCTAAAAAAAAAATTATTTGACCTTTCAGATCATGTTGTATGAGGCCTTTGATGCAGAAATGAAAGTTTTTTTTAAAAAAAAGTGTTTATGTACGTTTTTAGAGAAATGTTGTAATATTGCAACATTGGGCTTAGTTGGGAGCAGGATTTCTGTATTTGTACTCACGTTGGGTGAACAATTCAGAACAACTAAGGGTTCATTTGCAGGGTTGATTGCTTACTTAGCCCCATAACGGTATATAACATTAATAATAATCACACATTAGTCATATTTTTATGAAGTCATTTATTAAAATTAATAAAAATATTAAACAAGATAAAACTCTTAAAAAGCGCGTTTTTTCCCTCTTTTTTTCTTTTTATGACATTGGTCATGAAGACATTCATTGGTGGTGAAAGTCCCAAAAACAGTCCCTGTTGTCTAAAAAGCAAAGGCGAACATCACACTTTCTGCATTGCGTGTTGGTGTATCCTTTATTGCACTGTCTGCAGCGTCCTCTCCCTGTCTTCCTTGGGAAACGACCAACTAGGTCCTTGCGTACATCCAATGGGAGGTTTGCACATCTCTTGGATGGCCTCTTCTGAGCATTCAGAGGGCTTCCTGATGTCACTGACTGTGTTGCTGGGCTCCCTTTGCCTGAAGATGGCCGTCCTCTCTTTGGAGTTTGAAGTGTTGCGTTTACCAGGATAAGAGAGGATGCTAGCTGTGCCTGAAACTGTCTCCTGTTCATTGTCTCTTTGCTAGACACCTTGAGCGCTTTACAGTCCCGCTTTAGAGCAGCCAGGCATTGATCACAGCGAGGATGATGGTGTGCCAGAAGATGTACATGTACCAGCGACGGGATTTGATGGGGAACTTATATTTGGCTGTAAATGAGTCCAAAAAATCCACACCTCCCATGTACTTGTTGTAGGCACCAACAATGTAAGGCCTCTCAACTTCAATGAAGGTTTTGTTGGCTTTGTCCCAGCGTTGAATCTTCTGCACAGGTTCAGGTCCAGCAAAGGATGACACAAGTGTGACGGCCCTTCTGTCATACCATTTGACAGCACAGATGTTGTGATTCCCCTCCACTCTGACGTCATAGCTTCCTCTCCCCTTTTTCTTCAAGCTCTTCTCGTCTTCAAGGTTACAGTTGGGTAGGCGCACCTGCCTGGCTGTTCCCACGTAATGAATTCCCCGATCAAGGAGCTTCACTAATAATGGAACACAGGTGAAGTAGTTGTCTGCATACAGTTTGTAGTTCTGACCTTCTGGAAGTGTGGAAGCAAGTTTCATCACAACCTCACCTGACAATTTTGACAATCTGACAGATTTGGCTCGTATTCCGTTGACACTGCCTTGGTAGACACCGAAGTCACACATCATGCCAGAGATTCCAGTTCTCACCCACACTTTGAATCCCCATGGGTTTGGCTTGCCTCGCATATATTGCTTGATGCTGCTGAATTTCCCCTTGAAAGGAATCATCATCTCATCCACAGAGTTGTGCTCTTCTGGTACCACCTGCAGGCATTTCTCTCTGAATGAATCAAGCCACAGTCTGAGTTTCCATAGTTTGTCTTTCTTTTCCGTCTCAGATACTGTCATGTTGTTTACAAAATGTAATGACGTCAACAGGGATTGGAATCTGTTGCGTGGCATCACATCAGCAACAGGGGAGTACCGCGTCTCTGTCTCCCAATACATACGGGTTCCAGCCATTTGTACCAGGCCCATCTTCAAGTACATGCCAAGCATTTTTTCAATTTCCTTTGCAGTGGTGTTTACAGATGTTCCATGCACCTGAAAGCTGTACTCATTCGTGTTTTGTGTCAGAGCCTCAATCATGTCTTCGGACACAAACTTCTGGAAGTATTCCAATGGTGTGTGGAGGGAAATGTCATCTGCTGTGATATCCAGACCAGAAAAATCTGTGTTGGGACTGATGAAATCTTTTTTCAGCCAGCGATACCTGTCACGGGGCATGGTGTGTTTCCTTGTTTTTGGCTCGATGTCCACGTAATTATCAGCTGGACAGACCATGGGTGGTTGGTTTTCTTTGTCCACTTCTTTACAGACATCTTCATCGGAGTCTTCATCACTCTCATCTGTGTCACTGATTTCAATCTCAACCTCACTCTCTCCATTTTGGACCAGGTCAATAACATCCTGCACCGTGTATCGCGGCTCTCTCCTTGCTGGTGGCATTCTGAAAATAAAATATCAATTAATTAACATGAATATATGTTTTATATATTGTAGTACATAACCTGAAGGAATAGATAGGGTGGTGGACCAAGTGCTCAGGGTAGAAATGTTTTCCATGCAGACAATACTGTCTGCCTGGTAAGTCGCTTTGGACAAAAGCGTCTGCTAAATTCCCTAAATGTAAATGTAAATGTAAATGGTTTAATGGCTCTAATTATCATACTAAAAGGAAAACATGCATCCCCCCACTTACATCCACACCCCACATTCAGGAACATTCCTGTCCCCAGAACTGAATTGTTCCATGGACAAAGTCATGGAATTTTAGGTCAGGCTGATCAAATTAACTACATTTTTTAGAGATAAAACTTTTAAATCAGTCAAATGACCAATGACCAGAACACAACACAAGGTTAGAATGTATACTATCCATGTATAAAGAAAATACTCTGTTTCAGGCAGTGGTGTAGTGGAGGGAACACAACCTGTTTGAGCCCACTGCAACAAGCCAGCTATTTTGACTACCACATTCACCCAGTGTTGTATAATTGCAACAATTATATAATAAGCTCTAAAAGAAATTTGATGCATCTATTCCACACTAACTACATATGTACATGCTCTAGACATTATAATAACAACCAAAAAAAATATAAAAGACATTTTACTTACATGCATCTGATGAATCCAGTCCAATGAAACCAATAGATGTTGTTCGAAGGAAACCTTGAGAGGTTGTGTGAGTTCATGGCCAGAAGGCGTGACTTATAAACAAATGTACGATCCAATAACATTGTGAGACTGAACAATAGGACCCAATGACTATGTAAATGTGGTAAAAAAACAAGAAAAAAAAAGCCAGATTGTTTTTTAGGATGGTTAAAGGTAACGTTGTAATTTTACAACAAGGGGTGCTACAGGGTTAATGTACTTACATGATTCTTGCTGTTCTGTGTTTGTACCCTCATAGTTGAATGCACTTATTGTAAGTCGCTTTGGTTAAAAGTGTTGAGTGTTTTAAAGGAATACTGAGAGTTTAATATCAACAATAAGACAATTGAAGTTCAAATTATGAGGCAATTTCAGCAGAGTCAACAGCTTAGTTTGCCATGGACATGTGAATATGGTGCGGAATTTGCCAGTATTTTGGGAGGACTAATATTTGGGACCTTGACACGCGATGATACAACCAATGTGCTTTATGTAGGCACAGTGTTTTGGTGTCAGAAGAAAGACTTCTCTTAGAAAACTGTACAGTGGTGCCACTCTCTCCATTCCAACATATTATGTTGGATGAGCTTGACCGGCAAATGTTGAAATAAATTGCACTGTTTCAATTTTTTTTCATAGCATTGACCTTTGCTCATGGTATACAATGTAATTATTTATAGCATACTTACTTACATAAGGGAAATCTATATACGCTACAAATTAAGATTTATATTTATTTTAAGCCTGGTTTACTTACGCCAGATTTTTGTTGGTACCTTAGTTATTACCTTTTAGAAAAAGGTGTTACCTCTTCACCACTGAGTGAATCTATCCTGATTTGCATTTAAAAAGCTCACAGCATTGTCATTTACATGTGAAAGCCTCCCCTAGGCCTAGGAGCAGGGGGGTCACCTCCCAACATTCTCAGGCTTGTAAAACTGCCAGAAACTAGAACCCTGAATCAGTTCCTGGCATTTTTCTGTGAACAGCCGTTAACCGAAAATTCCACCGAAATTCCGAGCGACACTAACTGACAAACTCTTCTTTTCATGCAGTGTTGAAGCCTGGCAGGATGGACTCTCGTGTGATCTCACTAATTTCGTGTGTGAATCAAGCTGCCATCTAAAGCAGAGGTCTTCAATTTTTTATTTATTTTCCAACCAATTTTCCCACAAATTGAAATGTCTTTAAATACACATTAACATGCATCCGACATATTGTGAGGCCGATTTGACCCTCTGCCTGACAACCTCCATCCGTCCAAGGTTAGATGAATTGTGTGCTACCCATCAGGGTCCGACATCTCACTAATGTGGGAGTATGTGTGTCATCCATAGATGGCTTGAGGATTCACTGTCTCTTCTACATGTATGTTTAAAATAAAAACATGAATCTGTGAATTATTGTAATAGCTCAGTGTTGTATGCAAGACGTATGTTTATAAAAGGCAGTGGCTTGGCACCCCTGTACCTTGCACATGTTTAAAGTAAAAACATGAATATATGAAACTGTGTAATACTTGAATAGTTTAGTGTTGAATGCATAATAACAGGATAGCTATGTTTATACATGGCACTAGGCCGAGTTTAATATAAAAGACAATTTCAAACAATATATATAGTATGGGGTCCCTGCTCCATTTCTCCAGCTCCAGTTTTTTTTCACGATTTCAGGAGAAGCAGTTTTCTAAATGTACTGAGGGTGAGCTGTCGTCAGATCAGGATAACATGCAAAGTTCCAAACTGGACCAAATATCGGATGTTGATCAGAACAAGAGTTCCCTTTATGTCTAATCATTCAAAACCTGTACAGATTCAAGTAAATCCAGCGCTGCCTGATATTAGAATATCTAAAGAGTCAACACAAGCTTTCCAGTTGTACCCAGAACGTCAAAATGTTGGCAACCTCTTGAAGATGACATGGGTGCCAATGCTGCTAAAATGTCAGACCCAGCAAATTCTACGAATGACTGATCGAAGGATAAACCAAAGGGTGAAGCGGAGATTCCCAAACCAGAATCAACACATCTGACATTGAGCAAAATTACTGTTATGTTTGTGGTAATTAATGGCATTTAAACATTTTCTCTCCCTGAGCACTCCAAAGAGGGCAAAAAAATATTTTAGTAAAAATGAGGAATAAAGAACATTTTAGACATAACGCTGCAGTTTTACAAGATGGAACCGGAAAATCTAAAGTGAAGAAAGCTAAAGCTGTTGCAGGAAATTGTATTCACTGAATGTACTGTCAAGGGATGTACATTCATAAGGAACTGTGGAGACATGTCTGATGATGCCCTTGAAAGCAAGAAAATTAAGATTTGGTTAAAGAACCTGGAAGAACCAAAGTATTATGTTTCACACTAGCTCAACAGTCTGCATCCTGTCAGCAAATCTCAAGTGGAGTGTGGACGCTGCTTAGTGTCATGAAACAGGATGAGGTTGCCTCAGTTGTGCGGATTGACTTTATTATTCAGTTTGTCCTACAACAGACACGGACAAGACCCTACAAAGTATGAGTACATACGACAGAAGCTTTGTGAAATGGGACGTCTGTTGTTATGTTTGATATGGAATTCTCTGTACATAACCGGAGGAGGTTGTTAAACTTGCATACTTCCAGAGAGTTGTACAAGCAGTAAAACAAGTTTCAGGTTTTAATGAAGAAAAACTTGCATACCAAACACCAAGCCTTGCGCTGAAATTGGGATATACTCTACACAAAATCGGTGACATCATTCATTGTCAGGCCCTCATGGCAGAATATGAAGAATTGATCAAGTCGACTGACATTTTCAAGAAATTCTAAACATCTAAGTGGACGGAGTTGGTTTATCACAGTGCCTTCACTGAAGATGTTGCTTGAGAAATCTGAGGCAAGTTCCTTTTACAACTTGAAGGAGGAAGACACGGTTCAGAATTATGCTTGACTTGCAAAGGTTACTCTTTCACAAATCATACTGTTCAATCGTAGACATGCTGGGGAGGTTTCAAAAATGCTTCTCAAAAGTTCTAATGAGAGAGACTGCTCAAAGCTCCATGAGGACGTTTGTGATGGCCTGTTGGCCTGTGCCGTTCCATGCCATGTATCTAACCATGTTCTATGCCATGTTTGTGGTCTCTGTGTGCAGTGTGGCTGATTGGAGGTGATGAGCCTTAATTGGGTGCACCCGGCCCGCAGGTTCATCTGACTCGTTAAAAGCTCTGGCTCCTCCTCCTTCGGGAGATTCGACCTGCAGCAGCCACTGCCTAAGCCGCTGGTCTTGGCCCAGCATCGGCGTGTTGTGCGTTGTCATTTGGATTTGATGCAGACGTTTTGTTAACGTGTTTTCGTTGGATAATTGCACCGCTCAAAATCTACAATAAAACCATCGTTTTACATGGTAAAACCTACTCCGTCCGCTCTGTTATGTCATTACTACCCTAGGTTGCTATGGGATTGTCAAATATTGAACAGAAGCTCTGTAACTATTTTAGCTGAATTGAAATCATGGGAAAAAGAGGGAGAAAGGTTGCAGTTCTGCCCACCCCAAGTGTGGTAGATGCTTTGTCACTATTGACCAGTAAGAGGTCTGAATGTGTTATTTGTGCCACAAATGTCTTCCTGTTTGCAAGACCCAAATCCACGAGCCACTACAGAGGACAGGACTGTTTGCGTGTTCATGCAAGCCAGTGTGGAGCAAAGCGCCCTGAGCAACTCAGGTCAACACAATTCAGGAAGCATGTTCCCACACTTTCACAAGTCCTCAATTTATAAAACAAACTTCATTAGGTTGCAGATTTCCTTGGTCATGACATCTGATTTTCATAGATTACCCATTCCCACCAAACAACTGGCCAATATTTCCAGACAACTTTTGTCCATGGAAAAAGGACATCTCTCTAGCCTGCATGGGAAATCTCTGGATGGGATTGAAATAGGAAGTGCGTACATCTGAACGTCAAGTCAAAGACATCTGGACTTTCCTTAGTTCACTGGTCACTAAGTTTTTCTTAGCACAGATCACATTTCATTTCCAAATATATGGCATGACTACTGTTCAGAATTAAAGAATAAAAGACTACTGTAGAGCTAGGAAATAAATCAACATTGTGGTTTATCAACTTGCACAGCAATAGTACTATGATAATGCTGTATGATCATATTGTGTGAACATTTTACAGAACTCCATTGTCCAACTCAGTATTACTACAGAGCCTTGTAAGTCCTAAAATATATTTTTAGGTGCACACAATGAATTAAATCCATTTTGTTTGCACAATAGAATGGCTTTCACAGCAATCGATCTGTCTTCTTCAGAATTTTGGCTTTTCATTCTGTAACCCAGGTAAAATATGGCTTACAAATGGTCTAAAAATATATTTCTCGCACCGGAAATGTAACTACTTCCGGTTGCGCCACTATAAACATCCAGGTCAGGAGGGTCACTTCCTCTTTCCCGTCTGAGCAGTGTGAAACAGCCTCAGCTACAATCTCCGGTAAACTGGTGATCAGCGGTGAGTTGTACTGTGTCGTCTATGATTAGCATAGCATGGTGCTAGTTTAACTTGTGTGTTGCCTCGGTCTGTGTCTGTTAGCTTCATGCTAACCATGCTAACAAAACCCCTTTGCGGAATCACTGATCATTTAGTGATGTTTGTTTGTATATTTACCTGCATGGAATAACCCTGTCATGTTCTGTCATTTTAGTTTGTTGATTTCAGTGTCTTTTGTGTTTCCTGTTTTATTTTGTAGTCTCTGTTCCTTGTGTGTTGTTTCTGTCTTCACTTTCTGTCGCTGATTGTCTTCCTCAGTCCTCATGTGTAACACCTGTGTTTAATTGCCCCTGCCTTCCCTCTGTGTTTCCCTTTGTCAGATCGTTTGTTATTCTACCCGCTGTCTTCCATGGTGCTGTCCTGTCCTGCGTTCCTGTCTTGCCCTGATCTCCTGAGCCTCATTTTCATGTAATGATGAGCTATTCACTAGGGATGAGCGAGTACAGCATTATCTGTATCTGTATCTGTTAACCATATGAATTATCCGTATCCGTACTCTGAGTGGGCAGGGCGTGATTTAACCCGGAAGTGGGCTGGTTCAACATAACTTTCTTTTTTAACTTTGAAATTTTTTTATGATTTTTTTATTTTTATTTTTTTTAAATTTATTTCCACACCACGTGTGTGTGTGTGTGAGAGTGAGATGCGAGGGACGTTCGCTGTCTCCCGGAGAGATGAGCGCTCTGTGTTTTTGGTGTGGAGGGGCGTGAATTATATTCGTTCACAGGTCATGCAGACTGGTTTTGTTATTTTCACTTTACATTAACACTTAAAGTTTAGTGCAGTGTAATTGCTTGCCGTGATAATTAAATGCCAGTGTGATAATAAATGACAATTTCAAACCATACAAACTGTCATGTTGTACTGTATTTAATAGAGGTTTACTTTACTGTAAAGTGGGTGTGAATGTGAAGTGAAAAGCCAGTCATTGTGACTTGTGGGCGGGTATGGTTCGTGTCTTTCTGTGCTGGGAGCACAGAGTGTTCATTTCTCCGGGAGACAGTGAACGTCACTCGCTACATCTGCAGCGCTCCTCTACTGAGCCAATGCAGGTCTCGTGAAAAAATTTCCAAAGACTCGTACCCGAAGACCCAGTCGGGAAATGAACGAATCATTTCTGCTTCCTTGACTGAGCCTATGGAACAGTCCCGATGCGCAGTGAACCTGAGTGACTGAGAGACAGAGAGCTGTTCTGTGAGTGAGTGAGCAGAGCCGTGTGTGACGGGAGGAGCGCTGTGACGCTGTGTGAGGATTTTCATTCAGTCCGATCACAGATAATGACTCCGATTACTCGTATAATAATCGTACTCGGCAAAAGTGCTTTATCCGTACCGGATACTTGTTTCAGCCGAGTATCCGGCTCATCTCTACTATTCACGTTCGTTTTAAGACTTTATGTCCCAACTTTTTCACCTCTTCTGTGGATTTAATGGATTTACTAATCAAATTTTTACTTTGAAATAAATGAAACACAGAACTTTGTAGGGCTATTTGAGTCCTCCCCTTATTTGTGGAAAATGTATGAAATAAGAAGTACCCTATTTTTAAAAACATATAGCTGCAGCCTAATAGTGTAACGAACTGGGTTTATGTTTATGTTTGGTTTTGACGTATGCTCAGTAAAACACTGTGTTGAAGGAGCGTTCTGATGTCTGAGGGTCAGTGAAGGGGTCTGGGTGGGACATGAGACTGTTTGGACCAATAGGATGGGGGGATCGGGGATCAATGAGGATGTGAAGTGTTGTTGATGTGTGCGAGTGACGGAGTAGGAGCGAGAGGTGCACATGTTCGTGTAGAGGAAAATACAAGTTACTAAACCACGAAGAAGTTCAGTGTCCTGTGGAAGCGGGGACGCTACAATAGCTTTAAAATATATATTTAAGTTGGCGAAATATTTAAACAAAAAGCGAGAGCAGGTCAGACTGGAGGCGAACACAGATACTGAAGCTGCAGCTCTGCGTTAATCTCTCGTTAAAAAAATTGACAGCGTTAAAATGGGTTTGCGTTAACGCCGTTAACGCGTTAAACTGACAGCCCTAATTTTTACACGTAGCGACTCCCCTCGCGTAAATACCTGTAGCTTAAGGAGCGGACCACTTTAATAGACGCACCAGATCCCTTGCTTCGGGTCCAGCGCAAAATAAAACACCTTCCGTACAGCCCCAGCTCAAGAATAGTAGGAACCAGACCGCCGGCTGTGCTGCATTTACCAAAAACCTTACGGACAGAATCAGATATAGTTTAACGCCCCTCGCCAGCGGAACGAGGTAAGGAAGCTGGTCCCATTTACTTTGCTGCAGGTAGCGCGGGATGGGATTCGCTATGTCACGTTAACGCATCAGACTTGTCTCACGTGGTGATTTGTTTGTTTATTGTATTTTAACTTTTATTTATTTGTATTTGTTTGGTTTTATGGATTAAAATATCGTAAACTTAATGTCATACCAGTTTTACGGTGTATTTACGGCAAAGATGAAGGGAACAATAAAGAGCTGTGTGACATCAGTAAAGAAACTCTGCGTTGTGTTTGGAGAAGCTGGGGGGCTGTTACAACAGGTAAGCAGTCAGTGCAAGCAACCAAGTCCATTCAGGGAAAACACAAAATCCGATATCCAGGCAGAGTCCAAAACCAGGCAGGCAAATACACGGAACTTCAGGCTTGAGAGCATGTGCACACGAACGGGACAATGACAATCTGGCAGAGGGTGAGTGGAAACACAGGGTATAAATAGGGACAGCTTAATTACAAACAAGGTACAGGTGTCTGGGGAAACCAACAGGAAGTAACACTAGACACAAGAACCCAGACAACAAAAGAAAACAGGATGGTTTTTCAAAAGCTAATGGCAGCAAAAAGCAAGGTGAAAACATCAAGAGAATTTATCTTCAAATGCAAGTACTCAACTGAGCAGCTAATGGTACGCATGTTAAAAAACCTTTTAAATCCAACAAAGAACATTTTCGTCCATAGCTTTGTTTCTGTGGTGATGACAGTAATGTTGGACCAGCAGGTGAAACAATAGTCTCATTTTGGTCTGGATAAGGATGCAGCGGACGTTAAACGGGTAAAACCACATCATTAATCTGATCTGAAACCACATTTTGTAATCACATATAAATAAGAACATAGTGAACAGAGAAGTTGCCAGTGTTGTGCATGAACAAGTTCTAAAGAATGCGTTTTTTGAACACATTCACTTTTATTAGAACGATGAACTGAACGCAACTTAATGACAAATAATGAATTTGAACGGTGAACACGTTCATATTGTAGCGTCCTCGCTTATAGATGACATGAAACTTCTCTCTTTATGTGTAACTTTATTGAAGTCCAACAAACACCACCGTATTCTTCACTCCCCTTCCTCATTCACCCTTGACTCGCCAAATCATCAGCCAATGAGAGCCTGCCATCCCACATACCCCCACAGCCATTGGTCTAGAACTGTCACGTGCCCAAGCCCAACCGGTTCACTGACCCTCAGGAAATCAATACTTATTGACATGGTGTACTTAGCTGAACATAAGTCAAACTACCAGTCCAGTCTAGCAAAAACGTTACGGAGTGTTTTCCTTCTCCTGAGGAGAGACGCTGTCTAAATCGAATGCTTGCACCATGTCGTTGCTCTGTGCCTGTGGAAGGTTGGTGATGTAGCCTAACCTAAACCAACTAACTCGACTTCGCACTACGTTACCCATGATCCATCGCACACACATGCAGACCAAACAAGCAACGTATTCCAAGTGTGACGCCCCGGCTTTGACACTAGGCTCTGTGGTTTCTATGTGTGCATGTCTCATGTCTCCTGTTTTCTCCGTTTAACATGTAGGAGGTGGAGATTGCAGGCTGTGGTTAATGAGGGGCGGGGCTCCAGGTGATGGCCATCACTATATAAACGGTGTCCCGGAACCTCAGAGCCCTCTCTGTTCCTGCTCTGGCCTGATGCCGGAAGGCTGCCTGCACCTAGTCTTGATACTGTTTTTTGTATCTATTTCGTTAATAAACTTGAAGTATTGTTAAAACATTACCCAATGGTGTCTGTCTTCCCTATGTCATGACTACTGTGAGGCCTGTCAGGTAGACAGTATCAAAGCAGTGAGACACCTGGTCAGTGGAATTTTCCTCCACACTAGATTTTCATGGGACACATGATACATGGAGCGTCCGTTCCTCCTCTTGCTCTTCATCACATTGTTTCATCAATACATGTTACTGACTTGACTTCTTCCCAGATCCATGATCACAGCTACGACAGTATTGTGGCTTGTGATCATGGTGGCAGCTGAGTGGGGACTATTATTAGAACTAGATTGCTTCATTATACAATCAGCCTTCTCACATATACAAATTTTACTGGCAATATCGCTACAATTACAATTATCATTGCTGCCCCCTTCATCCCCTGTCCATCCTGGGAGAGAGACCCTCATCATTTCACTCTCTCTGAGGTTTCTAGTTTTTCTTTATTTAAATATTTTTGCTGTTAAAAGAGTTTTTTAAGTTTGGTAGTTTTTTCTTCCTCTTGATGAGGGTAAAAAGGATGTCACACCTTGTTAAACCTGATGAGTCAAATGATTTATATTTAATCTGATTATCCCACTAGCTAGCTGCCTGCATCAAACATCTTTTACGCATCCATGGGAGACCGGAAGCATTTTATTTGTACATGTACCATAGAAAGAACTAACTGCAATCTTGAACTGTGACTAAGTGTTGCTGATCATTATCGACATAAAATCCATATCATAAGATAAAAATAATTGCAATGCGAACATTAACTCAAGCTTCAACATAAGTAGTATGTTTGTTGTTTACAGACTTCAAAATGACAGTCTACTGATTGAATTTGTCAGGGCTGGCAGAATGGCAGGCGTGAACCCAAAAGCGACGACACTGAAGCAGAGTAGGAATGAGCAAAATTCTGGGTTTATTAAACGTAGCAGGGGTCAGGAGCCAGGCAGTCAGTCTGGTTTCAAACAAATCCGACAAGGAGCAGGCGAAAAGGGAAGTCCAGGGAAATAGCAGGCAGGTCAGGCACGAACACACTAAACGATCTGGCAGAGGACAAAGGGAACAGGCAGGCAGATATACTGGGGAGATTAATGAGTAGATGGAAGACCGGTGCATCTGTGGGTGGAGCCGTTGAAGGGATCTGAGGAACGAGGAAGTGCAGAGCAGGAGGGGAGTGGCTGAGTTCTGAAATGACAATGGGATTAATATGCAAAACTGTTACGTCCAGTCCTGATTATTAAGTTAAGTTGGCCTGATATTTATCGTTGATTCTTCTGTTCTGTGGTGTTATTGTTTACTCGCCTCTCCTCTCGTTTCAGACTCCTCACTCCCTCCCTTGTGTGTGCTCCACCTGGTTGATTATCTGCTCCTCCCCGATTGTTTGCACCTGTTCCTCATCACCTAGTGTATTTAGTCTGTGTGATCCTGTGTCGCTTTGCCAGTTCGTCTTTGTTTCCCCTGTGTCTCAAGCGTCCCAGCGACTCCTATGATTAGTAAGCTTCCAGTGATTCCGACCCCGGACCGTGTAACCGACTCTGCTCTTGCTTCTTCCCTGTCCGTGCCTCTGCCTGTTCTACTATTGTCTACCCTGGTACCGACCCTCGACTGGATCTTCACCGACCCCTGCTACTGCCTGACACTCATCGAAATTGTTTGCTTATTATTGGACTGCCTTACCTGTGTGCCGAACATGGAATCGATCTCCGACTTCTGCTACTTGCCGACCCTTATTAGAATTGTGTTGTTACTGGACTGCCACTCCGTGTACCATATTCTTCCAGTAAAAGTGATTAATTATCATCTGTCTCCGAGTCGAGCATTTTAATCCAACACATCCCCCTACATTACACAAAACTATGATGAGACAAAATTAAAATATTAATAAGATGGTAAATTTGTGACAGAATTCTCCTGTTAACATATTTCAGTAGCTGTTCTACCATTGCTGTTTTCTGCGTGGCTCATCAACCAACACATGGAGCCTTTGCTGGATGAACAGCCTAGAAAGGCTGAGCCCAGGCATGCAAAATGCAGGTCAGAGGGTTACAGGGGGATTCAGCATGGCATCACATCAGTTCCCTGCAGATTCACAACGTATGGCCTAAATGATTCAGGCAGATGAGATGTCTGTGAAATAGTGCATGAAGGTGTGTTGTGGGCATAGGACTTCAAGATCAATAGTTAGAGATTAAATGGGGTGTCATGTCAGTGATTGAATGTGCAGGGTGACCAATAACATCCTTTCATACAAACATATTGTCACTAATTATTTTCAGTGTTACATCCCCTGACAGCCAGGATAGCAGTTCCTTTTCTACCCCAAGGTTTTGAATTGAGTAGTTTTTAGGTCAAAGATAAGTCACAGTGTGTGTGTGAGTTTGTGAAGATAAATACGTGTAGTAGTACATCATGTCCAAAGTAGGCCAAGAAGAGACTCTGGTCTGCAGAGAGGAGTCCAGCAATGTCGAGCTAATATCAAAGAATAAAGCACAAATTGATTTTGAAGGATGGATTTTGTAAGGACATTTGTGTGAGACTGAGACGGCTTAGAAGCCGGCAGTGTGAGCATTTTAGTGTAACCCTAAACTTCTGAACGGGCAGCTAGTCTCAAAGGAGTTTTTTGGTATCAATTTTCTCTGCACTCAATGCATATATGCTTTATGTTTATTCTCCATATGATAAAAGTTGGAATTAAACAAACTTAATTTCCTCAAATAACCTCAATTTATTCACTTTTTGTGTAAATTGGGAGCTGTGCTTTGTCACCTTCAATATCATATCATCATATCAGACTCCCAGAAATTCTAATATCGTGACCAAAAGAGCATAATTGCTTCCACTTTAATTGTTTCAGTTTAAAGTTAGGTGTCAAAATCCAGACATATCACTCGGTGATAGACTGGTAAAAGCACCTGACAGTCCATCGGGAGCAAAGAGGCTTCACCGGGCGAGGCAGCTGCTGTATTTGCCATTGGTGGCCCGGCCAAATGGCACAATCCACAGACTCATCACGACTCTCTCTCCAGGCATGCATGAATCACATGCCCCTCACTACCACATCGTAACACTTCATGTTCTTAGAGGTGACGTGTTCTATATAATCAAAGTCATCCACTCTGAATTGAAAACAACTTTAAGCTCCTCATTCCTTTTTAAGGACCATTAACACCCGTCTCCTGAAAGGAGATTCAGATTGAGCTTTTTCTCCAACTTCTTTTTCAGAAAAGAGGAGGACATTGGAAATAATCACTTTTTAGGGGGAGGTGAACGTCCTGGAGGCTGCGGATTTAACACTATAATTGCCCACAACCTTCCCGACCGCCCAACTGTACCCTTCCACCGAGCAGCCAACTCCTGTCAAAATATGACAGCATGCAAGAGAGTTACAGCCTGCAGGCATATCCGTGGCACTCTGCTTAAGGCCTGAGCCAGTGGACAAAGGACACAAAATGCTCACCGCTACAGCGATTAATAAGACGCAAACACATAAAGAGCAAAAAGACAGAAATCGGACAAAACAAATGTTAGAAAACTTACAAAGACACAACCCAAACCCTCTTCTCCACCACACTGACTCCCAACATGCACTCAGACAAAAGGGGAGAGTGAGAAAACATACCAAATAAAATAAATAAACCTCGTGAACTCATGGCATAAACTTGTGAGCAGAGGGTTTTTAATCCCCGCCTTGAAAAGGTTCGCTGTCCCTATTATTTATGCTTGGGGTTAGAGCTGTAGCTGACCCGCAGCATCCTCTCCTGACTGATGGACAACAGATCAGTTATGAAAACATCACGTATGGCTCTTGAAAGAACAAGGCCATTATAGCATTTTCTCTAATAGCTATCTCGCCAAAGATCACTGTGTACATGGCATCATCCCAGATTAACTGCTGGAAAAAAGGCTGGCCGATTTTGTCAATTTTTTCAGTGGGTTTAAGAATGGTAATCTGGGCAGTAACAATGCCAGATTACAACTCATCCAATCTGTGTCTCTGAAGAGACTAAACATAGATATGTTGTGTAGTCCAGCTTTGGCAACATGAAATGCTTGGAGTGCAGTGGAGTCTGGCATAAACAGTCATTGTGTCTGCTTTAAGAGCAGCAGGGAGTAGCTCAGGTGAGCTACAGCTGACAGGTAAAGCTGTCTTCAGGGAGAGCAGTAGGTAGCGGAGGAGACTGTAACTAATGACCTGCAGCAGTGATGCTAACTACAAGAATAGTAAGTTGAATGTGTAAAATAATGTAGGGCAGGCTGAAGGAGAGAATAGCAGGTGACACTGCAGGTCCTCCAGCAGTAGGTCTACAGAAATGACAGACATTTCAGGCAATAATCGACATGCACTAATTGTGTAAATCACAGAGCATTACCTGATGTTGATCAATTTATAAACTCCGTAATGATGGAATTAGAATGATGGTAGGACATTAGCAGCTCAGGAAACGTGTTACAGGGACCTTAGGGGAGAGGAGCAACTCTGAAGCACTTTGAGTGGTTTCTCTTTGGCTTTTTGTCCTTTTCTCTTTTGTTATACTTTGCCTGAGAAGTTTGCAAGGAAGAACTTGAAATATAAATGGAGGAAGGGCCTGAATTGAGTAAGATGGTAACAGATGTGGTGTTCCTACAATGAAAAACACATCTCAGTTGAGGAAATGAAACTAAACAAAAGGTTGTTGTGGAGGACCGCTTCTTCTGACGGAACAGTTCCTGCAATCTTTGAGTTCCACCAGCTGGCTCTCTTTTCATCCAATTATAACCTGATATGCTCACCAGGACATCACCATAAACTGTTGTAGCTGAAAATGTTTTCACTCCTTCCTGTTACTCTTGACCCCCTTCCAGCCCTGGTGTGACCTTCATTAGAGGTCCCATCTTCGTGCTCAATTTCTCATCATCTCAAAGTCTCCTTCATATCCAAAGCATATTCACAGGACGGCTTCCATGGCAGTCTTCTTTCCACTGTGGTCTAAGCACCAATGTCTATTCCTCTGTTAACAATCTATTTTGTTCAATACTAAATTAGCAACTCATTTGTTTCTCTATAAGTACAAATGATTTTGGGCGGATGTCTATTTTCAAGTCATGGTTGTCATGATTCTGGCCTGACCCTGAACTCTGAAAGTATATTTTGCTTGTTTTATGGTCTCCCTACTGATTGACATTTACCTGAGTTTTCCGTGCTTAGAGTTCTGTTTCCTCTTTTATTTTGAAGTTCTGATCTCCCTCATGTGTTTCTGTTCCATTAACTTCCTTCCTTTGTGTTTCCCTCCAGTGTTGTTTCACCTGTTTTCTCCCACCAGTCTCTAGTTTATCATTAGTTCAGTTTCTATTTCAGTCAAACCCTCAGTTCTGTCTTTTTCGAGTTGCCTCTTTTGTGTCTGTCAGTTTCAAGTTCCTTATTCTGCCTTGTTTGTCCTGAAAAGTTAGTTTTGCCTTTTTGTTTCCTGCCGGGCCTGGCCCATAGTTTATGTTCAGGTGTAACTTTTATCCATCAGAGACACTGCCTTCATATTCATAAATGTTTTTGTAAAACCTTTGGGAAGAGTAGCACAGCAGTTTCTTACATTTTAAGTACATAAATAGATAAGTAGGCCTGTGGTTTTTTGGTCAGAGAAGAACTTTGAGGATTCTAACCTGATGACTAATGACCTAGTGCAGTGATTCTCAAACTGTGTGGCGCGCCACACTGGGGTGCAGAGGCATAACAGGCGGGGGCGCGCCACTGGGAGGGGGAAATGTGAGGCGGAACTAATGTTATGACGTCCGCATCTCTTTAACGGTGGAACAGTAAACAAATCGTTCTTTCGCCGTAGCCAGGGGTCGGCAACCCGCGGCTCTGCTGCGGCTCCCTGTTCAGTGTTGTGCCTGTCGCACATATTTTTTGCGAACAGTGAACTCACGTTCAGGTTAATTTGTTAAATCATCATCGTATCAGGCCAGCATGAAATACCAGGAGCGGGAAATGTGTGTGTGTGTGTTTCCCATGACAGCGCACACAAACACACAGGCCCCGGGGCTCTATTTTTGAAAAAGTACAGACTGATGGATGAATGTAGTGATAAATGTCACTAAACAAACTTCAATTAAGTTGAATTTATGCAAAGGTATTGAACTATTCTTTGAAAAAAGTGGCAAATGTCACAAAGTTGTTTGAATCAGAAATTCCTGAAAGTAATGTGAATTTAATGTTCAGGTGTATGTTATGTAAATACACATGTTAAACTTGGCCCATTTTTTCATAATTTTGTTGGGGCAGGGGAGCAGGTGGGGCATGAAAAATATTCTAGTTCAAAGTGGGGCATGACAGAAAAAGTTTGAGAACCACTGACCTAGTGGGACCTTGAACCTGGCCACACAATTCTACAGTAAATTGTTTAGTTTAGAGAACAGTGACACTAATGTGTCGACATGTACTGCAGGGACTTTATTGAGGAATTCTCTCTGGAGCCATGTCTCTCATTTGAGGACATGTCTGCTTCTATTCAGCAGCTCCACTGCAGCGCGCCTCAATAATTAATTCACATCCCTCTGAGTTTAAAAAAGGTTCTGGACAGTGTTTGGAAAATATTTGATATTGAGGAATAAAAGATTTTCAAATCCTGTTTCCGAAAACGGTGAGATCTGGGACTACTCAAAAAGAGGGGACCAGTTTTACTCATCGTAAAGACTATAAAACGATATTTGCTACTACTCATAATTGGACTCAGAGATGATGTTATTCTCACAATCTCTGCTATTTGATACTTAGTGTCTACAACATTTTTTGCACATTTCCAATCCATCTTTAGCGCAGTTAGCATGCATTAGCAAATAGGGATAACCTGGCTTTTTACTAACGTTACTGCCGCTGCGAGCAATCCCAGCAAACCCTGCTCAAAATAATGAGTTATACATTTTTAAACAAATTTAAAATGTGCATAGAAACAGGCAGATAGAAACACATATTTACTTTTGACTGGGAAGTCAACTAAATAAATGTTATAAGGATTTACTTGACACTGGACACAGATGATGTTAAATTCATTGTTTCAATTTTTTTTAACCAGTTGGAACTATTCAGAATCAGAATCAGAATTCTTTTATTTGCCAGTTATGTTTGCACATACAGGAAATTGACTTGGTGTCGTTGGTGCACTGAACATAAAAACAACAATATAAGAAAAACAACAATATATAAGAAATAGAATAAAGTAGAAAGTAGAATAAAGTATATACAGTAACAGAGTAAAAGAGTTATGGGCACGTGCTGTGCGAAGGTGCAGAGATTGGTGATAGTGCCAGTAATATATAAGTTATAAATTATGTGCAGGGGGGGGGGGGGGCTGGTGGGGTAGAGTCAGTGTGATGCAGAGTCAGTGTGGTGCAGGGGGCTTGTTTGTGAGCCCCACTGCCACGGGGAAAAAACTGTTCAGATGGCGAGACGTTTTGGGGCCAGACCTGACTCAGCTCTCTCACATCTCAGGCAAAGCTGTGGGCGCAGGGGTCTCTCTATTACACCTAATGCAAATACTACTTGGATGGGTAGCTCACCTCTCCATATGTAATATATTCTTCCTGCCAATCACTTTCTTATGATTTATCCTCTACCATTGCCTTCTTAATCCTCCCAACTTGGTCTCTCATTTCATGGTCATATATTTCTCTCTGTCTACTAGTATACTTTGCAAAAATTTGCTGCAGGTGATTCGAAAATTTAATAAAGTAAAAAAAAAAAAAATCTATAACTCCAATTTGTGAAAAATAAACCTCAGCATACAGGCCCTTAGCAGTCAAGCCATTCAGTTGACGGCTCAAGAGCCCCTGAAAGGAACCTGTTGTTTTCATTTGTCTCCCTGTAAATGACTGACCTGTAATGTGCTGAGGAAGCGGGAAAGCAGAAGGAACGTGCCTGACTGTGAACGGATAGTTGGAAGGAGATATCTATAAATCGTACAACAAATGTGAAGGACATAAGCACACAAGCTTCATCAGTATTCTGGGAGTGCTCTGTTAGGTGCAAAAGGGGTTGTCTGTTGCCGTTGTTTTCTCTAATTGGAGTGTGTCCGCTGATGGAAGATTTACTGGTATGCCAATAGCACATGACCGAATATAGCCCAGGACTGGCAGAGTTGAACTGGACTGTCGTGGGCCTTGGTGACAGAGTCATTTGTTATACGCTGACCACTCACCAAAGCTGGCTCGACGCCGACATGATAGCTCTAGCAAAGTAAATGTTAGGGATGAGCGAGTACAGCATTATCTGTATCTGTTTACCACATGAATTATCCGTATCCGTACTAGGAGTGGGCGGGGCCTAGCCCGGAAGTGGGTGTGATTTAACCCGGAAGTGGGCTGGTTCAACATAACTTTCTTTTTAAACTTTGACATTTTTTTATGATTTTTTTTATTTTTATTTTTTTTTAAATTAGTTTCCACACCAGGTGTGTGTGTGTGTATGAGTGAGTAAGAGAGAGACAGAGAGAGAGAGAGGGGGGCGGGGAGACTGTGTCCGATGCTGTTTGCTATTTCCCGGGGACAAGATTGACAGGAGACGCGGTGTAAAGGTCACCTAAGGGCACCTTATGTATTGATAAAAAGTGCATATGTCATTAGTCAGACGCCTCAAAACTATAAGAATGAGGGAATGGATCTGTGTATGTATTTGTTTATTATTTGTGTGATTATGTATATATGGGGTTCTGTAACGGGAAATGTGTTAAATATGGGGAAGTGACGTCCCGACAGGGTGTGTGTGGTTTTTTGATGCTGCGGGCTGGCGGTGCGGCCAGAGGTTCAAGGGCCAGGAGATCAATTACAACTTGCAAGGATTTTTCTCTGGAACGGGATTATTGCCTGGACTGAACATTTTCTGGGCACTGGAAGGGGGTGAGAAAGCGTGGACTTTGTTTGGATTTGTTTGCGACACTCACCTCGCCACACCTGCAGTCATTTTGTTTGGACGTTTGTTTGGGGATTATGTTATGGACCTGGGTGGGAAAATATTGATGTTTGAATGTGTGTAAATACCTTGTTTATGTTTACGGGTCCGCCATTGTGTGCGGGGATATGTGGGGTTTGATTGGTGTTTTGTTTAAATACAGTGTATAATACGCAACCTGTTTGAGTCGAATTCATTTATATTTATTTAAATAGGGGTTAGACCGATAACAAGGTCATCTGTCCAACCAGGGATTTTTCGTTTATGATAACTTGGTCGGGCAGCGCGCAAGGTACACAGCGGGTCGGGTCCGCCCGTGTCCTTAAAATTAAAGCCTAGAACATTTCCCCTGGGGTTTAAGCAGGGCGATTTGTTACAGCGGGTCTCTCCTGCTTCGGATGAGGATAATTAAAACAAACACGGTATAATCACATTCATGTGAACTAGAGCGATGCAGCGGGAAAAAAAAAAAAATCTCCGACAGGCAGAGACGCAACGCGAGTCGCTTCTACCAGCACCACGTCTGAAGAACCCACGTTTAACAGAACTCTACTGGTTAATAAGTAAGTACAAACTGAAATAAAAACAAACTTCAAGCTGAAGAAACCCTAAATGTTAACGGAAAAGACCCGTGAACCTGAGTGACTGAGAGACAGAGAGCTGTTCTGTGAGTGTGCGAGCAGAGCCGTGTGTGAAGGGAGGAGCGCTGTGACGCTGTGTGAGGATTTTCATTCAGTCCGAGCACAGATATTGACGAGTATTAATCGGATAATACTCGTACTCGGCAAAAGTGCTTTATCCGTACCGGATACTCGTTTCAGCCGAGTATCCGGCTCATCTCTAGTAAATGTGAACAAAGAGTGAAGAGGTGCAGCAGAGGAGGATTTCCACGTGGATAAAGCTGGAAGAGGGGGATGAAGAGGGAATGAGTACGATGGACATTTTGAACCAGGTGGTTCGTAGGTGGTCTATCAGTCACAGACAAACACACAAAAATACCCCACAATATAACGTAAACTGACAGCCAGTTTTTTGCTGAGCAATTGGAGCAGTAATCTAAGAGGAGCTTTGGCTGACTAAGAACTGAATAATTTCTTGGTGAGAAAAACTGTATGCTGACTTATATAAAATTATACAAAAGGGAAATCTATTATATATATATATTATAAGAACCAGCCAAGTCAGAAAAGACAGACAAACACACTGACAGAACAGCCAGAGCAGTCAGACCAAATTATAGAAACAACAGGGCAACAGAATTTGAGAGGCTTGCTGCCATTCCCAAGCTGGACCTAGGGTTGCCCCATTCGAATGCAGATGCTGAGAGGGTGTTTTCAGTTGTTGGACTGAACAAAACTAAGACCAGAAATAGCCTGGCATTGGATGGCACCCTGTCCTAAATAATGGCCATAAATATGGCCAACCTGGAGCCCTGTTTCAGATGGGAGCCCCCCTCAGAGGTCAAGGCCTCCAAGAAGGCCACAGGCCAGTACAACCTTGCCCACAGATTTTAGACAATGACTTACCAGCTTCTGATCTGCGTCTGATACCTAATTTTTAGTTATTTTTGTCATGTGTTGATCCATTGTATAGCTTACAGTTAAATCATTTACTGCTCTTAAGAATACAATTAACAATATAGGTTCGGTTTCAGTTAAGAATTAGTTGAATACCATTGTTATCAAAATGTCAATCAACCCACCCTTGGTCAAATCTTAAACACAGGTCTATTAATTAGGCTAAATTGTGTTACATAGACAGTCATTGAGGCACAACAATAGTTTTCTGGTGGTATGTTCAGCTCAAGTCTAGAAGGCTGTACAAGTCATGATCAGATGAACATGACTCAGAATAAGTTCAGGTATTGCACATCTTTAGTAGCCTGGGTGCCAGACAAACTTAGCCCCGCCCACAACATTTGTTGTTCGGGAAGTTCGGTCTGGAGTCGCTCCGTTGAGGAGAAACTATGCTCCAAACCGAAGCGGTTCGATCCAATCAAATCGTCAGGGCGGGCTTTATACGATGATTGACAGATGATCTACAGTGACGTAGTCAACCACGTCAGCAAAGAGCGCTGCCTGCCGCTGGAGAGCTGAGACATATTTAGACATGTATAGTGTTTATATCTATGAGCTGAGATGTGTCGATGCTGCCATCGAATCTGTTTCAGAGACATCGACAGCGCATTCATTTTGAACAGAGGAACGCGATCAAGGCATTTGTAGATCGAAGAGATGTTTTTGCCGTCCTACGGGATTCATAAAAAGTTTAATTTATCAGCTGGCCCCGATGCTGCAGCCACACAAGCAGTCATATAAATAAAAAGAGAGTGGGGGGGGGGGGGGCGCTACGCTCCTCAGCACATATGAGACAAAAAACACACATGTTGGGATGCTGTTAATGTTGGAGCAACAAGGAAGTGAATGCTTGAAAAAAACGATTAGCTGCCGTTTCTCCTCTTCGCTGGCTCCTGCAGAGCCATGACAGCGGAGCTCTGCAGCGCAGCTGGCGGATCAGCAGCTCCGTGGATTTGTGGTAGGGACGGATCTCCCTCAGAGCCGCGGTCCCGGGCCGGGACCGTGGCTCTGAGAGAGATCCGTAGCGGGCTTCTTCACGCCGCCGCCGGCCGGGGCTCTCGCGAGCAGCCCTGGTCTCCAGCTGCTTCCTGGGGGCTTTGCCTCCGGTGGATATACGAGCGGCATTCCCATTTATTTATTTAGAGAGTGAATACACTCGTGAAACAGAAAACTGACAACAACTATGCGTCGCTTGACATACGTCACATATTACGTTGCTCTGATTGGTTGTAGGTCTATCCAATTGAGCGAAGAGGCATCTGGTTTCCTGGTTCAGTTGAGACACGCCCCATAATCACAGCCCAATGGAGCGGTCTCAGACTCATATTCTGACTAGAATAATGAGTATGACAACGTCAGGCTACATCTTTAGCATACCACCCAAAAATCCACTAGAATGCAGGAAATAACATCTACTTAAACCAAAATTTCCTGGGGGTGGACCTTCAGCTTTGTCTTTGCTTCACAGAATGTAACCAATGTTGTCCATCTCCAGTGTGCCGCCCCTATCAACGACTTTGAGCCCCACAAACCCCCAGAATGAAGGGCACAACATGGGTACAACGCCAAACAAATTCCAATTCCCTGATATTTGAGCCACCAACATGTGTGGTTGCCTGCGCGAAAAATTTTGGTCACCCCCGACAAAATCTCACTCCAAGGTTTTTTGAAAAGTTGGCAGCTCTGCTGAGAGCAACTCCAGCAGTGAACATGAAAACCAAATTGTAAACATTCTTTTGTATTCTGTCTCCCTTTTATCGACAATGTTGTACATGACTATCTCAACTTAACCTTCTTCACTTTATTGCGTTTGGTCTTTTGCTGTCGAAAGCGTGACACCCTCAACCCCAAATGTCTCTGTCAAAAAAGAGAAATGTGGACACAGAGTGCAGAGTTTTCCAAGACCAATTGACCACAGCCTATTTTTTGACAAAAGGTAAATGGAAAACCTGTGTGTTTTTTGTGTTCACAGCAAGTTTCTGTGCTCAAAGAATAAAATATTCAGCGTCACTATGAGACTCACCACGGCGAAAAATACGACCGCTTGCAAGGACAACTGAGAAGAGAGAAGATAAATTACCTGCTAACAAGTCTAAAGAAACAACAGTCCGTTTTTTCCCGGAGCCTAGAGATAAGTGATGCAGTAAGCAGTGAAGGCTAGTTAACTTATTGTGCTGGTGCGCATGGCGACTGTCACGGCAGCAATAAACTGCCCCGTTGACACGTGTTATCTGTACAAATGTTATCTGTGTGTGTTACATGTCTGTTGTCCGGGTCTGTATATAGTGTTTAGGTTTGTCTTACCGTTGTTTGTGTAAGATGAGCAGTAGAGATGAGCCGGATACTCGGCTGAAACGAGTATCCGGTACGGATAAAGCACTTTTGCCGATCACGAGTATTATACGAGTAATCGGAGTCATTACCTTTGCTCGGACTGAATGAAAATCCTCACACAGCGTCACAGCGCTCCTCCCGTCACACACGGCTCTGCTCACTCACTCACAGAACAGCTCTCTGTCTCTCTGTCACTCAGGTTCACTGCGCATCGGGACTGTTCCATAGGCTCAGTCAAGGAAGCAGAAATGATTTGTTAATTTCCCGACTGGGTCTTCGGGTACGAGTCTTTGGATCATTTTTCACGTGATCCACGTGAAAAATGTGGATCACATTGGCTGCATTGGCTCAGTAGAGGAGCGCTGGAGATGCGAGGGACGTTCACTGTCCCCCGGAGAAATGAACACTCTGTTTTTAGTATAGAAAGACGTGAATTATATTTGTTCACAAGTCATAATGACTGGTTTTGTTATTTTCACTTTACATTTACACTTACTTTACAGTAAAGTAAACCTCTATTAAATACAGTACAACATGACAGTTTGTATGGTTTGAAATTGTCATTTATTATCACACTGGCATTTAATTATCACGGCAAACAATTACACTGCACTAAACCTTAAGTGTTAATGTAAAGTGAAAATAACAAAACCAGTCTGTATGACTTGTGAACGAATATAATTCACGTCTTTCTATACTAAAAACACAGTGTTCATTTCTCCGGGAGACAGTGAACGTCCCTCGCATCTCACACACACACACACACACACCTGGTGTGGAAATAAATTTCAAAGTTAAAAAAGAAAGTTATGTTGAACCAGCCCACTTCCGGGTTAAATCACACCCACTTCCGGGTTAGGCCCCGCCCACTCCGAGTACGGATACGGATAATTCATATGGTTAACAGATACAGATACAGATAATGCTGTACTCGCTCATCCCTAATGAGCAGTCCGGGATGCGGATATAAATAGACGCTCGACTTCCGGGGTAACCGGAAGTAAACCCGCAGGGTTCTAATTGTGTTCAAACTGTTCCATTATTAGTTGACTATGCCTTTTTGCAGCTATTGTTTTGTAAATATGTTGCCGGTTATGTTTCCAGCCATATGGAGTGTATTGTCTCAGCTGTTAAAGCTATGGGGATGGCCTTACCTGGGACACCCCTGTGTATAATGTTATGTTGGTTTGTTCCAATTGTGGGGGCGGGGTTAGGTCCCATTTAAGCCGGTCTGTTCAGTATGTAAAGGGAGCTGCTACTGAGAGGACGTGAGTCTGAGAGCTTCCAAGAAGAGTGCCACCTGAGGCATCAAGGCACCGCCATCTGCACTTCAGGAGTCCGATGGCACGCTCCAGAACTGAACGTGTTCGCGTGTGTGCCTCATTATAGTGCTCTTCCTCTGCGCTCTGAGGATTTGGAAATGGAGTGAGTAGCCAGCGCCTGATGGGATAGCCACTGTCACCTGCAGGTAGTAGTGGAGAACAATGTTGTTAACTTACCAAGAAGACAGCCATCACGCACTGCACCTGCCTGCAATCTTCTCCCCACACTGGTATGTGCCAGGATGAACGAATCATGTGTAGAACCAGGCCATCGTGCCACCACATTCGTCAGGACCAAGTTTGAGTCGCATATAATTTGAATGTTTATAGTGTGCAAGTTTTTTCTATTTACGTACACGTACTCGTTTTCTGATGGAGCCCTTATAGCAATATGACTGCAGTCAATTGCGCCGATTATATTTAGGAAATCGGATAGTGCTGCAAATTGCCTTTTTAATGTCAGCCTGTTCTCCCACAGTGTAAGAGAACTGGATGTATCGAGCAGTTAATTGAATAATGCCATCCAAAATTGCAGACATCACCAAACTCAGGGATGACTGTGATATTCCCGACCTATAGAATATAACAGTTATATTATATATTTTCGATCACATCAAACACATACCTGTCGGCTAATTCCCGCTGATATGAGCCGGTTGCCAGAAACCCCAGAGTCGTGAGTAGTCGGTCTCTCTAATGCTGGACCCAGCTCAGCACATAGATCCAAGAGCACAGCTCTCTGTATCTAAATCAGCTGATTAGCCAGTCATCATCATGGACCAGAGGATCTGTGTGGTCCCGAAACACGCGTTCCATCCTAATTTGCCTGTTCACAGTCTTCCAATAGAGCCAGTGCATCCATCATCCATTATCATGCACGATGGGGACTGCATATTTATAGGTTGACAACAATCTGACAAATTGATCACACCTTGCCTAGTTCGTCTGTGCGCTCCTCCGTGAGCAGTCATGTCCACTTCAGCGATTTCATACACAAAAATATATAATAATTAAAATAGTAAACTACAGTCCTACTTAACCATGAAACTATACATTTTCTATATAATTTTCTATATTTTACGATTAAAGGGTGTTTATGTTGCGCCAGCACAAATCACTTCTTTATTTTAATGGTAATGAAGAGATCATTAGAGTGAGGTGGCTGCAGTTCACCACCTCATGTCTGTGTCGCCGTTGTCCCGTCTCAAACGGTCGTAAGCATGGGTCTAAGTTTGCGTAGAAATACGCACATTTTACCGTCAAGTTTGCTTTTATAAATCCCAACGTTGGCGTGAGAGGTGGCGTACGCACGTTTCAGGCCTGTTTTGTGCGTACGCAACGGTTATAAATGAGACCCCTGGTCAGTTCATCATTCATTGGAAGCACTGAGTAAGACTGTGGAGGTGAGGGGGCTGGGAGAGCACCCTCAACTGCATCACAGAGGATCAATCAGCGCAGGTGAGAGCTGATGTTAAAGTTTATGTTTTTGATCACGTGTGTGGTGGTGTCAAATAAATATGTGGAAAACGACTAATTCTGTTTCTGGCTGTGTGTTGGAGAGCCCCGTGGCAAGCACCACTGCCACACTGGAGCCCAACGTGGGGCTCCACACAGCCAGAGACGGAATTAGTCGTAAGACTATCCTGCACCCATTTTGCTAGCCAAGGGGTATGAGTTTGCTGTAACAACAGGAGCATGCATACATGCAACTAAAACCATGTGGAAGCATTTAAACATATAAAAGCGTCCACAGTAGTGTTACTAACAAGTACCTGGACTCGTAGATACATTTTTGTGTTTGTAGTCTCGAACTGCATACTACAAAAATCTAACCGCAGTTTAAGCGAACACAAGCTCATTTTAGCTAACGTTAGCTAGCATGTCAAACAGGGCTAATCAGAGTCTTTCAACGGCTCCGGGGCTAGTAAATCAGCACATAGGAGAATGCAAAGTCGCACTTCTGGCTGATACAACTATAAATTAGCAAGGTGACCAGTAAAACTACAGCAGATGACCACCCTTGGCTAATTGAAAATAAACTTACTTTAAGATGCTTCCTCAGGTTGGAGGTGGAGTCTTTGGACGCTGAAAGGAGGTTGCACTGCAGAGTTATATTAAGTTCTCCCTTCTCTTTCTTTAACGTGAAATGCTGTTTGATTTCCAGGATAGAAAAGCATTCCTGCCCTGGCTCTGTTGTGCCGGCTCTGGCACCTGCTCCTCTTCCTATAGAAGTAGGAAGAAGGAAATGCATCAAGTTGCCTAGAGAGTGAATAAACTCGTGAAAGTACCGCCATGTAATCCATTGATTTCAACAATGTAACCACACACAGACGCGTGCGCGCACACACAGACACAATCGCGCACACACTGGTGAGCATCCTCCCACCAGCGGACAGAGAGCATCCATATGAAAACATGTCACATGAACCACCTGAGAAGCAGTTAAAAAATATCCGCGTTTTTTAAACGCTCCCAGGTGGAGGATGGTAACACTCACTCTCCTGTGAGTGGCAGCCGGAGGAGCGCTCCGGGTCCGAGTTCAGAGAAGAGCCCACGTGTTGCGCATTTCTCAGCGCCGGTCAGCCCGGGATTCTGCTTTCTCCGCTTGTTGTATTTAACCGTGAACGCACCTCGCCTCGCAACCTCAGCCAGAACCATTATTAACCCCGCTGCTTCACTTCCTTCTATCACTGTTTAATCTATTTTGATCGGACCATTGTTCAAAACCGGCAAATCTGACGTGAAAAGATTTTTATTACAGACGGAAGTTTCAAAATGGTAACTTAACTCAAACGAGGGTTATGGCGAGGTGCTCTATTCTAACTAGTCCTGTTTGATTGCTGTGGTAACAGTGATTTCAGGTGGTAGAGAAGTCGTGATGGGAAGATTGCTAGTAGGATCTCGACTTTAGTCTTCTTTTACTTCATGCACATGCTCCATGACGTCTTTACAGCGATTTCAACCGCTCCAGCGTTTCCGTGTTTTCATGACAGGGCTTCGTGTAGACGCGATAAACATATGTACCGGATCCAAACATTCTTCCGGATTCCGGCAATCCAGGTCACGTATGAAAGTTAGTGAATACATACATTACATACATGCATGTATAGGCCTACATGCATGCATAAATAAATAGATCAATAGATAGATAAATTACAGTTCATAGAGAATGAATAGGGGATTATTTCAGTTTTCTTTTTGGTTTTAGGAATGTTCTGTCTAATACGTAGACAGCATAAACAGGCAGTGGTGAGAGGAAACCAGACCCGGCCATTTATAGAGTCTCCCTGCCAGTCCTACAGAAGGGACAAACTGGACAAACACATGATGTCTGAGCATCACAGAATAGCCTGTCAGCGCCGGTCAGAAATCCAATGTACAGCCGTGGCCAAAAGTTTTGAGTGACATAAGTATTGGTTTTCACAAAGTGTGGTGCTTCAGTTTTTTCCGATCTTTTTATCAGATGTTACTATGGTATACTGAAGTACAATTACAAGCATTTAATAAGTGTCAAAAGATTTTATTGACAATTACATAGAGTTTATGCAAAGAGTCAATATTTGCAGTGTTGACCCTTCTTTTTCAAGACCTCTGCAATTCGCCCTGGCATGCTGTCAATTAACTTTTGGGCCACATCCTGACTGATGGCAGCCCATTCTTGCATAATCAATGCTTGGAGTTTGTCAGAATTTGTGGGTTTTTGTTTATCCACCCGCCTCTTGAGGATTGACCACAAGTTCTCAATGGGATTAAGGTCTGGGGAGTTTCCTGGCCATGGACCCAACATTTCGATGTTTTGTTCCCCGAGCCACTTAGTGATCACTTTTGCTCCATCATGCTGGAAAAGGCAATGTTCGTCACCAAACTGTCCTTGGATGGTTGGGAGAAGTTGCTCTCGGAGGATGTTTTGGTACCATTCTTTATTCATGGCGGTGTTCTTAGGCAAAATTGTGAGTGAGCCCACTCCCTTGGCTGAGAAGCAACCCCACACATGAATGGTTTCAGGATGCTTTACTGTTGGCACGATACAGGACTGATGGTAGCGTTCACCTTTTCTTCTCCGGACAAGCTTGCTTCCAGATGCCCTAAACAATCTAAAAGGGGATTCATCAGAAAAAATGACTTTACCAGAGTCCTCAGCAGTCCAATCCCTGTACCTTTTGCAGAATATCAGTCTGTCCTTGATATTTTTCTTATGGCTTCCTTGCTGCTCTTCTTGACACCAGGCCATCCTCCAAAAGTCTTCGCCTCACTGTGCGTGCAGATGCACTCACACCTGCTGCCATTCCTGAGCAAGCTCTGCACTGGTGGTGCCCCGATCCCTCAGCTGGATCAACTTTAGGAGACGATCCTGGCGCTTGCTGGACTTTCTTGGGCGCCCTGAAGCCTTCTTCACAACAATTGAGCCACCTTCCTTGAAGTTCTTGATGATCCGATAAATAGTAGATTTAGGTGCAATCTTACTGGCAGCAATATCCTTGCCTGTGAAGCCCTTTTTGTGCAAAGCAATGATGACTGCACGTGTTTCCTTGCAGGTAACCATGGTTAACAGAGGATGGACAATGACTTCAAGCACCACCCTCCTTTTAAAGCTTCCAGTCTGCAATTTTGTCTCAATCAGGATGACAAAGTGATCCCCAGCCTTGTCCTCGTCAACACTATCACCTGTGTTAACAACAGAATCACTGACATGATGTCAGCTGGTCCTTTTGTGGCAGGGCTGAAATGCAGTGGAAATGGTTTTTGGGGGATAAGTTAATTTTCGTGGCAAAGAGGTACTTTGCAATTAATTGCAATCCATCTGATCACTCTTGATAACATTCTGGAGTATATGCAAATTGCGATCATAAAAACTGAGGCAGCAGACTTTGTGAAAATTAATATTTGTGCCATTCTCAAAACTTTTGGCCACGGCTGTACAGTTCAAAATCATTAAAAGAAACACATTAACATCATGATTCCTTTAAGTTTTTGTGGCAAACGCATGCAACGCCTCAAAATGCTTGTGCTCGGACCCGCCCAGTGCTGCTTTGCAGCCCTAGAAATTTTAGTTACTAAATTTTTATGTGTGTGTGTGCTGCCACACCATTTATTTCACTTGTTTTTAGTACGTTTTCCTGCTCATTAGTTGTCTTTCCGTTCCATGTCCATTCTATAACATGGTCCGTCATTTTAAACAAAAGCGCCCCGACAGCAGAGGCTTAAATCGGGAGAAGAAAATCCCCCAAACAGTGAAGCACTGTTGGGGGATGAAGAAAACAATAATATAAATGGACTTAAACAGTCTTTTCTCCTCACCTTTTCCCTCTTCTGTCTCACTTGTGTTACACCTGCATTCCTCTATCCAGTTCGGACATAGTTGTCATCTTTTGTTTCCCTTGCTGCACTCTCTTGCAAAGTTTCCCTGAACTCCGCATCTGTGGCACTGGAATTCAGGGCACTTTCTCATTAGATGCAGTGGCTGTATGCACATCCTGCAAACTTTGGCTTGCTTGTCATGGATGACCCTGAAGTATTCCTCTCCCAGCGCTGTGTTGAATTTCGCAGAATACGGCAATGATTGAATCTGGCTGTTGTATTTGACTTTTAGGAACCTTGTTCCATCTGCCACATTTGTTCCTGGCCACATCCTCCTTTTAATAAGGGATGCAGCAGGGACACCCAAGAGTTGCAGTTTTTCTAGTATGTCCCTGTCATCTATGTAGAACGGCAGGTTCAAAAATGATACCACCAGCTCATCATTTACGAGTTCTCTGGATGGCACCCTTGTCTCTCCAATCTTAAACCCCTCCATAAGTCTGTCCTTCCCTCTCGGATGACTCATTGTCGTTTTGATTTTTTTCTCGGCTATATATCTGCACGCCAGCAGCCCTCCATACAACTCACGCACACATCTCATTAATTCCATGGCCGTCGTCATGCACTCTCCTTCCATTTCTACCATCACAGTTAGCTTCCTCTCATCCCTCTCCGTATTTATGGTGTTTTTGCTCTGTATTGTGTCGCTATTCTTCTCGCTATCCCCACCGTTTGTCACAGCCCGGCTCATGACTGTGGCAAGGAGGGAGACGACAGGGGTGAACTGTGGCTCTTTTAGAAGATTTAATTAACAGAACAAACTACAAACAACAACCAAAGTCTCCAAAGACAAAACAGAAAAGGATGGTACCGTCCGGGAGAGCCAACCTCGTCCCATAGGCAGTGCGAAAGAGTGTAGTTCGCGTCTTTCTGTGCTGGGGGCGCGGAGTGTTCGTTTCTCCGGGAGACAGTGAACGTCCCTCGCATCTCCAGCGCTCCTCTACTGAGCCAATGCAGGTCTTGTGAAAAATTTTCCAAAGACTCGTACCCGAAGACCCAGTCGGGAAATGAACGAATAATTTCTGCTTCCTTGACTGAGCCTATGGAACAGTCCCGATGCGCAGTGAACCTGAGTGACTGAGAGACAGAGAGCTGTTCTGTGAGTGAGTGAGCAGAGCCGTGTGTGACGGGAGGAGCGCTGTGACGCTGTGTGAGGATTTTCATTCAGTCCGAGCACAGATAATGACTCCGATTACTCGTATTATACTCGTAATCGGCAAAAGTGCTTTATCCGTACCGGATACTCGTTTCAGCCGAGTATCCGGCTCATCTCTAGTAGACGTTGATGTGGCACTTGATGCACCATCCCCCAATGTTGGCCCAGGAGTTCCCGCTCATCCACTTCCTCTTGTTCCATATGAATTAACACTTTCATTCACTACATTTGGTATTAGTGGTATTTAGTTATAAACAGTTAAGGTTTCATTTTCGAAAGATACAATTCTATTAAGTGAAATGTATTAAAAACAAAGAAAAGAAAGAAAGCAAACTTACCTAAAGGGTCCTTGATGGTCTCACATACAGGCCTTTGGTTCTAAAAATCTTATGGATTAGCATTCCATTCAGCTCCTGGCCCTCCTGGAGTTTAGGGGAAACCAGCTTATTGCCACAACCCATTAGAAACTGGAGGCTACAAAGAAGATGGGGATATTACAATAACAAAAAATGCTTTTAGGCTATGTAGTTTGTTGTACGATAGTGTGTGTGTCTCCTTGGTTTCTTGCTCCTACGAGGTATGTGACTTGAGTCATGTACATTTTATAACAAATGCTATTGTATTATGTTTGTAATAATCATGAATGCACTTTGTAAACCTGTGTTTGTTCTTTAAAGTGTTCTATAAATAAAGATTATTATATTAATTACAAAGTAAGAAAAAAAAAAGTCTTTACCTGACATCCTCTGGAATGTGCTCACCAAAACCATCTCTGATGCGTTCCATAACAGTCTGGTGGTCCCAGGCCTTCTGGAATTCAAAGGCACTGAGGATGTGCCCATGTTTGTGTAACCGTAATTTTGGACCTTGTTTGCACACTATTCCCCATGATGGATTGGGAAGTAATATTACGTCATTGTTGAAATGGTCATGCTTCTGTGACCTAGCTCTGAAATAAGAATGTAACTCTTTAGACTACATGAAAGCAGCCACTGCACGTTTAGTCATGCTACCATAGATAAATACAATACAGAGACCACACTCGTAGAACAACATACAAACTTGTACAAATAATAGATATCTTAATTACGTCCAGTTTGACAAGAGCAAAATACTAACCGTCACCCCTTATCGACCCTCCTCTGGCTGTGAACCAACCCTCCAGCTGCCTTATATATTTCCTCTCGTTTTCCTGCGAAGATTTTGGTATTTGCTTGGCGAAATTGCTAGCCAACTTTCATCGTACATTTCATACACTTATACACCACATTCCTGGTTTCAGTTTAACCTAATTCCCACATTTATTCCATCGAGGTTTAATGTTGTTTGTTCGTTCGTTCATTTATTCATACAGACACGACACTAGGCTAGTGTCGTAGGGGTGAACTAGCCAGCTAGCAAACTGCACACGATGGTAATATGAAAGATAATTTCAAACTCCGACTACCTATAATTAACTTTTTCTCATCATGCCTTTTGATGTCCATGTGCCGAAGTGCTGCTGCGCTTGATAGCGGGTTGCAGGTGCACAGATTCTCCTGACTGGACCTGCAGCAGACAGTGGCACGCCGCTGCGCTGCCGGGACGGAAAGAGAGCTGCTAGGTGGCTGTCCAGTGTATCCACACCTGGAGCTGCTGCAACGACCGGCTGCTGCCGAACAGTTGAGGCATTAGACAGTGTTCTGATTGTCTCCGCTTAGGCCAATATGTTGTTTAGTAACGCCGTTGCTTCTGCTAAATTGCTTGAGGGCTGTTGAGCACATGGTTGAGCTGCCATCCTCGATCACCTTCCGTTTTCACTGAGCTTTTCATATGTGCGTGTGAGAGCTTTTCATATGTGTGTGTGAGAGCTTTTCATATGTGTGTATGAGAGCTTTTCAGTAGTGTGTGAGAGGATATTCTGAATAATGTTCCTCACGGCCCCTCATAGATAAGGATTACCGTACTATTTACTGGAGAGCAAGTTATCGCGAAGTAACATCCTAATCCAATACATTTTCAAATTTTAGACTTTAAGTCTTGTTTAGGCTTAAATTTCAGATTATTAAATTTTAGACTTTAAGACCCCGCGGGAACCCTGTACAGGCACAGCGAGGAAATTACTGCGTAATGACGAACAGCTGTATATAAAAGACAAAGAAGGGTTGTTTTGGTTGTGTTTTGTGTATGGCTCTCTGTTTCACTGTGTGTGTGTCCCTGGGAGTATCTACTGATCTTGGGAAGGGGTGGGTGTGTTTGAGTGCCTTTTTTCTTTCAGTGTGAAAGTGTGTGACCATTAGGGATGGGCATTCGATTGAATCTTAATCGATCGTCGGGAGAGTTAATGACGAATTTTTGATTAATCGTTAATATTTTTATATTAAAATTCACTATTTATAGGCTGTTAAAATGCAGTGAAAATAGAAAAAACACAGCGTGTTTCCTCAATGAGATCTTTATTACAAGATGAACAACTCTTGTGGCAGTTAAACAGGATCCGTTCAATGGTTACACTTGAAAATATGCGCTGCTGTACTCTTCAGCCCCGATGAGAGAGCAGCTAGCCGCTGAGAGCCAGCCGCACCCGACGGCCCCCGAACCCCTACCCCCCTAATTCAGTGTGTTCCAACTGCTATCACTCAATGCCAGTAGCACTTGTTACCTTTCAAAAGAGACCAAGACCATGCATGTACTCCAAGTGGTTCAAGAATAGCTTTCAATTTACTTTGGCGTTTTAGGCGAATTTCACCCACCTCTTAACAGATTAATTACAATATTCACAAGATTTTGCTATTTCACTTGTTATAGACATGACCATTATTTGGCTTGGTCTACATTCTAAGTAATTGAGGTTTTCCAGAAAATTCTTCAAGCAGTCACTAAGAGAAAGTAACTTGTAATGAACATGCTTTTCTGTACAATCTCTGTGACAGTTGCATTCATCTAATTTCTGAAATGCCTGATGTTGAATAAGAAAAGAACATTCTTTTCTGCCATAAACCTTCACTTGTACATTATAGAGGATGATAAAATCAAACAATCCTGCTGTCTCCCTATGTCAAGTTTAATGCTAGCTTAGTACATGATCTCTGTCCTGACTTTTAATAGACACTCTGCAGCAGCCACATTTTTGAGAGTAGGAATAATGAATCGCCTCCATCTTACCCTGACCACAGCTGCAAAATGATTGCCACTCTGCTGAGGGCTTTTAATTTCAAACACTTCATAGAGGAGACACAGGATGAGAGGGAGGGAGAAAGAATGAAGAGAAATAATAAGATGAGGCAGAAAGGTAGACATAACTAGCCGACATAAAGTTAAGTGGATTTTTATTACCTATTGATATTCACTCTGTCTGCCAGCACACACAGCTTATGTGTAACAAAAACCTTTACAGTTTAATCTCAAGCATATTAAGACAAATACATTGATAATTAGTGGGTCAGTTCAGGCTGTTCTCATCAATATTTCATAGGAAATGCTACGAAAAGTAATGCACTGGAATTCGTATGAATTCCACGTTATCGTGAGTCAGGAGGCTGGGGACATGTGACCTATGCGATTCTTTCTCTTCAGGAAAACAAAAAACATGGCAGACATTGTTTTATTTATGGGAAATTGAACATTTTTAACGTTTAAATGTATTTTTGATCAACTTTGAAGCAGAACATTCTATTTTTATTTTCGTAAACTTCTTAAGGATGGTTTGTATGATCTTTTGTTGTTAGTTTTCTTCTATCGGATTTATTTTGTTGTTATGGTTGTTGCTATGGACGCTACCCTCGCTGCCACCATAGGCCGGCACTCATGTGAGGCATCCAGTTTAAATCTCCCAAACCGGGACCATTGTGTCCTTATTACAGCTAACCGCTAGCATGGTCTATTCAGCCTCATAGCGCCACCTACTGATTTGCCATGAAACAGGAAGTACTTTGTTAATCCACTCTGTATTATCCAACCGGCTCCGAACTACTGATCAACATCCTGACCTGAACAGCTCCATATATTAATATTAGCATGTAAATCAGAGTGAAGCCGCTGGTGCAGTGTTAATTTTGGCAGCTATTTTTGATTTAGTCTTAGTCTTTAGACGAAAATGCATATTAGTTTTAGTCACATTTAGTCATTTTTATCCTTCTTAGTTTTAGTCTAGTTTTCGTCACATTTAATAGCCACATTAAACTCCTTATCTTCCCTTCTCAGGTCCAGGGACCCCCTGTGTTGTGTCTACAACTGCGTACTAGTCTAGCTTGCAGTACTTAGGTTGTCCATTAGATATCCCTCCTATAGATCCATAGCAGGGGTCGGCAACCTTTAATATCAAAAGAGCCATTTTGCCCCCTCTTCCCCAAAATAAAATTTGTCTGGAGCCGCAAAACATGTTTGATAACAAAGCTGATCAAATTTTATATAAAGTTATGCTATACTAATCTGTAGATTATTGCATTTATGAAATTATATATATATATTTTAGTTGGCGAAATGTGAAAACAAAAAGTGAAAGCAGATCAGACTGGAGGCAAACACAGAAACTGAAGCTCGGTAGAAACCAGCTGCAGCCTCTGCTCTGATCAAGAAGCTGCGGCGCTGATCTCAGAGCAGCTGAGACCAGAGAAACTGTGTTTTCACTGTTTCCATAGTTAAGAAGCAGCCGGTGATTCAGTGACCGGCCTGCTTCACGTGAACGGGCTCTTCTCTCACTGTGTCTCTCTGAGCGAGTGCACGGCGGCAGGGGGCGGAGCCGCGGGTCCGGAGCGCTCTCTGGGAGCAATATGTTTCGTTATCGTCAACGAAATTAACACTGCGCTGGTGAGAACTTCTCTCGAATCACCATTGGATGAAACCACAGACCTTACAAATGAAGTCACTTGTGATTGGCTGGTAGATCTGCTTGGTCGCCCTGGGTTATTATAATACCCATGTGGGTAAACCCCTCCCACTCGTCGGCCTTGGTGTGCAGCGTGCTCAGGAGCTACACGTTCCTGTTTTTCTTTGGGATGTAAGACACCAGAGTGGCGGTGGGCATAAAGCAAACTTGGATGAGAACACCTCTCTTCCCCTGAACGTGAGCAGCCCGATTGGAAGCTCGGGCTTGTTCTTCCGAACTGCGCCGACCACGGTGAGCTTCCTCTCCAGCAGCTGCCGTGCGAGTTCGTAGGAGGTGAAGGCCTATGTGGAAAAGGAGAAGAGATGAGGACTAGCAGCCGCTATGTACATGACATAATACCACTAATAATATAATATAAAGACAAACCTCTGAACGGCACCAGTTGCTCATCCACAGTCACTTCGGCCACGGGTTGTAGAGACACGGTAGCTGCGCCACCCACGTGTCCCAGACTTCTTGCACGGCCGCCAATTTGTCCGTGGCTTTTCTCCAGCGTCTTGTCTCACGGTCGTCAAAGTGCAGCAGTCTGGAGTAAGTGTGGAATAGTTTTAAGGGCATCGTGGCACAAAATATCGCCCGGCCGTTCTTGGGGTGCCACAGGCTGGCGGCGGCCTCGCCCCGGGACCTGTACACGCCTGCTAAGATCAACAGCCCTACGTAGGCATGCAAGTCGGTCTCAACCATCCCTTTCCATTCGTCACCGTATTTTTGACGGCCCCCCCCCGGTTCGTCATCTCCAGGATGATGTTCTCTACCGGCTATGTCACCGGCGCGGGACCCGGACAGACCCCGTTTAGAGCTGTATCAACTGCCGAGGAGGAGCAGCGGCTCCCCTCTAGGTCGTACGCCCCCGATGCCCATATTGTAGTGTTGCACGGTGTACCGGTACTAGAAAGGTACCGCGGTACCCTTGCGTTAAAAACGATACGGTTTAGCATATTTTTAGTACCGGTACTTTATTAAAATAGCAGGCAAAGCACTCTCTGCTCCGCTCCCTGTCCCGCTGCCTGCATGCATTGACTGCGAGGAGCGGGGCTACCCAGCTCTCACACATGCAACAGGCAGTCCTCACTCACAGCGAGGAGGGGAGACATGGCCGAGCCGACCGTCCTCGGCTTGTTGGAAGTGATTCTCTCTCAAACTGTGTGGCGCAACGGGCGGAGACGTGACAGGTGGAGCGCGCCACCGGGAGAGGGGGGGATGTGACGCGGGACTGTAACGTCCGCACCTCTTACACGGCGGAACACGAAAACAAGTCGTTGTTTCTCCGGAGCGGGGGGGCAGTCTCATCCCGCGGCTCCTCGGCCCCTCCCTGTGCAGTGTTCATATGTTGAATGGGAATGTCACGTTCATTTGTCAAATCAGCATCGTGTCAGACCAGCATGAAAAAACCAGGAGTGGGCATGTGTGTGTGCGTTTGTGTGCGCGCGCGCTGTCCCGCGCCAAGACAGCGCGCGCACACACACACACACAGGCCCCGGAGCCCCGCCCCCACTCACTCGCTCAGGTGGCATGTTTTTACTTTTTTTTCACCTCAAACACACATCTGTAAAATTATGTAACTCTTGTGGAAATAACTATGTAGTCATATAGTCAGATACGGACAATAGGCCTGCATCGCCGTGTATAATCAATGCTATGATGTCACCATGTAGTTTTCATTTATATCTTGCTGTAGGCTAATACTAATATGAATACCATTTGTTAAGTGTTCAAAAAGCTGTGCAGGAACAAGCTGGTAAAAAAGGGAACCTTACAGATTTTTTATTTATTACTATGATAAATAAATATACCAGTATCGTATCGTATTTGTGGTATCGTACCGTATTTGTGGTATCGTATCGAAAGTATCGAGTATCGTGATATTTTGGCAGGTATAGTATCGAAGTCATAATTTTGGTATCGTGACAACACTACCATATTATTTCCCAGTTTCTTGACTTGAAGGTCTCTCTTTCCACAAGTCTGGTGGGGGTGGTTTTGCAGCCGTGGTCTTGTCCCTCTTCTTCGTCCAAGGATGACAAATCTGCAGAAGCATCACCCCCTGGGTCGTAGTCCTTGTCCTCTTCGTTGTCTTCTACCTCATCATCAAAGTTGTCCTCCACGTCGTCGTCTCTGTCTTGTCTTCCCGGTCTGCTACTCCATCTGGTTGTCCGTCCGCTTCGCGGTCTGGCTCTTTTGCGTCCTCTTCGGGCTCAGAGGAGGGATCCTCAGAGAATAGCTGTTTCAATTGTGCAAACGTGCTGATGTGATATCGTGGCATGGTCAGGGAGTGTGGCACACGATGAATGGGACACCGGCTTCTCTTTATACCCCTCTAGATTACAATTGGAATATGTGGGTCTGACCGACCCCCCCACCCAGAATAATTGAGAATGAAATTCCATTTGCTCAACTACACCTAGGAGAATTGGATAATAACAATCCTTGGGTTACCCTAACCCTCCACCTGAACAGCCAGGGCTTGCGGATGATCACACGCATGCACACAGACACACACACACTCTGGGCCAAGTACATCGCGAGGGTTTATGAAGATTATACATTCATTCATGTGATGCATGATGTTATATGTTGAACATATTGTACAGGGAAAAAACATGAACAAGGTATAAGTTGAGTCAAAGCTTTATTTACATACAGCACAAATATTTTACGAACACAACTGGTCTAGCCAGTGAAAACATAATCAGGTGAAGCCTGATGCCGCCTCTGGGTCATAAGTTCTTTGTAGGACACTGTCCGTATTTGCCCCAGTGTGTAGACGTCTGTGGTGTGTAGCTGTGAGATCAAGTGTAGCTTCTAGTCTTATTTGAAGTTTGGCACATAAGTCGGTGAGCTCCTGGCTGTGGAAGGATGGATCCATGTCATCTGTCCCGCTTCAATCAGTATAATTAGCACAGTTCAATGATAACATTAACCTATACATGGAACTGAAAAATGATCTAATGTGTCTTTGTAATGTACCGCGCCACCAACTCAGGACGCTCTGTGATTCGTAGCCGCATGTGGAGGGAAAAGAACCAGCTTGAGGTCAATGTGAAACTTACCCTCTTTCTTCTCTGTCAACTCCTGAACTTCTCAATGCTACTGCAAGAGCTGCAAGGTCCGGTTGTATGTACGTGAAGTTCCTTCATACTGGGTCTTAGTACATTATAGTACAGGCAGCTGGAAAACAACATGAGAAACATGAGTTTATCATTTATAAACGGAAATAGCCTCGCTACATCCCCGTTGGAAGATCCACAGCAAAAAATACAATTCCTAAACTGTTACTTACATACAATGGAGTCTTTTTTATGGACTGCAAATCCGGACTTTCAGCTAGAGTCTTGGCCTAATGTGCAGTGACTGACTCGTTGTGTGGGGGGCTCAGGCTGTGAAAACACAATGATGAAATGGATCAGATAAAGTAAACCTGGAGAATGTAATTTAAACAGCACAGCACATCTCTTTTTTAATCTTACCCTCGCTCCGGTTCGTGGCGCCCGCCATTTGCCTCAGAAGTGTGAAGAGACGGAGAGTTTCCTATAAAATACAACAGGACAAAAAGTCACGTTTAGGAAAACTTAACGAGAACAAACTCTTAAGTCTTAGCAGTTCATACATATTTATACATGCACTAGTTCTGCTCAAGCACTCTCTCGCTTATCCCACAGTTGTTAACTGTTGTTGCGTGTTCATTTATCCTAAATATGAGTGAGAATTTATTAAGAAGCAATGAAGAGGTATGAAAAGTTACTGCAAAGCAATGGGCACCCAAAGCACGAGTCACATCAAACAGACGATGTCTGTAATATTTTATAACATAAGCTATAATTTGATTGGTCAAAATAATGAAGGGGAGTCAAAACTTGGTTCCCCCTCTTGGTACTGGAATAAGGATATGAAAAGGAGCAGCTCCCAGTCATGCTCCTCCTCTGATAGTTGCTGGACAAATCTTCACACCATGACAGTTCGATTTTGTGTTTCATAAACAAGTCTTGGCTCGGCTGACGCCTTGTGGGTCAGTGTTGTTGTTCATTGGAGTAAAGAATATTGTGTTCTTGCTTTATCGGCTTTATGTTTCGTTTGTGTAAACATTTGCATCATCCAAACCAAAACAACTCCTATCTTCCCTCCAGAACCTGGGGCAGCTGCTTGAGCTCTGTATGATGTTGAATAAATCTAAGGGAGTTATGTTTTATATAAAACGTTGAAAAAGTATGAGAACAACTTAAAGTACACTATATTGAATGTCACAGATTTATCCCACAACAGGCAGCGGCTCTTATTAGACCTTTTATCAAGACAGGTGTGAGACTGACCAACGTTTTGACGCACATACATTCTATAACTTACTTCAAGATTAAACCCAAAGAGCAACAGCTAATAAGTTATTGTGTGAAGGCCTGCAGGAGACAGAAGCCTCATTCACGAGGCTGTGATTGGACGAGCCCTTAGGTGATGACGTTAACGACTGACGTGAGGTTTTCAGAGTAAAACTTCACAAATGTCCTTTTCACTTTTGAAGCAGCGGTTATAACAGTTTTTAAATTGTGCTTTTATATGGGATGAGTATGTGACTGAGGACCAGTTTATTCTTTCTGGTGTTATAGTAAAGTAAATATACTTACATGATTCTTGCTGTTCTGTGTTTGTAGCCCCTACTGCCCGTTATTGTCGCTGACAAAGGTGGAACTCGCGTCCTGTAAACGGGCACTTACTGACAGGAATTAAGCAAGTTCCAAGAGGTTTCCTTTGGCGGAAATTCTGCTTTTCGCCTATTGTATTGTAAGTTGCTTTGGATAGAAGCATTGAGTGTTTTAATGGAATACTGAGAGTTTAATAACAACAATAAGACAATTGAAGATCAAATTATGAGGGAATGTCAGCTGCTTAGTTTGCCTTTAACATGTGATTATGGTGGTGAATTTGCCAGTAATTTGGGACTTTGATACACGATGACACAACTGCTTTATGTGAGGCACAGTGTTTTGGTTTCAGCAGAAAGACTTCTCTTAGAAAACTGTACACCTCCCAACATTCTCTGGCTTGTAAAACTGCCAGAAACTGGAACCCCAGGTCAAGTTTCAGCAGTTTTCTGTGCTGCCTGCAGACTCCTGTGGAAAGCCGTTAACCGGAAATTTCCAGCAACAGTTACTGACACAAACTCTTCTTTTCATGCAGTGTGAGGCCTGACCTCACAGTAAGCAATTGTTTCGCAGCTCCCATCGCCAGGCACAGCATGTTCTTGTATCGCAAAGGCCTACCAAGCTATTTAATAGTCATGCGACAGTAATTTGCAACAATGTGTGCAACATTGACTTTTTCCTCATATTTATTAAAACTATTACCCACTTTAATCTTGTTCATATGACCACCCTGTCAGCCAGGGGATGGTTGGTTATAAACAGTTACATCAAGTTAATATGAAAAATACATATGAAGAATTGGGTTTTTAATGAACAAAGGTGTCTCTAACTTGGTCGAAAGTGAAACATATGATTCAATATGTTCTGATTCTTCAAAGTCACAAATAGATGCAATGAATCCTCTGAGGAGCGTGCTTCTGAGGCATACATGTGACCCTCTGTTTCATCTTTTTCACGATGAAGCCTGTGATGTAAGCTCTGAAAGGTGAGAGAACACATCATTCTCAGGTACAAGCACTTCCACATCCACCCTGCGTGCAATATTAACAGCTGCAGGTGTTGATTCAAGGATGGTGGTATTGTCAAGGAGGAGACAGTTACTTGTGCCCCTTTTCACCTGATGCCTCACAAGAAGGCGCTTAAATGCCCCTCGGAACTGTCTTACATTGGGGTTGTTGTTGTAACATCCACGTGCTCTGATAGCAGAGAAGAACAGCTCCAAGTGGTCCTGACTGAGTTTGTAAGTCAGAATGTATCGGCATGGGGCAGCTGGCTGCTCTACCAGGTCTTCGTAGATTCCCATGACACTTCTGCAACAAGCAATGAACTCATAGATAGGTGTCTTTTTCTGAGTTGAGTCTGTTGCATTTGTCTTTAACTTTAAGCCCTCTGAGAAGTGACTCAGTTTCATCAAGAATGGTTTTGGCACGGTGTTTAGTTGCTGGTTTGATGGGTGCTTTCTGTCCTATTCCAAGTGGGTTACAGCTGTTAAAGACATCAAAGGCTGCATCAATTGTGCGCAGAAACTTAGCGGTGGCAGCACATCTACTGAACTGTCAATATTTAAACTCACAATAGTCGAGGGCATCAGCCACACTGCAACTAAAGAGCTGGGCTGCAAGATGGACTTTCGTTCTTTGATTGCGCCACTGAATGTGCGCAATTTTTAATTTGTTGCCGAGACTCAAGCCTTCCTTGTCCTGAAGTTTGTTGAGCTCCTCAATGTACTGCCACTTTATCTGCTGGCCATCTTCTCTAACCAGAACCTCAACTGTTGACAACACATTTCGAAGAGGTTTGAACATGTGACATGGATCCAAGAGCACAAAGATTTTTTGTGTGTGATCCTGAGGATGGATTAAGTAAGATCTCATGTCAATGATGTCTAGGTTGGCACCAAGCTCTCTGATCATTGTGAAGTTTGCTCTCTCTGCTCCTGTCTTGCTGTTTATAAGGAAGTACGCAATGGGAATATTCCAGGACTCATTGATTGCAACAACCATAAGAACCAATGCTTGTGTTGCCACAACATTTTCCATCTCACCAGCACCGATGTCAACATAGCCATAAATGCTGTCTCCACCGAACTCTGTTTGCTTATGAATGTACATTTCATCCATCATTGATGCTTAAACTGTGTCTTTTCCGTCCTTCTTTTGCTCAGCAACATGTTCTTTTAAAGCTATGAATGAAGCAGCAGTAAATCCGGGTTCTGCAGAGATGCTACTGTACCAATTTCGGATGGTCTTCCCTCGGACATAGTCATAAGCCTTTGGAGAGTAGAAGTGCGGCGTAGTTGCGAATTGCTTCAAGGATTCTGAAAAGACTGCGTTTTTCCTTTTTTGCAGTCTCTGAAAGATCTCTTTGGGAATATCATCAATGCCATTAAGAAGAGAGGCACACTCACTTGAAATTAGGAGTTTGTTTTGAAGAACAACTATAATATGTTTCAAGGAAGAAACTCTTGCCTTCAGTCTCCTAGTCATCTGCAAGTTCATCTATAGCTTCTTGCGAGCTGCACACAGCTTTACCTTTGCAGCAGAAGCTTTCCGTTTAAGGGCTCTTGGAGACTGGAAAATGGTGTAGCTGTGATTACTCGTAAAGCAACAGCAACTGTATGAGAGTGATCTAAAGCTGAGTCTGTACATTTTCCAGTTGGATTTTCTGCCTGAATGCTGGTACCCACAACAACAGAGTCACATACATTAACTGTCAGAGGACTGTCGGCGTCCACTGCATCTTGACGAACAACAGCCTGTTCAGGTGTGTCTGCCATCATAGCAACATTGCCCTGATCGTCAGTAAGAATTTTGCCACTACTGCCTTTGTCTACATCTGCAAACTCCTTAGTGATTTTTCCAACAGGAATGTCACTTACCTCCATTATACTTACCTCTCCCTCTTTGCCCTTGGAGGGTGAGAAAATGGTAGGCACAGCAGTGTTCTACAGGCATGCCCTTCCCTAAAAAAGTTTGAGTGTTATTGATACAAAAGGCTTGTGTTTTCCAAGTTCTGTAGATACAAAAATCTGTATGCCAATGTGGTTTAAATTTCATTGTAAATAGAGTAGAAATGTACAGTACACAGTTCATGCTAAAATTGTAGTTGCTATGTAACAATCAAGTTGCTTGTTTTCTCAGAAGTTGTTAAAATATTTCTGTGTACCCTTTTGTCAATGCTCAAGTGTTGTCTCTCAAAATGTTGACTGCAGAGACTCCAATTCTGTCTCTTCATGTTGCGCACCCACAGGTCTAGCCTCTCAGGATCACCTAGAGGAAAACTACACGAACCTACAGTCTATGCGGCGAACACAAGCTTAAACAACATAAGCTTAATCCCCACATAAACTAACAAGCCATGCATCATGAGCAACTGTTGCGGGTGGAAATCAAAGGCAGGAGGCGTCGTTCTCAAGTTAAAATTAAGCGAGTTTATTCAGAGGTCACAGGTCAGGAAACTGCGGTGTCTAGCAAATGAGCATGCATGGGTCCATGCATGGGCCATCAGTCCTGCTCAGGAAAAATGGCGTTTAGTCAGAGTGCGTACAAAGCTTATATATCGATACTGGGCTTGACAGAGGTTCTTCTTGGAGTGGGATTGGCCGGATCTCGTCGGGTCGTCCTCCTGGCGTTGCGTGATGACGTGCAAGCGGTGTCGGTTACTAGAGTTCATGAGCATATTGCCTCGCGTGTGTGCTTATTTTATGTGTGTGTGAAGTGAGGTCATAGAAAACTGTGAGAAAGGCATGAAAACCTCTAGTCTAATCTGTCCGCTGTGTGTGTGTGAGGGAGTCTCAGAACTAATATAATGAAGTGATTCATGAAGCCAGAGGTTTGAAAACCTGTTATCTGTCCGCTAAGGCAGACTCCCTTTTTAAGGAGTATGAACCATTCTGAGGTTGAGAAGCAGGAGAAGAACTATGTGTTATGTTTGTGTGTTTACGCTATGTGTATCTGACTACACGTTAAAATGTGTGTATGTGTGTGAACTGTGGTGTATTGTCAATACAACACTACCTGCTAATTATTGCTACGGTACTAATATATAACTTAAATAAAAAAAACGATTTTCACTCACCTGAAGAACTTGACAACATAGTTTTTAGATGGTCTGCAGCAACTGGAATCCGCCGACATGAACCGATGAGTGGACCGAGCAGCTTGCAGGTGGCTAGTGGGGAGCTAGCGATAACCTGTGCCCGCATCGTAGCCTATGGCCAGGTGTCAATCAATAGACCACGCCCTTAATTATGCCTAATTTTAAACCTCTATATTGCTTAAACGAGGGAGTCAGAAAAAAATTCACCCCCCTCAGAGTTGTTAGGAAGGAAGAACCTCGCGATTGAAACTAAAACCAATTTTTGTACCAGGCTGTAAACCGGTTTAATTCTGCTCTAAAGTCTGGCTTTTTTTTTTTTGTGATCAAATTTTTATTGGATTTGAAGAACAACAATCATCATTCAGCAGCTCATAAATAAAGTAATTACCGTATACAAACATAAGTATACCCATGTACTCACACAGATACACACATACACGCTGGCTCATGATAAAATGAAGACATAAAAATAAAATAGAACGATATCTGAAGATAAATATATAGGAACAGTTAAGTGCAATACATATGTCATAGAAGCAAAAAGGAAAAAGGTGCCATTGAAGTGTAACCTAGTTAGATCTATTCAATACAATTTACAGTACACAGTAAAACATAAACAGGCAATATAAACCAAAGAAAAGAAAAGAAAGCAGGACCAGAGGGGGAGGGGGGGCGGGGGGGCTCAGCTCACACCAAAAAGCCCTTGAGAGCCTCCACTGTTCGAGCCCAGTACAATGACACTTCCTCCTTTGCACCATGGACGCGTGCTGTCGACAATTCAAGAAGCGCAACATCTATGAAGTTGAGCAGCCACTGTCGTCTAGATAGTATATGGGGTGGTTTCCACCTTGTTGCGATCATCTTTTTGGCTGCAGTTAGGCCAGCCAGAAATACGCGCTTTGAGGATTTTGTGAGTTTCAGTTGAGAAATATCATTTAAAATAAAAACAGATGGGGACAGGGGGATAGGAATGGACAATAGCAATGACAATTCACAGTGCCCACAGTGCCAGTAGTACATAGTGTACAGTTCGGATTATCTTTAATTTTCATGCAGTACAGTTTACGAGGAGTCATGCATGTTCTGTGAATGAAATTCAGATGAATCTGTTGGTGGTCAGGGTTTCTGGATGACTGTAAAACTGCCTCCCAGACCCCATCCCAGCTGAAGTCGGGGTCAAGGTCAGGAATAACACCAAGGGAGTGAATCCCCTTGTCATACCACTGGCGACACTGACCAAACTTAATTGGAGATTTACCCAACAACAGACAATCATTATAAAAAATAGGTGAAAACGGGTTCCAATTAGATACAATACCACAAATTTTTTCCGCTGCCCTCCAGACTGCTAATACGTGAGACACAATGGGACCATAGCTGACTTGAGATTTCATTTAGTTTCAATGGACGAACCATATTCTCCTCCAGTGTTCGCCATGAAGTCTCGATACCCTCGTCGAACCAGCTGATCAGAGGTTGCAAAGTGAAGGCCCAGTGATAAAATTTGGGGTTAGGCAATGAGAGACCCCCGTCAGCTCTATCTCTTTGTGCTGTGGATAATCTGAGGCGAGGACGCTTTCTATTCCAGACAAATTTAGAAATGATCTGCTGGGCTTTGACCCAAAAACGTGGGGGTGGTGATAAAGGCAGCATTGCACTCACAAAGTTAATCCGGGGAAGCACATTCATTTTAATGATAGATACACGAGATCTAAGAGAATTTGGTAGCGTGGACCATTTATCAAGGTCACGGGTTATGTTGGACAGAGTTTCTTCATAATTGGACTTGACAATGGTCTGTACCGATGAGCTAATCTTAATTCCCAAATACTTAAAGTGGTTGACTACTGGTATATTTGTAGGTAAGGCTATGTTTCTCATTTGGTCATTCAGAGGTAAGAAGGCTGACTTTGTCCAATTTATTCTGTACCCCGATATCTCACTAAAACGTTGGAAAATAGATAAAACATCAGGTAGAGACTGTTGTGCGTTCCCTAGATATAAAAGGATGTCATCCGCATACAAAGATATATAATGTGTGGTACCAAACACGGTGATAGGAGTGATAGCTTTAGACATCCGGATTGACTGAGCGAGAGGCTCCAGAGAGAGTGCAAACAGGAGGGGACTCAAAGGGCATCCCTGTCTGGAGCCCCTCACAATGTTAAATAGGGAGGAGCAAGTCCTGCCCGTAAGTACCATAGCTGTTGGATTTGTATATAAAACTTTGATCATATGTAAGAAGTGAGGACCCACCTCCAAAAACTCCAGAACTGACCAGAGAAACCGCCATTCCAAACGATCAAATGCTTTCATAGCGTCTAATGAGAAGACCGCTGATGGTAGTTGTAATGAGGAGGCCCCGTGTATTATATGTATTAATCTCCTCACATTGTCTGCTGGCTGCCTGGATCTGATGAATCCTGTTTGGTCACAATTAATGAGTTGTCATAAAGGGTTGGAGCCTACGTGCAAGAAGCTTAGCGTACATTTTTATATCAGCATTTATAAGGGATAATGGTCTGTAATTGGCACATTCAGAAGGATCTTTATCCTTTTTCAACAACAGTGAAATGATAGCTACATTCACATCTCTGGAGAGAGCACCTCTCTCCAAGGAGGCCTGAATCATATCAAAAAATAAGGGCCCCAGACTATACCAGAAAGTTGTGTAAAATTCTGGGGGGATCCAGGCCAGGTGATTTGCCCTTATGCATATCATCTGCTGCAGCCTTAAGTTCATTTAAAGTGATAGGAGCGTTTAAAATTTGGGAGCCAATGTCTGTCATTTTAGGTAGTTGAATGGAACTCAAGAATTTGTTGCATGAATCTTTGTCGTGAGGAACCTCTGAGCTGTACAGGTCAGCATAGAAACTACGAAAAGAAGCATTGACTTCAGAGGGTTCTGTTAACATATGCCCGTCTTCTGATCTAATGGAGATGATTCCAGCGAAATGTTCGTTAGCCTTCAGTCTCGACGACAGTAAATGGCTGGGTCTGGCCCCATTAAAATAATATGTTTGGCGTGTTCTATGGATCAAGAATTCTGCACGCCGTTTGAGAATAGCATTTATATCTTTTTTCACCAGATCGTACTGCAATGCAACCTGATCATCAAAATTTTGTTGTAATAAGTTGTCCAATGTTGAAAGTTTGCGCTCCAGCTGGGTCAACCTAGAGGATCGGGCTTTCCTTAAATTAGATGAATACAGTGTAGCATTATTTCTAATAAAGCCTTTAACAGCGTCCCAGAGTATTCTCGGGTCACTGACTGACCCCTTGTTTATATTGATGAATTCATTAAATTGAGCCATAAACTGAGTTCTAAATGACTCATCACGAAGTAAAGTATTATTAAAACGCCATTTAGGAGCTCGCAATGGGGTGGAGCGAATCAAGGCAAGAGCAATTACAGCCTTGTGATCTGAAAGAGTGACTGGCCAGAGAGTGACCTCCATAATTTTTTGAAACAAGCCTCTAGAGGCAAAGATAAAATCTATACGCGAAAAGGACTTGTGTCTTGCTGAGAGGTGGGTAAAATCTCTGTAGGTAGGGTGCATCAAGCGCCATAAATCTACCACACCAGTGTTATTTGACCAAGAGCGCAGGGCATCCGAACTCTGTTTTTGTTCTTTGTTTTCAGATTGACCGGATCTATCAAAAGAGTGGTCCAATATTAATATAATATAAAATTGCGAGTCAAAAGTATTAGGAGCATAAAGCGATACAAGCGCAATGTTTGTATTTTCTATACGAATTTTGACAATAGTAATCCTGCCATTATTGTCAGACCATGTATCCAGCAATTTGAAGTGCAGATTACGACGGCAGATAATTGCTACACCTTTGGTTTTATTGGTGGCAGAAGAATGAGCAATTATCCGGAAAAATCTATTAGTTAAACGGTTCACATCACGACTAACCATATGAGTTTCTTGTAGCATAGCAAAATGGGCTCCTTGTTTGCGAAGGAGGTCAAGAATAGCAACTCTTTTCACTGGATTATTTAAACCATTTGTATTGAGGCTTAGGACTTTCAACTGGAAACCCTCACCCATTACAAAGTGGAGACAGAGGCAAAAGGAGGGCAGCGTATTTGTCGACTATGGATATAAATCTCGGACAGGGGAAGCGAAGGGGGAAAGAAAAACCTCTGGACCTGTAATAAATCAAAAACGTCTGAGCAAAACAAATGTAAACACAAAACAAGGAAAAGACAAGAACACGCATGTCTGTAACTCCTATGGAAAGAAAATAAGCTAGTCTCCACCGAGACTTCATAACCACAAAGAGGTGTCAAAGTTATTACTTCAACTAGCTTGAGAGAAAAACAAAAAACAAAACAAAGGATTCCTTAATTATTAAAAAAAAAAAAAAGGAAATCCGCAAAAGGTGGCCATCTCCCACGTTCAGATGGCTGGATAGATGACCTCACCACCACACAAAGAGTTACTGCGTGCAATTAGCAATATCAAACACAATTGATAAAGCAGAGAAGGGAGGGTTAAGTAATGTGATGTGTGAGGAGCAGGTCACTGAAGTTAAATGTCTGACTCACCAGCTGCCAGCAGTTCCATGAAAGGCAGGTAATGTCACCGATTACACGTTACCGTCCAAAAATGTCTTTGCATCCTCCGGTTCCTTGAATGACTTCTGTACCCCGTTTATCCTGAATGACAGCACGGCAGGGAAGATCATCTGGAAGCGGATGTTTCGCTTAATAAGTTCGGTGCAGACCGGGTTGAAGGCTGTGCGTGCAGACCGGACCAGCGGAGGGATGTCGGGAGCGTCAACTTTTTCCTCCAGAATCGATTCGAAGCTGGAGAAGACCTGCTGGATCTTAGTTTGCGTCCGCGTGCCCTCCTCAGCAACGACAGTGGCGATGTGTTTCAGCAGCGCATCATAAGAAAACTCCGGAGACGAGCTGTTAGCGCTAGCAGCGTGCTCAGTGTTAGCGTTAGCCTCACTCGAGTCAACAGGATCTTCCGCCGTATCCCGGAGCTGGTAAACTTTTTGTTGTTTTGTAGGCTTCGGCATTGCGAAGTGGGGTTAAGAAGATAGTTTGTTGTTTTTGTATGCTGGATTAGCTGGTGAAAAACGGGGGAGAGACGGTGCCACGCTCTTCTCTCTACCACGCCATTGCTCAGAGTTTTATCAAGTCTGGCTTTTTAACATGGGAGTCAATGGGAACTATCTGCTTCTTGGAGCCAGGCGTAGCGGCTTCCCATGGAACTGCAGCTTTTTACACTTCCGTATCGGCCTCATTGCTCAGCCCAGGATGTTGCCCCTTGGTGTGGATACGGATCAGGGGGCAGATCCAGGATTTCCTTTTTTTTTTAACATTGTGGACATTTATAACACATTCCTGAAGAAATAATACATAACTTATTTGCAGAACTGATATCTATGAGAGTGTGTAATTGGGTGTGGCTTGATTGAATTTAAGGGTACAGATAGATCTTGGTGGAGGTTTTCACTCGAGTGCCATTACAGCCGTATTTAGAATTGTTAAGGGTCAACAATGTCCTCCTGTGGAATCTGCTGTCTACTGTCAAGACCCTCTATATGAAGATATAAGGAAAGACATGGTAATTTGCATTTTATGCATCTATATACGTTCAATGTGTATGATCCACAGAAAAATGCATTTCTCCTACATGTATAAAACAATATTCAACTAATCACAGTCCCATGTTAAAATGTCATTAATCACCTGCATGTCCTACTCATCTGAGCAGCTTTCATAAGCGCTTCTTATAGCTTGCTCCTCAGACTCTTTCCCCAAAACAAGGTCAAGCATTGATCTTTGAAGCCCTGCCTTTATCAGCTCCAAGTATTTATGCCTAACGGGCAAGTTGAGATCGCTGCTGAAACAATCTGCGGTTGAGCTCTCCCTGGAGACCTTGAAGGGCTTCTTTGGAGAGACTCTTGTGGCTACCTTCTTAATTATGAAGAAGAAAAAATCTATTACACTTACATTTTTATATGGTCCCTAAGCAGAGACAATTCCATACAATTTATGGGTCAATGCTTACCCTCTATGCTGGTGAAAAGACCACTCGAGTCATCCTTCCTTTTCTTATGGAACTCCCAATTCTGCCTTAGTTCCGTAGCAAGGATTCTGACCCTCTCCTCCTCATATGCCCTTTTTTTTTTTTTTTACAAGGAAATCAATGCCATCTAGAAATGCATCCATGAAAATTCCATGCATTTGTTCACAGTGGTGGAAGGGGTAAAACTATTGAGGAAAACAGATTTAAAACTACAAACAAATGGGATACATTATTTCAAAAATAATAGTATCACCATTTTTCCCTATGACTCCATATTCACAAAAAGTTAAGGCAGATGGTCTAAGCAAACCATTGACCAATGTATATGCTACAACAATACCAATAAAGTTGTGTCCATATTGTCCACAATGCTTAGTACACCTGCTGGCACCTGGGACACCCTCAATCAGAATCATGACAAATAATTTAATAGGTAATATACCACTGGGCAGCAACAGCCATGGAAAGATGTAGCCAGCTTTTAAGAGGTTTTCAACAGCGCCAATTTGCTGTGTTGGCTGGACCATTTCTTCATGCTGCGCCACATGGACTTCAAGCTGGTTCCCTTCCCTCCACATGCGGCTACGAATCACAGATGGTCCTGAGTTGGTGTCGCGGAACATTACATATTACATATTCCACAATGTGTGTACCTTTATGACTGTAAAGACGGGGGCTCTACGCTGTCTTAAGCCCAGTGAATTCTCCTCAATTCTTCTCCTCACTTCAAGGAGATAATCACTGCTGCCAGCTGGTGAATCTGAACAACACAAAGCAATAGTGTAATTTTGATGTACATTGTGTAATGCAATGTTGCCAAGTCTGTTGTCTGTTCTTATTTGAACACGGAGATAATAAGACACCTATCATGTTAAGCCCAATCCTGTACATCTGTGACCCACTGATGCACAGTCTCATCGTTTAAAGACAGGTCCTCCTTGATAGCCTATAGGCTCTGCCTCTCCCTCTGAAGATCCCTTTGTGTCTGTGGGGAAAATAGAGAATACAAATGTTATCTATTCATCACTGAGATTGCAATGTGGCCTTTTAAAAAATATATGACAATTACTTTATGAAATCAGGAACATTAGGTATTACACATGTTTTGCACCTTCCTTTTGTTCCAGTCCATGATCTGGTCAGCATGTCTGTGCGGGCTGTTACAAACAGAAAATTATTTTACAGCACGTTGACATGAACTGAATACCATTCAGTTGTTTTTTTATCCCACCAATGTTTTATTGACTCTTTCAGTAAAGTTTCTCTCTCCTAACAAGTCAAATTAACAATACAATCAGCGTTACACTCTTAATTGTGCTAATTGTCATGTAATGCTATTGCTTGATTAGCCTGGATGTACAATTATTATATAAGATAAGTCAGAAACTACAGCAACCTCCTTACCCATAAACTTGGTGTTTATGGCAGTCCTGGAGAGGAAGGAGTTGACCATTGCCACCTCCTCTCCCAAGGTGGAACCAGCTCCATCCTGATTTCCTCCTCCCCATTTTATCTGTCATTTTAGGATGATACCGTGCAGCCCATTAGTGTAAGGCCAGAGAAACATTCACTGTTGTTTTGGCTCTGTGATCCAGCACATTTACATAGAACATTGAGAATAAAGCGTGTAGTTTAAGCTTTAACATGAGGGGGTTTACATTCATATTTGTAAAACCATGTAGGAATCATACCCCTTTTCATATTGTAGCCCAACAAGTAATTTAACAAATGGAAATAAAATTGATGTGTAAAATTACCTCACACTTGATATTGTGTGCTTTAGCATGGAGCACAGACAGATAGGGTGTCATGGCAGTGAGGTGATGGTATTCAGGGTAGGCTTCACAAATTCTGCTGATATAAGGCCAATATTTGCAAATAACGTCCATGTAAAAGAAGGTTGGAGGACTGATGGCAGAGACTTCCTTCTGCATGACATTGGATAAGCAAAGATCTCACCCATGTAGGATTGCATTACAGCGTTATGTCAATACATAATAAGCACTCAAAAAAAGTTAGGTTTACGATTTATAGAGGAGTATATCGTGTTAGCAAGTATATGTCCTGAAATGGTGAAACCTTTTTGGAAAAGCATTAGTCAAAGGTGCAATATATCCTACAGCATTCTGCTGGTTAAGTTGCAGGGTTATTTTTTTCATTTTGTGAGCATTTCAAAAGAAGTCGAATGGATTTTAGTAAGAAGGTTATCAAACTTGCCTGAACATATTCAGAGCACAAAGAATAATACCATGTCAGCACACAGCTACTTCTATACCCTGTGGAACAATGGTACACCTAATTTCACATAATTTGTCTGCATAGTAGAAAAGTTAACAATGGCAAACTAGCCTTACAGTAAAGAAATTGCTAAAAAAAAATTTACTGAGGAAGAAAATAAAACTGCGCACACAAAAAAGACATACCTCTTAATAAAATATAGATCCAGTTTGATACCAGCTACATAAGTTTGCAACTGAATTAGCATGTTTATTAGGGACTTAGTTTTGGTAATTAGTAATTCCAAGAGAAATCTTTCAACACATACCTGCTCATCAAGGCCTGAGCTACTCTTCTAACTCGTCTCTTTGGCTGCAGTCAGTTGAGACCTGCCACAAACCCCCTTTCCTGGCACCTAAAAATGACAAAACAGTCACAGTGTTCATTTTAATTCATCTATTAACATTTTCAGTTGTAAGTTTGCAGAAAATACTTTTGCAAATGGTAGTACTCATCTAAAATGAAATTGGGCTTGCAGTATAAAAAGTACAATGACAAATTATGTGATTAAAAACAGAAACTCTTACATGCTTGGTCCTCCTTTTGATGCAGTGTCGCCAACTTGGCGACTTAGTCGCTATATCTGGCGACTTTCAAAACCCTTATGGTGACTTTTTTTGTCAAAAGCTGCTAGCGACTTTTTCTGGTGTTGTTGGAGACTTTCTGGTGTTTTGGAGACTGACGTAAAAGCACGTATCGTTCTGCAGTTACTGTCCTCAACGAGCAGCGGGTGCTGCCGTAAGCCCCTCTGCCGTCCCAGAGCGCTCACAGGCGGTCAGTCTCCCAGTAGCTGCAGTCAGAGCAGAGAGGAGAGCAGACTGCAAATGAATTGCGCATGCGCAAAGCCGCCGCTGATCCTTCCCTGGCTACAGAGCGAGATGTAAGTGTCAATGTATCTTAACTGTCACTGGAAAACATGAGTCATTGTGTTCAGTCTCATCGATGCATCTAAGAATCAAGACATTTCCACACCTCTAGATGGTCTATTTCAATGGCAAGATTAAAAAAAACAAGAATCAACAGAAGAATTCGGAAGCCTATTGTATTCACTTGAGAAAAAAAAAGTTCTGTTTTTTGTTTTATTGAGAACTTATCTCGGATAAGATAATTGTCTAAATATACAGAATTTTGTTTTTCAAGTGAATGCAATATGCTTCTGTAGAAGAAAGCTCATTTGTAGTTCTAAACATATTAAGGGTGTTTTTTTCTCACTTTTTGTATGTCCTACAGCGACCATTACAATTATGCAAATTAGGTGATGACGTCATTAAGCGACTTTAGCGATTGTTAGGACAGCCAATAGCTACTTTCCTTGCTGAGGAGTTGGCAACACTGTTTGGATGTCTTCCACAAATGCTTCCACCTCATCACCTTTGCAGAGAACCACAGCCTCAAAGTAACCTGCTTCATAAGTACTAGACAACATATATAGCTATATATGATCATTTAAATCATTTGAAATATTTGTTTTAGCACATTTTAAGGCATGCTTCATGTGGAGGTCTGTGGGTTTAGCAACATAAATATTGTGGCTGCTGCTGCAGCAGTCACGTAATCTAAATTTGGGAGTCCCAGCTGTGGGAAATCCCAATCTGAGGAAAAACACAGATTTTCAACCACGTGTGGCTCTATGAGTTTCTTGATAGATACTCACAAGCTCATTATTTGTAGGCATTTTGAAATTAAATCTGTTAACATTAAACAAATAACAATTTAAATGAAAATAGAAGGTTCCATCACTTGAGCACAACAGGTTGAATGTGTTAAGAATCCCTCAAGTGGGTTTTTTGTTGTTTGGCTCCCACTATAACAGTTTGCATTGCTTAAGAATTTACACAAACACTATGACATAACAAAAATAGCTGATACATGGACATGATGGGACAATGTAACATAAAAACATATACACACCACCCATCCTTTTTGAAGCGGTGGTGCTTGCTGTTTCCATCGACGTACACAGCCAGCATTTGTGGACAACAGGCTGGGCAGATGAACTGCTGCTCTTAACACAATTTGTTCATCTTGTCAGAACATATCACCCACTCCATGAAGCTCTTGTAGAATGTGTCAGAACACACTTTACCAGTCTGTTGAAATATCCATTACAATTTAAGTTATACGTATGCAGAATTATAAGGAGACAATGATAGATATTGTAAACATATTATATATGCCAACCAACCCTGCCACACTCTGTTGTTTGCGCATCGAGAATTCTCATAAAGCTCAAGCGAGAATTCCCTGGTGCAACCAGCTTCATTTCCTTGAACCCTTGAAATATGGCTACATCATAAAGTGTGTAAAAATGTATGGTGGCCGGCCAGTAGCCGCTAACTTGGACATCATTGAGCTCTGGTTTCTAGCTAGCACAGCAGCTTCCACACCGCAGCTCTGGTAGGTTCAGATCATATCACCCTTGGAAAAGAACAAAACTCCTGTTATATTCTGTGATAAGAATATAAAGAAAAGGTGCTTAAAAGCCTAAACTTGTCAGACAGTATGGAACGTTCATGCTAATGAGTTACCTTTCATGTTTATGAAGACTATAGGCCTCCCTGGAAAAACATTTAGACTCTCTGGAAGCCATTCACAATATTCTTACTAAGGGAAAAGAAAATGTATTTACCACATGTGTGATGAGAATAGTGCCCGTCAGCATCATCTTTAACAACAACTGTTGGTGGCAGTGGCTTGTGGAAGCCTGATTGTGAAGTGCTTGGGACTGATGATGGCTAATGTCACAATCACAGCAGTAATATTGCATGGGCATGCATTCAGCACATCTGATTGTGGCGTCCTTCAAGCATCTTTGACAGAGCTGTGGTTTGATGCAGTTTGCTCTGAGCATATTGTCAATGAGCTGATGTCTGGCTTCCTTCCATCTCTCTGACGAGAAGATGTTTCGAGTCTTCCAGTCGCTGGCTGTTGTTGGTGTGCTGGCATCAACAATGACATCAGTGTCATCGTGTAAAACACTGAGAAGACTCAAGTTCTTTAAGTGCATTCTCTGTTTCAGGAAGAGAAAATGGTGTTGATAAGGAAAAGTATGGGCTGGGCCATCAAATATGTTTGCCAATCAAACATGGCACAGAGATATAAATATAGAAACTATGATCACTTACCAAGTCCTTCCTCTTGGTCATCGGGCATCTGTACAAAAATCTCCTCAGGAATACTGGGAGTGGATGATCTGACCCGTTTCGCTAAGAAGAGAAAGTTTAATGTGAAGAATGCCAAAATTTCATCTTAACACCACTTTAACTAAACTTGACATTAGAATGGGCCTTTGGACATTTAGAGAGGAGATGGAGGTAATGATAAAAGTGATACAATATGTGTTTGCAACCTCTGCTGATTCAAACGTTTCTAAAGTAAATCATTCCTGCGTCAGCTGCAGTTGGACAGTATAAGTTGCATTAGGGATATGCTGAAGGAAAACATACTCAGCAGAGGTGTAACAGCAGGTGCACGAGTTCAGTAATTTTCCTATTTTCACCATCTCTGTTTTTCTTCTGTGCTCCCCAGGTGAAGTGCTACTGATGCAGGTTTTACTGCAGGTGGAGAGCTGACTCAACAAAGCTATAGAACAATGCTGAAACAGTCCATTGAAAACCAAGCAGCTTTAAAATAGCCTTTTACGAACTCAGACCAAAAATGTAAGGAAAAATTGTTTATATATTCTTCACAATGTTTTACATTATTGAGGTTTCAAAGTTTCTGGAGAATTCTATACAAATTAGAGTCTATAACAGTGGCAGCGTAATAAGACACATTTTTCAACCTTGAGCAAATATAATTCATACAATGGGAACATTTTGTGCTTTTGAAAGGATGTTAAAATGACAGTTAAATGACAAAGAAATGTATACTTGTTTCTTTACCTGTGTCTACTATGTACTTGTTTACTCCAATACGGTACTGCAGCTTGTGTGTCCCTTGTCTGCCAAATCTGTAAATATTGACGTAAATGTTTACATCCGAACCCCCTGGCCATGAAGATGCTCCTTGGAGCATGAGTCAACCCTTTTTTTTCTAGTCACATTTAATGCAAATGACAAATATAATCAACCCAAATGCATAATTTATTTGATTTACTTTAAATCTGCTTAGTTACACTGTTTTTGTGTTTCTCTAAATTAGCAAAGTCCTTGTAGAAAGTATTAAGAAATTATTGTACCCTAAACATTTGAAGAACTCGGTGATCATGTGCATATGGAGAAAGTTGATACCAGGAGCATGTCTAAAAAAACAAGGCCCACAGGTAGTGGTGCACCGTATACTGCCATCGGCGCATCTGTCAAACTTTCACCGATGGCATTGGCCGATGTTCATTGGTATTGTAACATCCCCGCCTCAAAGACGACAGAACTTCTTCTCTTATTTGTAACTTTATTAAAGTCAACACGAACATGTCACACTCCTTGTTCTTTCTCCGACACTCATACACATCAACAACCATCTTCGACACTTCCTTCCTCATTCACCCCTGACCCCCAACAAACCAGCCAATGAGAACCTGTCATTCCACACAACCCCACCCTATTGGTCTAGAACTGTCACATGCCCCACCCTGACCTGTTCACTGACCCTCAGGACATCTCAATACTCCTTTAACACGGTGTCTTAACTGAACATAAGTCATAACAAAACATAAGCATAAACCCAGTCCGTTACTCTGTTTTCTGCAGCCTGCCAATCTGGCATCCAGATTATATCCCTAGGTGGTGGTACTATCACACACTCAAAACAGGTCAATCTGATGAGGGCTGTTTTAGACATGGTAAAAAGGGTGCTCTTTTAAATGAGCCTTGTGGTATTTTGACCAAATATGTTACAGACATTTCATTAAGACCCCAAGGAACCATATCAACTTGTGGTAAAATGGGCATAATATGTCTCCTTTAAATAAAGTTTAGTTAAACTAAAGATTGTTTCATAAATCTGATTGAATTTGTGCTCATTAAAAGATAAGAGTGATAAATGGCTGAAATTATTTAAAATAGTGCTTTTTAAATAATGATTTAATTATTTTCCTGGCACAAAGGGGTGAATGATTAACAACAAAAACAAAATAAACAAATATCGGTACTGGCTATCGGCCAGATTGTTGTTTTAAACATCCGTATGGGCCAAGAATTTCCATATCGGTGCATCCCTACCCACAGGTCTTCAGTTACATTCAGTAGCAAATCTCAACCAAGACTTTCGAAACTTATTATAAATAGCTGATGCAAGCATCATGACATACATTACAGCAAAGTCAGGGGAAGGGGTATCTCATTGAAAAGCTTAAAGGAATATAATATAAATCCCTTTACAATAGAATGAGAATAGCATCCTGTTTGTGTTGCTCACCAGCATTAATTATCATCCATCACAGTGCGGCATCCACAGACATAATTTCTAACTTCTACACCTGCTATTCCTTCTGGGCTTTTGACTCCATTTAACAGGCCTTATGAGGCATGATGGTCTTATTAACATCCTTATGATGAGGCAGGGGGTGAAACGGGCCCCTATATCACCATATCCACCATCTGGGTGCCAGCAACACAAGGACCATATGTTTTGAATGCAACAGTGGTGAATAACTGCCAGATTAAAGTGAGCCAGCCAGTGTTGCTCAATAGTTAGAGCTAACCCAGGGAGCAACTGCTAGCAAGTCATGCTGTAGCTTAATCTCTTTTTTAGTTTGACCAAATCTGCCATTAGCAGTATGCTAACTCATGCTGATTGGTCAGTTAAGGATTTCTACAAATTGCTTTAGGACACCTTCTTTGATGGCACTTAGAGTCTAAATAAGTTTCTTGCAGCATGCGACATCAGACTTTTTATCTATCTGCATTCGTATGCATATTGCTGTTGCAAATGTGAATTAGACCTAAAACGCCTACAAAAACATTGTTTGTTTTGTGTGGACAAATGTTCAACCTGTGTGGACTCGTTGGAATGTAAACACTAGGGATGAGCGAGTACAGCATTATCTGTAACTGTATCTGTTAACCATATGAAGTATCCTAACTCGGAGTGGGCGGGGCCTAACCCGGAAGTGGGTGTGATTTAACCCGGAAGTGGGCTGGTTCAACATAACTTTCTTTTTTAACTTTGACATTTTTTTATGATTTTTTTTATTTCCACACCAGGTGTGTGTGTGTGTGTGAGTGAGATGCGAGGGACGTTCACTGTCTCCCGGAGAAATGAACACTCTGTGTTTTTAGTATAGAAAGACGTGAATTATATTCGTTCACAAGTCATACAGACTGGTTTTGTTATTTTAACTTTACATTAACACTTAAAGTTTAGTGCTGTGTAATTGTTTGCCGTGATAATTAAATGCCAGTGTGATAATAGATGACAATTTCAAACCATACAAACTGTCATGTTGTACTGTATTTAATAGAGGTTTACTTTACTGTAAAGTAAGTGTAAATGTAAAGTGAAAATAACAAAACCAGTCATTATGACTTGTGAACAAATATAATTCACATCTTTCTATACTAAAAACACAGAGTGTTCATTTCTCCGGGAGACAGTGAACGTCCCTCGCATCTCCAGCGCTCCTCTACTGAGCCATTGCAGGTCTCGTGAAAAATGTTCCAAAGACTCGTACCCGAAGACCCAGTCGGGAAATTAACGAATCATTTCTGCTTCCTTGACTGAGCCTATGGAACAGTCCCGATGCGCAGTGAACCTGAGTGACTGAGAGACAGAGAGCTGTTCTGTGAGTGAGAGAGCAGAGCCATGTGTGACGGGAGGAGGATTTTCATTCAGTCCGAGCACAGATAATGACTCAGATTACTCGTATTATACTCGTAATCTGCAAAAGTGCTTTATCCGTACCGGATACTCGTTTCAGCCGAGTATCCGGCTCATCTCTACTGATTACATTACCAAATCGAAAGTGAAGTATGTCGGAAGTAGTGCCACGAATGTGGAAATCCAGGCAACGGCAAATGCTTTTGGCGTGGATATATATTGCTATAGTGGTGAGAGTTGGCAAACACTTGTAAAAATAAGGTGTCAGACGAAGGCATATATTTGAAGCAGTGTGGTGAGAGTCATTTTGAGCAAGTGGTTTGTGTTCAAAACAAAGAACAGAAGTTTTGCGTTGGAGTGTGTAAAGTGGATACTTCTGGAATTTCAAATCCGCAGTCAGAGTAATGCAAACGCATGTAGCTCAAATAAAAAAAATTCCAAGTATTTGCAAAGAAAACTGGACTTTCAAAATAGTTTAAGTCTAAAACGTAAAGAAAGGAGGACCAAGAAATATAATGAAAGCGTGTTGTTTAGACAGGAACGTATGGCAGCGAGCAAATGGAAATATAAGGAAAATCTTGGTCATAGGCAGAATGTAAAAGAGATGAGTACAGGGAAATATAAGCACAATCTGGGTCATAGGCAGAATGTAAAGGACATGAGCATAAGAAAATATCAGGAAAATATTGTTCACAGGCAAAAAATGAAGGCAATAAGCAAGAGAGAATATTGGTTGAATCCAAAGCATAGACATATTGTTAAAACCAGGAGTAGTAGACAGTACCATGGAAATCAAGAGCATAAGATGCGTGTTACAGCAGGTAACAAACGTAAAAGGCAGGGGAAAAAAGTTAAGTCAGAAGAAATTGACTTTGTTATGCAGCAGTTTTTGGATAAAGTGAAAGACGGACCGGATTTTGTGTGTTGCGTCTGCCATAGAATGTTATTTTGTCATCAAGTTTTACTTTGTAAAAGAGGTGACTATAACAAAAGTACTGCAATGGCTTATCTTGCTGATAAATGTATCAATGAGAAGTATTTGCACATATGCAGTGCCGATTGTGTATTGCCATGTCGGTTGATGGACACACCTAGAAGTCAGTTGTGGATCTGTTACACTTGTCATGGTACGATTAACAAAGGTGTATTGCCTCCTGAATGTGCAATGAATAATATGGTTGTTGATCCCATTCCGGCTGAGTTGGCGTATTTGAATAGTTTAGAGCAGCATTTAATCGCGTTAAATATTCCGTTCATGAAGATGTTGGCGTTACCTAAAGGTGGGCAAAATGGAGTCCATGGTCCTGTAACGTGTGTTCCAGCAAATATTGTGCAAACTAGCAATTTGTGGCCACGTTCTAGTATGGAAGGATCATTGTTGCCAGTGAAGTTGAAGCGAAAGCTTACTTATAAAGGTCATTACGAGTATCAATTTGTTGATGACACTCATATCCGAAAGGCATTGAAGTTGTTAAGACACAAATGTGCATTATAAAGATGTGGTGTTCAATGAGGATTGGTTGAATGAGTTTTGTAAGAAAACGAATTCTGATGTGTCAGAAAACGACACTGGAGATGGTGCTGAAGTATCTGCTGATAATGGTGAGGACGAGCTCCTGCATGACAGACAGCAGCATTGTATGTATCAGGACACATGTCTGATGCCAGTGGACATTGGTCAGGAAGCACTGGATCAGTCTTTTGACTGTCTTGAACTTGGCTCCAGCTGAAGGGAATAATCCTGTGCGATTGTTATCTGATGATACAAATGAGGCCAAATGTTTCCCTGTTTTGTTTCCAAAAGGATGCCCCACATATCGAGATTTTCGTCAACATAGGTTGACATTGTCACGCTATTTTAATAATCGCATCTTACATGCTATGCTGATGGTCGTTTTGCGCAGAGTGTGGAGTATATCTTTTTTGCTCTGTACATGTCAGAGGTAGAACAGGTTGTGTCGTGTGTATCTATAGCATTTAGGAAAGGAAAAGGTGGCAAATTCCAAAAAGTTACTGGAGATGTATTGAATAATGAGGAGGGTTTGAAGAGGTTGTTGGAATATGATGATGGGTTTCGTTTTCCTAAACCTATTAGAGGTACCCCATCTTTTTGGCAGGGAGCACAACGTGAACTGTTGGCTTGTGTTCGTCAACTTGGTATTCCTACGTGGTTTGCCTCATTTTCCTGTGCTGATATGCGGTGGAAGAACCTTCTGACTAGTATTTTGACACAGGAAGGCAGAACAGAAACGGTCGAGGAACTAGAATGGGCAGACAGGTGTGAACTTTTACGTCGTAATCCTGTCACTGCGGCAAGACTGTTTGATTTTCGATGGCATTGTTTTTTGAGGGAGGTTTTGATGTCTCCATGTAATCCTATTGGTAAGATCACTGATTATTACTATCGTGTGGAATTCCAGCAACGTGGCTCACCACACATTCATGGTTTGTTTTGGATAGAGGATGCACCTGTCATTGATAGAAATACAGATGAGGAGGTAGTTGCATTTATTGATAAGTACGTGACTTGTGAATTTGAACTTTGAAGAGGCGGATTGATGCGATCTGGATTAATCACTGCAGCAAAGTCATGCTCAAAATATGGAATGCAAATATTGACATCCAATTTGTTGCTGATGCCTATGCTTGTGTTGTGTACATCATTTCGTATATTTCGAAAGGGGAGAGAGAGATGGGAATGTTACTGGCAAATGCACAGAGGGAAGCTGCCAAGGAGGCTAATGCTAGTGCAAAAGATGCGTTAAAAAATCTAGGGAGTGTGTATTTACACAACAGAGATGTTTGTGCTCAGGAGGCTGTATATAGGTTAGCAAATATGCATCTGAAGGAGTGTTCAAGAAAGGTCGTATTTGTGCCAGTAGGGGAAAATGCTGTTAAAATGAGTTTGCCTTTAAGTGTTTTAAAACAGAAGGCGTCATCGAAGGACCTCAGCACAGAAGACATGTGGATGACTAGCTTGGTTGACAGGTATAAGAGTAGGCCAAAAGACCGTACTTTTAATGATATGTGTTTGGCAACGTTTGCGTCAGAGTATCGCATTTTGTCAAAGAATGAACGGCCCCCAAATAGGATTGCATTGAACAATGATTGTGGGTTTATTTTGAGAAGAACTCGAACCAGCCCACGGCAACCGCAACCCAACCAGCCGTTATTCGTTTTGTACGGTTTTCAGAAACCAAGAGTCCAGAGTTGTTACATCAGAGCATTCTGCAATTGTTTTTGCCTTATCCGATCGATGTGCAGTTGAGACCCGAAGGTTTTGTGACATTTGAAGAGTTTTACAAAGGAGGTCATGTAAAATTAGATGATGGATGGCTGCATTCTGTTAAGTCAGTTGTTGATGTAAATAGAAGGTCATATGAAATGGATGCAGATGAGTTGGATAAAATCCAAAACACCATTGATAGGGATGGCATTAAAGAAGATGCCTGGTGCAACTTGTGCCCAGAAGCAGAATTGGATCGTTTAGAGTGTGTTCAGTTACGTGCAGATGAGAATCAGGTAGTGGATGAGCACACCGATCTCATTCCAGATTTAGCAGTGACTAGGGAGCAAGTTGCCCATTTAGAAAAGAGAGTTAACGTCATGTGTCGAAATGATGGTGTGGCTTTACTAAGATCTCTGAATGAGACACAGATGCGTATTTTTTATCAGATTAGACAGTGGTGCTTAGCAAAGGTAATGGGGGAGAAGCCAGACCCATTACACGTGTTCATTACAGGTGGTGCAGGTACTGGTAAAAGCCATTTAATAAAGGCTATTCAGTACGAAGCAACAAGGTTATTGTCCACAGTGAGTCGTCAACCAGACGATATTTGTGTGTTGTTGACAGCTCCGACTGGGATAGCTGCCCACAATTTACATGCAAGTACCATTCACAGTGCCTTAAGCATTGGGGTGGATGTACGCTTACCTTACATACCTCTAGGTGAAGAGAAGGTGAACTCGTTGCGGGCCAAATATAGTAGTTTGCAGATTTTGATCATTGATGAAATTTCCATGGTTAGTCATAACCTTCTGGCTTATATCCATGGAAGATTACGTCAGATGAAACAAAGTCGTGATTCTGTTCCATTTGGTAATGTGAGTGTAGTTTTGGTTGGAGATTTTTTCCAGTTGTCTCCTGTTAGAGGGAAACCACTGTATATAAGTAATGTAGGTATTGATTTGTGGTCTACTATTTAAGGTTGTAGAGCTAAAAACGGTTGTTAAGCAACAAGATGACGCGTTTGCTCAGTTGTTGAACAGAGTTAGAACTCGTTCAAAAGGGACCCCAATGTTAGCTGGTGACATTGACATTTTGAAACGTTGTGAAACTGGTGAAGTTAGCTCAGCTTTACACATATTTTCTACGAACAAACAGGTAAATGAGCATAATGTTATCCAACTTGCAAAGACTTGTCCTGATTTTGTCGATCAAGGCTCAAGATTTTGTCAATTGTAAGGCAACAGGCAAGTTGAAGTTGATAAGTGGGCATCATTCAAGAGCACAGAATACTTGTTTGGATGAATCACTGGCTTTGGGAATAGATGCTTGTGTTATGCTTATAAAGAATGTAGACGTAGCAGACGGTCTGGTAAATGGAGTATGTGGCACTGTTACCCATATTGTTTACCCGAGTGATAGTAGAAACTTCCCTGACACAGTGTATGTTAAGTTTGATGACAAGGAGGTTGGTGCAGAGATTAGGAAACGCTGTGCGTATCCTGTAGCAATTGAGATGGGCTCTACTGGTATTAGACCAGAGGAGGAAAGGGTAACCACTAAGGGCGGTTTGCGCCGGCAATTTCCACTGAAACTTGCTTGGGCTTGTACTGTACATAAAGTACAGGGTCTAACTGTTGATGAGGCTGTAGTGTGTCTCAAAAGAATCTTTGCACCTGGACAGGCATATGTGGCATTAAGCCGTGTTAGAAGTTTGTCAGGGTTGGTTATACAGGATTTTGAAGACAAGTTCATATATTGCAAGGATGACATTAAAGATGCAATTAAAAACATGCCTCCCTTCTTGGTCGAAAGTATTTCAAGGCAGAGCTTCACAAATGCAAACACACATAGTTTCACATTGTTTTTGATGAATGTGCAAAATTTAAGCCGAAATATTACAGATCTGGTGTCGTGTACAAAGCATTTGCAGCTTAACTGTATTGCTGTTACCGAAACATGGCTACCTGAAGCTTTCTCAAGCGAATCTGTAAATATTCAAGGTTACAGCTTTCAAAACCAGCCACGTAGTTCGTCTTATAGTAGCAGTAACCACACATTGGCAAACATACAAGAACAACAACATGGTGGAGTTGGCATGTATAGTTTAGATAGTTTACCATATGAGGTCATCAAAGTACCACATTTGAGTTTGGAATGTTTAGTGTACAACTACACAACATCCAGGATACTGATAGCAGTCGTTTATCGGCCGCCATCTTATCCTATGTCTCAATCCAAAGACAATCTTACCAAGTTAATTAATTGGTTAGATCCAATAAGTACCACAGTTGCTGTAATAGGAGATTTCAATGATAATATTTTCAAATCTTCTAGTATTTCGAACTTTATGGCAAACAAAGGATACATCCAACATGTCACCCAAGCAACAACTGAGAAGGGTACATTAATCGACCATATCTACATAAAAACTAAATTTTATGACATAGAAACTGTAGTTTCTCCAACATACTTTAGTGTCCACGAGGGGATTACATGTTCTTTTACATCTAGGTCGATGGACATGGACATTGGAGTAGAACAGCTGTAGGTGGTTGCATTGTAGTGGTTATTTTACGGGACAACTTAGTTTGATCTACTTGCATTGATATTTAGTTTTGCATGTCATTTTAATGGGTGTATTGTTGAAGGTTTTATTCCCTGTATCATAAAAGCATTTCTAAAATGTATTGACAAACAATAGTCTCATATTAAAAACTGCACTAAGTTTGCAGCTACATCTATTGGAACAAATTTAGTATGTTGTTGATGTAATAAACAATGTTTACTCAAAAATGCTTTTATAATACAGGTTTTTGCTATACCTTTCCTGTTGCGTTTTTCATAATGCTCTTAGAGGCTTTTTTTCATCATTCGTCACGATACACCTCTCGCCCGATTTTGGTGAAAATCGGTTATGTGGAAACCTAGCGGCTGGGTTCCAGGGGGCGCTGTTGAGCCATTTTGCCACGCTCATTTCCAAATACTCCAGAATACTGTCATTTTCACCACGTTCTAATATACTGCAAAGTTTAGCAACTTTTTGAGCATGGGAAAGCCCTCAAAAAGCAAATTTAGAATAGTCACAATAATAATAAGAATAATCCTTACAGATTCAATAGGGCCTCTCACCATTCGGTGCTCGGGCCCTAATTATTCACACCCATAAACATAGTGAAATGTAGCCACTAACATACACATTAGCAACTTCATACTCTGATTGTGTGTCTTACTGAGCTAAACATGGTCAGAATGCACACAATCTGTTGCACTTATGCTAACCTCGTGCCACTCCATGCTTGCCACTGGAAGAACAGAGTTTAGCCAGCTGCATAACAGCATACAATTATCAATCGGACAAATCAAAATAATAGTTACATGGTAACAAAACAGCTAAGCAAACATATTTCCACGTTCAAGAGCATAAACATTCATTCCGTAACTGAAAAGAGAAGATATTAATAAAGATGCTCGGACTCGATGTTTCCTCTCTGGCAGCTTCATTGAGAATGGCACCATGGCCGAGAGCTCCCCTATCCGGCCTATGCAGGTATGACTAATCAATCACCAAATGTCACTTCTCAAACAGGCTATACCAGTAGATCACAGATTAGCTACTGGCAGTTAGAAATCCTTTTTCTCTTAACAAAAAGGTTTTTAACTTTGTTAATCCTTTTTGTTTAAAACTTTAAACTTTTTACAGTACTCTGTTCTTATAGATTTAACATTTTAACCCCTTTGTAAGACTATAAATCAATTCCATTTGTTTTTATGTCCCTATGACTTATATCAATAATCAGCTTCCTAATAAAATCAATCTATCACATAGGGGCGTAGGTAAAAGTTCGGAAGAAGTGTTTGGTGATGTTAGATGAGTGATAACGAGCAGGACCGGGAAGCAGCTAACTTTAACATGGCGGCTAACGCTCCCAGCGCTACATTTAACATCCAGCCGCCGGAGCCCTTCGATTTTTCCAAGCAGAACGACTGGACAAAATGGATTCGGAGATTTGAGAGATTCCGTCAGGCAAGTAATCTGTCTGCAAGCTCTGAAGACAACCAGGTGAATACCTTGATATACTGCATGGGAGACGAAGCAGATGACGTCCTGAGAGGCTTAAAACTAAGTGCTACAGACCAGCATGAATACACAAAAGTGAGACACGGATTTTAGTCTTTCTTCATTGTTCATTGTATATGAGCGCGCGCGTTTTAACATGCGCAAACAGGAGGCAAATGAAACGGGCGACGTTTTTGTAACGTTCATTACCGTTCAGAGGTTTATATTACAACTGTTGTTTTTAGAAAACATAACCGTAAACTGGTTTAAAGTTTATAATTTTTTTACATAATATATTACCGTAAAGTACAACAGTTCTCGACTGTGAAATTTACGGTTCCAAAAATCATAGGGTAATGTTTTTTACATTGTCACTGTATATTTTTACGGTGAATTTCTGGCAACCACAGCTGCCGTATTTTACCTTTAAATGTAGACATTTTGGTTCACAGTGTACAACTTTTCATACTGATAAATACTCTAACACCGACCAAATAAAGTCTGCCAAAATGATTTGGTTTCATCCATCACATATTACGAGCTGGCATGTTTCACATTGAACCTGACCTACAATGACAATTCTCCTTGTCACAAAACTCGATCATAACAAATAGTTATGTTAATGCAATTAATTTGCAAATACTTATTCTTTTAAATTCAGTGTTCCAAGTTCATAAAGTCCTTATGTGGCCTGTGCTGCCCCTCAGTTGAGCCCGACTGAAACAGGCCTCAGCTCGCTGTCTTGTGATTCACCAAACACACACAGCACCTGTCAGCTCCGCCTCCTCCTCTTACCTGTGTGGAGGTTCTTAAAACAAACCTTAAAACTGAGCAACTAGTGACTTCAAGTATGTAACAGAACAGAACTCATGTTAGAGCATAAATTTGATTTGGAATATGAGAGTGGACGACACGAACATCTACAGCTACAAAGATTACAGCAGGATCCGATCGGTAAATATAACTCCCATCTGTTGATCTGTGGGACAAAATTAACGATTAGAGCAGGCTGGCCCCCCCAAAAGCTGGTTAGGGGTAGTTGGGGTGCCTGCACCCACCCACCGCCCTCAACTACACCTCCACACACAGAAAAATCAACTAGGGCATGTGTTTGATTAGTTAACTACAATTATGTTTACATTAAATTAATTAATCGGTTTTATCTTCATTACATTATACGTTCTTGTTTGATGTACAAGACTCAAATACATTTCTGATGAATATAATTAATTCATGTGTCAACCTAATGAGAATGAGATCCTTCAAAACAATGATTCCGAAATTAGTTCAGCTATTGCGCATGCGCTGCGCCCACCGGATACAGAAAAAGTTTGAATAGGCGCGAGTGGAACGTTACATGGATGTTAACCGACTGACCAGCACCTGCAACTCTCACCTGCTCGTTTGGCATCATTGATATTAAGGTGAGTAATTTAGATATTAGAGATGAGCCGGATACTCGGCTGAACCGAGTATCCGGTACGGATAAAGCACTTTTGCCGATTACGAGTATAATACGAGAAATCGGAGTCATTATCTGTGCTCGGACTGAATGAAAATCCTCACACAGCGTCACAGCGCTCCTCCCCTTCACACACGGCTCTGCTCACTCACTCACAGAACAGCTCTCTGTCTCTCAGTCACTCAGGTTCACTGCGCATCGGGACTGTTCCATAGGCTCAGTCAAGGAAGCAGAAATGATTCGTTAATTTCCCGACTGGGTCTTCGGGTACGAGTCTTTGGAAAACTTTTCACGAGACCTGCATTGGCTCAGTAGAGGAGCGCTGGAGATGTACGAGGGACGTTCACTGTCTCCCGGAGAAATGAACACTCTGTGTTTTTAGTATAGAAAGACGTGAATTATATTTGTTCACAAGTCATTATGACTGGTTTTGTTATTTTCACATTTCACATATTAATCTATTTAGTTACACAGGGTGAGTAATACATAGTAATTAATTGACATGTGTGCGACATCTCAGTTAGTCCCTCGTGTTCCTCACCGTTAGCGCTGGCTTAACTTTGCTATAGCTAGGTTTTATTTAAGTGTGTGTGTGTGTTTCTGTGATCAACACAAGCGAGTCCAGGGGATGCCAGGATGTAGTCACGGTAAACGGTTGCGTTTGGAGTGGTGAAGTTACTTTAAGTCATTAGTCAGTGTCCAGAGAAGCTGAAGTTACAGCGCAACACTTATCGGCGGAGCCGTGTAATGTGGAGGGATGACGGGGACGGCGTGGCTCTAAGGGATGGGGGGGGGGGGGGGGGAGCAGCCCCCGCCTCACCGAGACACGGAGCTGGAAGCAGAGCAGCGCGGCCATTAGTGAGCTCCCACACGGAGCCGTATGAACTGAGTTCCCTTACATTAGGGCAATAACATATATAGGCTCGACTGTGTGTTCTGCTGTCACGTGTGGTCGCTTTAGTTTCTTGTCTCCTCTCCTCTCCACAGTGTTGGGAAGGATACTTTCAAAACGTATTCCGTTACAGAAAACAGAATACATGCCCAAAAATGTAATCTGTAACGTATTCCATTACATTAACTAATCTGAGTAACGTATTCTGAATACTTGGAATACTTCCACATTGTATTGCATTTTTTAAGTGTATGATTGCGGCGTTGTTATAGTCAGTGGAGCAGCAGCAGTTTAAACTCTCTGTCCGCCGATGCGGCGGGCCAGCTGGATGTCCGGCTCCCATCCACTCCCACCTCTGTGCCGGTCCCACCGGAGGCTGAAGCCCCGCGCTGCGCCAAGACTGCCTCGCGCCGTGCAGCGATCGATTCGGCGTCGAGTCTATTTTTTGCGCTTGACGCGAGTGTTTCGCGCCAGGAAACACACTGAAAAATGATTTTAAACGATATTGATGACATATTTTATATGATATAAATGATAAAGTATGCATCCCATAGTTTGTATTCCCCTTCTGTTGTCCTGGAGTTTTAATTTTACCAATTTTACCAATCACATTATTAAATGCCCCCCTCTGCCCATCCACTACAGCCACACAAGCAGTCATAAAGATAAAGAGAGGGGGGGGGCTCTCCATAGGCTTGAGTGGAGAGTACGTAATTTACCCTCGACACCCGACATTGAACGGAGCAAACAGCGGAGAAGTTCTTGAAGATGGATGACATTAAATTGGGACGCTGTTGCAGTTAATGTTGGAGCAACAAGTGACCATATGCTTTTATACTACTGGGTCAATGGGTGATATTATTAGCGCTGCCCGGCGCCTCAGCGTCGCTTCAGCGTCCGGTGTGAACCCGGCGTGCCTCGCTGGCCTCCTGCAGAGCCATGACAGTGGAGCTCTGGAAGCACAGGTCGGTCTTCTCTCACCAGGCGCTGGAGACACACACACACACGGAGCGGAGGAGAGGAGACAGCGCTGGAGAGTTGATGACAGCTAAACTATTTATATGTTACTGTAAGTAACTGTAAAAGCCATCACAATTAAACAACCAATAAGAGTAATAAACTGGCACCTAGTATGAAAAACCTTAAGTAACATTCTTCACATTTCAGTGTATGTTATTATATCTATTGTACATTCTTCACATTTCAGTGTATGTTATTATATCTATTGTAATACTTAGCCCATTTACAAAAGAAATATTACTGATGTTTTAACTTTTTTAATCGATTTCTCTTTTTACCAAAAATACATCAAAACATAAAGCAGTGTCCCCATGCCTTGAGATGTGTATGCACCTCCTCAACAATACATGGTAATATTTGGGCCAGGAGTTTATCCACCCTTGTTTGTCCCCCCAGCCTGTAGTTGGATATTTTGTTTTTGAGAAATATGGTATATTTGTTCTAATTGTTTGCTAATACATTTTTTTTTCTTCTTTCAGTGACCTGTATGTGGCAGTGCAAACATTGTGTTGCTAAGGAGAGTAGAATGTACAAATTACTAAAACATTATAAAGTACATCATCATTATGGAAGAGGTGAACATTATCTGTGCATATGTTGAGTATTTGCCTTTGGGGCTCCTGAGACCAAAGTATTATCAACCACACAAATACCATGCTAAAAAATTGCAGATTGCTGCAGAACAGAATATTTTCAGAATTGGTTCCCTATTTTTCCACAGGATGATGCAATACATACAAGACGAGCATGCATCCTGAAGTCCTTGTGCATCTACCTGAACGAAGACCATGGAAAGTCAAGGAATATATGGTGAGTTTCCTATAGTAGGTGTTACAAAGTAGCCAAAGACCAGTCTGAGAGAGCACATATTTACTTACTTAATTACCTTTTAAAGGACGCTAAACAATATTATTAACCATTTTAATTTATATTGTACTGAGCCAAGCAGGTATCATTCATGCACACTCATAAATTAAAAACACAAATGAACAGAACGCAGCATTAAGATAAAGGAAGTCTTCATTGATCACCAGATGGGTTCAGTTCAAATCAAAAATGTATCCACGTATTTATCTCTGTCCAAAAGGCATCACATTTTATTCAAGCAGCTCCTTTTGATCATATTGGCAATGGTTTGATAATCTAATGATTCTGCAGCTAACACCATAACCAGTCTCTGGTTACTGTAGCAGCAGTACTGTGTGTATGTGTTAGCAGCAGACTAGCAGCTGTGTTTGGGTATAGAAGTGCCTACAAAATATAATTATCATATATATATATTTAAATAAACAGCTGTAATGCTGCATTGAACGCTAATGGTCAGCTTTGTGTAACCTAACGCAGTGCAAAATATAGTGCAGATTGATATGGTTCTTAGGAAATGGACGGCCAGTTTTCTGCAGTGCTCTTGATGTAGTTGATCCATATTCTCTCATAGCGGCTGAAGTCTGTAGCTCTTTTATAGTGATTGTTGGTCTCTCTGTCTTACTCTTTCCCCACATTTCAAATGAATGCTTTCAGTGCTCACTGGGGTGTCCAACCTTAGATTTCATTTTGTACCATTTTTTTAATGTATGCATCTGAATCACTTCTGTACCTCATCCTCATAAAACTTCTAATGTTTGTTTTTTCTAATTGACAATTTTATGATCAGCAACTAGCATAATTCACTTTGTCTAGACTCAGATCAAATGTATTTATTGTGATATTTTACTTCACAGAACATAGACACTGAGGCTACACTTCCATGGGGAAAACTGTGATGGGAGTGTACATCATAAAGAAGGTGGGTGCGGAGCCTGAAGATGAGCCAGAGGACATTGGTGCCCTGATTGAGGGTATGGATTGCCTGTGCTCTGCCCTTTGGACTGTTTATACGCTTTAAGAAGACTGATAGAAGCCTGGTATTTGTATATACAGTGCTGTGAAAAAGTATTTGCCCCCTTCCGGGTTTCTTATGTTTTTTGCATATTTGTCACACTTAAATGTTTCAGATCAAACTAATTTTAATATTAGACAAAGAAAGAAAGAGTAAATACAAAACGCAGTTTATAAATGATGATTTCATTTATTAAAGGCAAAAAAGCTATCCAAACCTACTTGGCCCTCTGTGAAAAAGTACTTGCCCCCTCTTGATACATCCTAAATGAACTTTGATTAACCACATTTTTTGGAAAGCTGAGGTTCAATTTCAATAGCCACACCTGGGCCTGATTACTGCCAGACCTGTTGAATCAAGAAATCACTTAAATAGAACCTGTCTGACAAAGTGAAGTAGGCTAAAAGATCTCAAAAAGCAACACATCATGCCGCGATCTAAAGAAAGTCAAAAACAGATGAGAAACAAAGTAATTGACCTGTATCAGTCTTGAAAGGGTTACAACGCCATTTGTAAGGCTTTGGGACTTCAGCGAACCAAGGTAACAGCCATTATCCACAAATGGAGAAGACTTGGAACAGTGGTGAACCTTCCCAGGAGTGGCCGGCCTACCAAAATTACTCCAAGAGCGCATCGACAACTCATCCAGGAGGTCATAGGAGACCCAAGAACAACATATAAAGAACTGCAGGCCTCACCTGCCTTGGTTAAGGTCAGTGTTCATGATTCAACAATAAGAAAGAGACTGGGCAAAAATGGCATCCATGGGAGAGTTCGAAGGCGACAGCCACTGCTGACCAAAATGAACACAAAGGCTAGTCTCATATTTGCCAAAGAACATCTTGATGATCCCCAAGACTTTTGGGCAAATATTCTGTGGACTGATCAATAAAAAAGTTGAACTTTTTGGAAGGGTTGGGTCCCGTTACATCTGGAGTAAAATTAACACAGCATTTCATAAAAACAACATCATACCAACAGTCAAACATGGTGGTGGTAGTGTGATGGTCTGTTGCTGCTTTGCAGCTTCAGGACCTGGATGACTTGCCATAATTGATGGAACCATGAATTCTGCTCTCTAACAAAAAATCCTGAAGGAGAATGTCCGGTCATCAGTTTGTGACCTCAAGCTCAAGCACACTTGGGTTATGCAGCAGGACAATGATCTGAAACACACCACTGAATGACTCAAAAAAGGCTAAATGAAGGTTTTGGAGTGGCCAGGTCAAAGTCTGGAATTAAATCCCATTGAGATGCTGTGGCATGACTTCAAACAAGCCGTTCATGCTCGAAAACCATCAAACACTGCATGAAAAGAAGCGTTTGTGTCAATCTGTGTCGCAGAGAAGTGTTGGCACATCCTTCGGTTAACGACTTTCACACGTATCTGCAGGCAGCAAAGGAAACGCTCAGGGTTCCTGCAGTTGTCAAGCCTGTGAGCTGTTGAGATTTGACCCCCCTGCTCCAACGCCCAGAGGACGCTTTCACATGCAAATGACAATGCTCTGAGCTTCACAAATGCAAATCAGTTTCCCTGAGAGCAGATAACACCAATGTGTAAGAGGCACCAACAAACTATCTGGCTGAGTAAACCAGGCTTAAAATAAATATTAAACCTGAAATTTTAAATTGTTCTTAAGTAAGTAAGTGTGCTATAATGAATTATATTGTATTCCACGAACAAAGGTCAATGCAGTCAAAAGAAATGAAACAATGCACTTTATTTCAAATTTTTATTGTCATCCAAAACAATCCTAAATCTCAACAACTGTACAGAGTGGCATGATTACAGTCACTTTTTCAATTGTGCTGGTTAAATGCACAGAGGAAGTGTTAACCACACCTCTACCAGCAAATAAATGATGCTGGGTATGATCATCTGTGTCCTGTAAGCTCCAAACTTCTACTGGCTTTCCATAAAAATATCTGTCCTCCCAAAATACTGGCATTAAATTCACATGTCAATGGCAAACTAAGCTGTTCCATGAATTATAAATGGTACCTTTTCACCACTACTTTCAAAATTGCTATGAAACATTCATTGATTTAATGATTTATTCTTTCAGTGTAATATTTAATCCCCCATGGACTGCACAGTGACAAAACACAGCAGCCGGCTGTTTGGCTACAACATACATCTCCACTCAGTTTGATTATTATTTTAAATATAAAGAAGACACAATATAGAGCTTAAATTCCTTCATAATTTGAACTTCAATTGTCTAATTGTTGTTATTAAACTCTCAGTATTCCATTAAAACAGTCAACACTTTTATCCAAAGCGACTTACAATAAGTGCATTCAACTATAAGGTTACGAACACAGAACAGCGTGAATCATGTGTGTAAATGTACTAAACACCACAAAAAATAAACCTGGCCTCAGTCACATACTCATCCTATATGAAGTAACCGCTGCTCACGTCACCCGCTCGCGTCATCAGCTGATCACAGCCTCGTAAACACAGTGCAGCAGCGTCGAGTGTCCCGCAGACAGGAAGCGGGTCGTGTTTAGCTTGTCCCGTACGAGTTACTCTGTTTTCGGGGTAAATAACTTGCTGAAGTCGACACGACACTGTTCCCTGGAGGAGAAGATGAGTGCGTGGGAAGCAGAGCCGCGGGCCCGGTGTGGACGAGTCGAGGCGGAGAAGACGGGCGCACAGTCCCTGAGTTAAGGTGAGAGCTAAGCTAGAGACGCCATGCTAACCACTAAGCTAACCCTACATCTGAAAGCATGTCCGCCACTCTTTGGGATAGCGAGAAAGTTGCTAAAATACGAATACAGCATCGAGTGCTGGAGCAGATCTAGTGCATGTGTAAATATGTATGAATTACTTAGATGTAACAGTTTGTTCTCGTTAAGTTTTCTCATCAACGTGACTTTTTTCTGTATGTTTTCACAGCCTCAGCCGCCACCCCCCCCACACACACACACACACAAACAAAGAGGCGTTAGGCTGAGACGCTGAAAGTCCGGATTTAAAGTGCAGAAAATTAAGCCATTGAATGTAAGTAACTGTTTATGAATTGTTTTGGTGTTTTTTTGCTGTGGATCTTCCAACGGTGATGCAGCGCGGCTATTTCCGTTTATTAATAATAAAGTCATGTTACATGTGTTGTTTTCCAGCTGTCTGTCCATGACGTACAAAGACACACTATGAGCCAGTATGATCCGACCAGACCTTACATCAGCATTGAGGAGTTGTCGGAGAAGAAAGAGGGTAAGGTTATATTCATTAAATCATTTTCCAGTTACATGTAAAGGTGTATGTTGTCATTGAACTGTGCTAATGTTACTGAATGTGTTTACAGCTGATTGAAGCGGGACAGATGACATGGATCCATCCTTCCACAGCCAGGAGCGCACCGACCTGTGTCCCACACTTCATATAAGACTGGAAGCTACACTGATCTCACAGCTACACACCACAGACGTCTACACACTGGAGAAGATTCAGACAGAGTCCCACAAAGAAGTCATGACCCAGAGGCTGCAGAGAAACATTTCAAGCCTCATCTGAGTTTTTGTACAATATTTTTGCTGTAAAAAAAATAAAGCTTTCACTCCACATATACCTTGTTCACATTTGTTCCCTGTACAATATGTTCACCTATAGCATCACATGAATGTTAAGTTTTAATTAACTGCAGTGCTTTTGGTAAAGGCTTACTTATAAATAATAATAAATATTAATATATACATTTTTATTATAAATATTGTGTGGGAGGGGCTTACCCCACGTGCGGAATGCTGTGACCCCACGTGTGCACTGCAATGACCCATAAGGTGACCAATAGCAACACTTCTACCAGCCAATCACGAGTGACATTAGTTTCAAGGGTCTGTGGTTTCCTCCAATGGTGAGTAGAGAGAGGTTCTAGCCAGCGGCTGGACTCCGATTAATTTGCTAATTAGATCACACGTCGCGATCGGTCCGCGAGGCTCAGCGAGCCCCCCCGCGGCTCTCTCCTTTGTTCTCCAAATCCCCCTTAAGGTCCGCAAACGCCGATAGACCCACCTCGTCTTCACTGGCGAACGCCGAGGTAACATCATGGAAACAGTTGGTTACAGCAGGGGATTAGGCCTGTCCGTAGAGGTTCACTGTGACAATAATACTGCTTTTCTAGTGAAATGTGGCTGAATTAAAAGAATTCTGCAAAGAAGAGTGGGCCAAAATTCCTCCACAGCGAGGTGAAAGACTCATTGTTGACAAATTGTTGTTGTCATGCACACATAATTGTAATATGGGCTGAGAATATTTGGTGTTTTTCAATGTCCTTTTATTGCATTTTTATAAATGGGTTCAAAAAGTAGAATTGTTGCACTTAAAGTTTTAAAACTTGAGAACAGGATCTTGGCAGTTTTAAAAGCCAAATATTTAATAAAATGTCAAATTGTCATGTATATTGTCCTTTTTTATGTATTATACACAATACACCACTGTTCACACATATACACACACTTTAACGTGTAGTCAGATACACATAGCGTAAACACACAAACATAACACATAGTTCTTCTCCTGCTTCTCAACCTCAGAATGTTTCATACTCCTTAAAAAGGGAGTCTGCCATAGCGGACAGATAACAGGTTTTCAAACCTCTGGCTTCATGAATCACTTCATTATATTAGTTCTGAGACACCCTCTCTCCTGTGCATGGTACGTCCCACACATCAGTACACACACATAAAATAAGCACACACACCGAGGCAATATGCTCATGAACTCTAGTAACCGTGACTCAGCGTGCACGTCATCACGCAACGCCAGGAGGAGGACACAACAACGCCAGGAGGACGACCTGACGAGATCCGACCAATCCCAATCCAAGAAGAACCTCTGTCATGCCCAGTATCAATATATAAGCTTTGTGCGTACTTTGCCCCAGCGCCATTTTTCCTGTACAGGATCAGTGGACCATGCATGATCATTTGCTAGACACCGCAGTTTCCTGACCTGTGACCTCTGAATAAACCTGCTTAATTTTAACTTGAGAACGACGCCTCCTGCCTTTGATTTCCACCCGCAACAAATTGGTAGCAGAGGATGGTTAGAGGATTGAAAGAGCGGATTGGAAAACAACTAGTCGGGGAGGAGGTCGTCTCTCGGACGGCAAAAGAACCGTCCTGAAGTGACTCGTATCGCCTTGTGAAACTGATCAAAGCAGCGCTGTACTACTAAAAAAGGTAAGCAGAGCCTATTTAATTGAAATCTGCATATTGTCGTGATAGAAAACCTAAATTTTTGATCAGAAGTCCTGAGGGTGTATACAAGTACATATGATAAATTTAACAAAGTAATTAAAATGGTCTGAAAATGCTGTGTATTATGCAATGGTGACGGTTGTATTTAAATAAAAACGAAGACAAACACTGTAAATAAATATGCCTGATCTCCAGGTTTGTGTTTGAGTAGTAGTTTCAAATTTTACACGAATCAGGTCTCCCACTCCAAAAATAAAAACGAAGACAAACACTGTAAATAAATATGCCTGATCTCCAGGTTTGTGTTTGAGTAGTAGTTTCAAATTTCACACAAATCAGGTCTCCCACTCCAAAAATAAAAACGAAAACAAACACTGTAAATAAATATGCCTGATCTCCAGGTTTGTGTTTGAGTAGTAGTTTCAAATTTTACACGAATCAGGTCTCCCACTCCAAAAATAAAAACGAAGACAAACACTGTAAATAAATATGCCGGATCTCCAGGTTTGTGTTTGAGTAGTAGTTTCAAATTTAACACAAATCAGGTCTTCCACTTCAAAATAAAAGTGAACACACACACTGTAAATAACTATGCCTGCTCTACAGGTTGGTGTTTGAGTAGTAGCTTCAAATTTAACACAAATCAGGTCAACCACTTAAAAAGAAAAAAGAAAGAATACCCAGGGATGGAGGTCACGTGCCACCCGTGGATGTTTTTGAGATTGAAATGTCAAGTTATATGAAGATTTTAACTGCTCTTACTGCAGCTCTCTCCAATCAGGTCTCCAGGGCCCTGGCGACTGATCCGGAGGAAGCTGCAGAACCGAAGGTAAAAGTTGGTGACTGGGTAAGAGTCAAGGTTCACAAGAGAAAGTGGCCAGAACCCAGGTGGACTGGACCGTACGAAGTGAAGGAGGTTACTTCACACTCGGCCCAGGTCAAAAGGTAAATCAGGCGCACCATGGCACCACCTGACACATTGTACCCCAGCACCTTCACCTTCCCGCCCATTGGCTGAAATAAGAACTGATTTGAATAATGCAACAGGAGCTTTACAAACCAGACACACCATTGTTTCAATTGGGCACAAATAACGGAAGGATGTTACGAATAAGGATTTGAAAGAGGAAATTAATTATATAAAAATTATTATACTACTATTGATTATATAATATAGAGAGGATGTGAAGTAACTAGTATGAATGGAAGTGTGTGGCTGTTGGACTGAGTGACTGGTAGAAAACGTTGGGGCGCGGCCCTTTGAATCTCAAAAGAGGGAGTCCGGTCTCTGCCCGAAATTTAAAAAAAAACAAGGCAGAGAGCAAGCTTGGCTGTGAATGTTCGTGTGCTTGTGTGCAGGGAGTGTTTGTGTGTGTAACGGGAGAGAGTAAAAAGTGTGTCAAGGTCGAATGAATGAGAGAGACAGAATAGAAAAAAAATAGGAATTAGACTATAGAGGTGATATATGCGCTTGCCATCTGATATATGTTGTATGTATGGGTGGGAGGGGTAAATGTGTTTAGGACTTGCCAAAGATAGATAAAGACTTGCACAGCAGAGGATGAAAAGGGGGAGGGCCAGATCCTTACAGCTTACAACTGACGTTAAGATCACAAAGAGGCTTGGTTGTTTGTTTCTATGTTATTTGTTTGTTTGTTTGTTTTTAATATTGCTTCATTCAGAAGTAATGAATTCTAGAGGGAATTGTTAAAATAACACTTTTTGGCACAAATTTGTTCTTTCAGATATTTCCAAAATATATCTTATCCATTAGAGGAAAGGAGAAAGGTTCTGGCCTCCAAAGTTCTATATAAAACCCAATCATTTGATCTTATTTTATTTTTTACCTGACACAGCAGGGATAATAGTAGACACCAGTTTAATACTTCACAAGTTATTAATTTGATTCGTAATATAAATCAAGGATGAGTGATTAACAAAATCACATTAAGGTCTCTTATTAAAGCCCATCTCTAAGTACAGTTAATATGCAATGTTTCTTCCTTTATTTTCTCTGTTTTTTATTTGATTTGAGCCATCTTACAAAAGTTTCATCTGCAACTGTGGCTTTGTGACAATGATGATAACAATGTTTTTGTTTTTTTAGTCTGGAGGAGTTGCTGCTCCGATGCAATGAGCCCAGTGAAAGTTAGATAATAGCTGATCTGCTTTACTCTGCTGAGGTTTGATAAGATGGGAAATCTAGCTCTTCTCTTTGGTTGTTGAAATGCTGTTTCATTGACTTTTATTTTCTTAGAGCTGAATAATGTGCTTTCTATATGAGCTGAATCAATCATATTAGGATGAGAAATTCAAACTTGACTTTAAACTTAATTCTGTGCCTAGAATCAAAGATTTTTCTTTATTTTCACCTGTAGTTGCTTTAATTCCATATTCAAAGCATCCATTTAAAATTCAATAATCAAGACATGTTAAATCTATTTACAGTTGGAATTTAAACTAGGAGTTTGATTCACCCCCATGTAACTCTTGTTAGACTCTGGATACCTAAAATAAATAGATTCACCATTTTAAAAGAAGAATAAATCTAAATTGAATTAAAGGTCAGAGGTCAAATACACTTTAACTCATAGCGTGTTTCATCTTAAATGTAATGCACAAACCATAGTACAAGCCCCTCTATTTAGACACTTTACTGAATGTCATATCTAACTTTTAAATTCAGGGAAGAAGGTTTTTATTTGATTTTTTTTTGCTGTTTTATACGTTATCTTAACATCTTTTGCTCTTAATTTGAAAGGTGATTTTAAGCTCTAATTATTGTTTTTATTTCATCATGAAGAAAATTGTGGCAGAATAACTTTTATTTAAATTGTTTTGAATTGTTTCAGCTGTCAACTCTGAAACGTTTGAGCGAATCTCATGTCTCACACATTTGTATTTTGTATGTGATTCCTGTTTTATCACAGGACAGTTTGACGTCAAAGCTTCTGAATTATCGTGTTATGGAGCAGTCGAATGAAATTTTGGAAAATGGTTTGAACTCAAATACTCAAACATTGTCATATCTGCTGCTTATTGAAATTCAGCTTGTTGATCATTTTATATTTTATGAAATGCCAAAGATTTCTGTCACTCTTATGCCACGTGTTTAATTTTTATTTTTTGTCCACTGATTCGGCCGACCACACCTCAAAAGTTTTATGAAATTGTTGAATACCAAAAGAGGGTATGTATGTTTTGTTCGATTAATTAGTTTGTTTCTTTTAATTATAAGCTTATATAATCTACTTTAATCTCAATTACGCATCACAGTAAATTAATAATTTTTCTGTTTGTTTTCCTTTCAAACTCTGGGATCTGGGCTTCATGTCTTCACGGCCAACTCCCATTCAGTGTCAACTCCACCTCCTCCACCACGACCGACTATGCCCTGTGCCTGGCTTGTACAATGCAAGCTTAAACCACCTGGCCTGTTGGCAAGTATCAATTCCATGAAAGGATCTTTACAAGGCTAAGATCGAGATCATTGACTCTTAAAATTGAAAAAGCCTCACTGACAATTCTTGATAATTTTGTTCTGGGAGTAGATCTGTTCAGGTTCTATCGGAAAGAAGCTGATATCTGAACAGCTCGTGTAATGGATGTGTAATTTTCGTAATTTATCAGTGATCTACGATGTGTTGCTTTGGCCTGTCTGGGATCTGTTGCTTTGGTCGTTGTGATGTTTTTACACTTCCGTGTTTGGACAGCAGAGGGGGTTGGCTCAGGCATTACAACTGGACCTGCAGCCCGCATCCACGTGTCTGCTTCTTTCATGTCCTTTCCCCTGATTTTAGGGGCGTAACATTTGGAGGCACCGCTGGGAAGTGTGTACGGTCTGGATCAGCTTCGACAGGAAGTAGATGTCCTCAACCGTCACGCAGCCCTTTATAATTTACACAGACATCAAGAGCCGGTGGTGAAGTGTCTACAGTGGGATCCTGACAACGTGAGGACGGCGTACATGTTATCTGAGGTGTTATTAAACACCAGGAGAGCTGCTACCAACCTTCCTCGCAAGAGTTAAAGGGACCACAAGTCAACGTTCATCCCCACGCTCTACTGGAAAGATGAGTTCTTCAGAGATGGAACAGCTACAGCTGGAGATAATCAGAGAACTGTGTGTACTTCCTAGAGATATTCTGGTGGAATTATGTGACTTTCTAATCATCGCAGGGCCAGGGTTTGAGTTTGTAACTGGCAAGAGTCGAACAGCTCTCATGACACTAATTTCAAACCACATACAGAGGGAGGAGCTTGAAGAGCTGGAGGACAAGGGAATGTCTTCTCTATTGCATTTTTAGGATAAAATGGCTGAGCTCCAGGTAGTTGCCTATAGTGACACACAAGAACAAGAAAAAACGCAGGGAGAAGCTGTGAATGAGGAACAGATGAAGAAGGATCAGGAACGGGAAAAGATATTGAACGAGATCGAGGCCTTGCAGCTCCAGTTGGAAAAGACACAGAAAGCAAGTGAGGAAGATAAGCAAGTGGACAAAGAAAAGAAAAAAAGGTTTTCCAGCAACAACAACGCACAGAGCAGTCCTGTACCTCCCCCATGGCACAAGGATTTTAAAATATCTGGCCAAATCGGTGAACCAGGACAAAAAGAGAAGCTTACATTTTCAAGTTTAGCCCGTCAAATTGAACATGGCCTAAGTAAAGGGTTTCCAGAACTTGAGATTGTCGATGCAGTGATAAGAGCAATTTCTCCTGGTATGCAACTTCGCAGCTATTTAGAAGGGAAAATTAACCTGACATTGGCCACATTGAGACGTATACTTCGGTCTCATTATCAGGAGAAGAGTGCAAACGAGCTCTATAAACAGCTCACCTGTGAGGTGCAGGGCATCAAAGAAACCCCACAGAACTTCCTCATCCGAACCTTTGACCTGAGACAGAAGATTTTGTTTGCCTCGCAGGAAGCAGAGTCAGGCCTTAAATATGACCCAAGTTTAGTACAGAACATGTTCCTGCACACTGTGTTAACTGGTCTACAGAGTGATAACGTGAAACGTGATCTCCAACCATATCTTGAACAGACTGACATCTCAGATGAGTTGTTACTTGAGCGAATGAATGCAGCGTGTGCATGTGAGGCTGAGAGACAAAGTAAGAGAAAATTAATAGGACAACAACGTCCTGTCATGATTCAGTCAGCCCAGTCCAAAGATACCCCTGTTGAGAAGGAAGAGAAATTGTCTGCCCAACAAAGCTCAGATAAAATCTCCCCTATGGTTCTCTCCCAGCTTGAAGAGATGAGGTCTGAGATGGCTGTACTGAAAGATCTCAAAGCTGAAGTGTCTCAAATCAGAGAGTCTATGCAGCAGCCTCAGTACACACATAGACAATATCCACCAGCAGGTGGGGCCGAGGGCACATCAGTTCAGCAATTTCCAGGCCAGCAGATGCAAGAACCACAAGGATACTGGTCCAAACCTGGTCTTGGACAGCGAGGGGAGACTGCCCAGTACCAGCAGCGGTTTGCCCCACGCCGCAGTTTTCCTCCACCAAACCGTGGACGTATGAGGAGATGTTTTGGTTGTCAACAGCGGGGAACTGAAGAGTATTGCACACACTGTTACAGATGTGGCAGCAGTGAGCACTTCCTGGCTGGCTGCCGGGCTCAAGGACAAAGATATGTTGGAGGGAACACTTTAAACGGGGAAGGGTTGCTCGCACGGGACAGGGAGTGACCGATTACACAGCAGTGTCCCCACATTGTGCAAACTGTGGGAAAACGGGAAAAACAGTAACATTAAAACAATGTGCCTCATGTAAAAAAGTGCTCTACTGTTCAAGACCATGTCAAGTTGATAATTGGCCTGTGCACTAAGAGAAATGTGCACCACTTCTATGTATGAACATGAACTCTCCCCCTACAAGAAAAAAACGGGCAAACATGGCTCCACTGGTGGGGAGAAAGTATCTGTTTGACTGTTACATCCAAGATAAAAGGGTTCAAGCCTTGTGGGACTCAGGCTCCCAAGTGACAATAATTGATGAGTTATGGAAAGAAGAATACTTGCCTGACACAAGACTAAAAGACATTTCTGAAATACTGGACACAGCCGACAAACTAGACATAGTGGCAGCAAATGGTGAAAACATGGCATATGCAGGGTGGGTAGAAGTCACTTTCAGACTAGCTGCAGGAGAAGCTCCAATGACAGAAGTCATAGTTCCCACACTTGTAATGAGAGGAAATAAGCTTATTCGACCAATAATTGGCTCAAATGTTATTGAGCTCATTATAGACAGCGAACTGAAACAGGCCAACACCACTGACCGGGAACAGATGGGTAATGCAGTGAGGGCAGTATTTCCTGACCTAGGACCGACTCAAGCAAAAGCCTTTGTGGAACAAATTCGTGCGGAGCAGATAAATGAGTATGCTGTCAAGACAAAGAAGGAGAGGATCAACATCCCGAAACACACGTCTATCCAGGTGGAGGGCCATGTGCACATGTGTTCACCACAAGATGACATCACACTGATCATGGAGCCCGATGTGAACCCCCGCTGGACAGAGGGGCTCGAATTCTGTGACACGCTCGTAAAAGTGATTAAAGGTAACAAACCATCCATTATTGTGAGGGTGCAGAACCCCACAGACCATGACATAGTGTTGGCAGGGAGAACTGTGATTGGCACTGCCCAGCCCATTCAGGCAGTTTACCCAGCCTCCATATTAGAAGGATCCAGTCCTGCCCCTCACATGATGGATAACATGAAAGTGGAAAGTAACCAAGCCACTGACGATGTATGGGACCCACCTGTGAATTTGAGCTACCTTAGTGAGTCAGAGAGAGCAAGAGCTCACCAGATGTTAAGGGAGGAGTCTGCCTCCTTTTCACGAGCAGATGATGACATTGGCTGCGTAGAAAAACTGCAACTCAGAATATCACTGAAAGACACAGAACCTGTTGCAAAAACCTATCTGTCAGTGCCTAAGCCATTGTACCGGGAAATGAGAGACTATTTGCATGATCTCATCACACAGGGCTGGGTTCAGAAATCAAATTCACCATATGCATCACCAGTCGTCTGTGTTCGAAAAAAAGATGGGAGTTTAAGACTATGTATTGACTTCCGTGAGGTGAACAGGAAAACTCTCACGGACCGCCAGCCTATTCCCAGAGTACAAGATATCATGGATGGTCTTGGAGGAAACTCATGGTTCTCACTGCTGGACCAAGGTAAAGCCTATCACCAGGGTTTCATGGCCAAAGAGAGCAGACCTGTGACTGCTTTTGTAACTCCCTGGGGCCTCTATGAATGGATTAGGATCCCCTTTGGCCTAATGAACGCCCCAGCTGCCTTCCAGCGTTGCATGGAGGAATGTTTGGCAGGATTGAGGGATGAGATCTGTATTCCATATTTAGATGACACTCTGGTCTTTAGCAAATAATTTAACGACCATGTAGAGGATGTGAGGACAGTACTACAGCGACTACGGCAGTATGGGATAAAGCTGAAGCCGAGTAAATGTGAAGTGTTCAGACGTGAGGTCCGATACCTCGGGCGGATGGTGTCTGCTGAGGGCAGTAAAATGGACCCGGCTGATACTCTGGCTGTGAGAGCTTTAAAAGGAGAAGAAACCAAGAACTGTAGGAGAGGTGAGGGCAGTCATGGGACTACTGAGCTACTACCGACAGTACTTTCAGAACTTCTCTCGAATAGCGGGACCTCTGTATGCTCTACTAGAATCCGACCCTGAGGCATCTAAACAAAAAACCAGCTATGCAAAGACAAGGAATGTAAAAGGAAAAAGCAAAGGGGCACCTTCACACAAGCCTATTACATGGACTGACCAGCACCAGCAGATCCTGGTAAAACTGATCGACTGTTTGGTGGAGCCCCCTATACTTGGATTTCCGGACTTCCACAAATCCTTCATCCTGCACACAGATGCTTCAAATCAAGGCCTAGGGGCAGTGTTGTATCAAGAACAGGAGGGACAGTTACGTGTTATAGCGTATGCATCCCGCACACTGACCAAAGCTGAGAAGAATTACCATCTTCATTCAGGTAAATTAGAATTTTTAGCATTGAAGTGGGCTGTTACTGAACGTTTTCGAGATTTGATAAGTTCACCGTGCACAGTGTACACGGATAACAACCCGCTTACTTATGTATTGTCGACAGCTAAACTCAACGCCACAGGATATAGGTGGGTTGCTGAACTGGCAGATTTTCACTTAACTATCAGATATCGTCCGGGAAAAGAGAACTGTGATGCTGATAGTCTTTCAAGAATGCCCTATGAAATAGGAACAATGATAGTAGAATGTACAGAGGAAATGTCTTCTCCTTCCATACAAGCAACAGTGCAAGCAATGGAAACAGTAGATGTGAACACAGTGTGGTTCACAGGGGCTATCGAGAGTGCAGAGAGAGATGTGGGGGCACCTATGCTTTTCTCTAGATCAGTTATACGTCAAGTCCAGAAAGACGATCAGAATGTTGGCCCTGTGGTACATGCAAAACAGTTAAATAAGAAGCCAGTGGGGCAGGAACTGAAATTATTCAGTGCTCAGAGCAGGTGTTTACTCAGGGATTGGGAGAAACTCAGCCTAGATGGAGACGGTATACTTCACCGAGAGACTGCCAACAGAAAACAGCTGGTGCTACCAGAGAAGTACAAGGCAACAGTTCTGAGACAACTTCACAACGAAATGGGACACCAAGGTATGGAGCGAACAACATCCCTCATTCGAGATCGTTTCTTCTGGCCACACATGCAGCAAGAGATAGAACATTACGTGTCTCAGATTTGTACATGCCTCAAACAGAAGAAGCCCTCAAGACAGACTAGAGCCCCTCTCACTCCCATCGTCACGACACAGCCATTTGAATTGATATCCATTGACTTCCTACACTTAGACAAATGTAAAGGGGGTTATGAATACATACTGGTGATAGTGGATCATTTTACACGATTTGCACAAGCTTATGCTACAACTTCTAAATCAGCCAAGACAGTTGCAGATAAGGTGTTTAATGATTATGCACTGAAGTTTGGATTTCCTTTGAGAATTCACCATGATCAGGGAGGCGAATTTGAAAATCAGTTATTTGCACAGCTACAGAAGAACTGTGGAGTGATTGGTTCAAGAACCACACCGTACCACCCAGAAGGGAATGGTCAAGTCGAACGGTTAAACAGAACGCTGCTGCAAATGTTGAAGACGCTCACTGAAAAGCAGAAATCAAATTGGAAAGAGTCACTACCCAAGCTCATTTATGCATATAACAGCACACGCTGTGAAGTTACCGGATTCTCCCCATTCTATCTCCTGTTTGGGAGGTCACCAAGGCTGCCTGTTGATTTAATGTTTGGTTTGACTCCTGAGACAGGCACTGCAGATCATCAGGAATATATGAGAAGATGGAAACAACAGATGCAAGAGGCCTATGACATCACAGCAGGAAATGCAAAGAAATGCGCTGAGAGGAGCAAGAGAAACTATGACTGCAAAGTAAGGAGTTCTGTGCTGCATGAGGGTGACCGTGTCCTCGTTCGGAACCTGACACCCAGAGGTGGGACGGGAAAGCTTCGGAGCCACTGGGAGGATTCCATTCATAAAGTCATCCGTCAAATGGGAAAAGACATGCCCATATATGAAGTACTGCCGGAGCAAGGTAGAGGGAGAGGAAGCAGGATACTACACCGTAATCTCCTGTTGCCATGTGACCACCTTCCGCTAGAGATCCAGCTAAAGCCTGCAACATCAAAGAGACAAAGAACAGCTCGGACCAGCAGAGACAAGAAGGGACCTCATCAAGAAGAGGAGGAGAATGATAGTGACGATGATGACTACGATGATGACTGTGGGTATTATCAGATGCCCAGGATTCAGCCTCAGCCTGTGATGAAGCCACGGGTAAACACAGACAGAGAGGATGCTGACAGGGAACTCACAAGGCCCTCACAAAATGTGCAGCATCAGTGCCAGGACATACCCCAACCGCAAGAAGCTCAGGACAGAGGAGTGGCGTTGGATGAAGAGGAGACATTAGGCCAAGGAGAGAGAGTTGAAGAAGAACTTGCTTTGGGAGAGAGAAGACGAGCACCGCCGTCCCCTGTTCCAAGTGAAAATAACAGAAACTGAAACAGGATGCCAGCGACCGGTGAGAGAGAGACGACCTCCGAGGATTTTCACATACAACCAGCTAGGTAACCCAGTTTGTAACAGCGTTGGACCCCAAAGTAACTTCAGGTACTGGTGCCCGCCAGGATCCTACAAAGCAATCCAGGGAACAAGCATGTGGATGGCCCCAGTGCAGCAGTTTAACTACCAGCCTGTTCTTCCTCACCGAGAAGGCATTTATGCACACGCCCCACATACACTCATAGACTGTTAAAGAAAGCAGAGTGCTCAGATATCCATACACTCATGGACTGTTAAAAAACAAAACCCTAGTGTTTATATAAATATGCATTCATGGACTGTTGAGAAAGCTGAGTGTTCCGACAAGCTTCATGAGATGATGAACTTTCTATGAGCAGAGTGTTGTATGTAGACCATATGTGTGGACCATTTAAAAAAGGAACAGTTGCATTATATGCCCTTGCTGACTACTGTAAACATTGATCTGACATCTGTGTTGAAGGGGAGTGTGTAATGGATGTGTAATTTTCGTAATTTATCAGTGATCTACGATGTGTTGCTTTGGCCTGACTGGGATCTGTTGCTTTGGTCGTTGTGATGTTTTTACACTTCCGTGTTTGGACAGCAGAGGGGGTTGGCTCAGGCATTACAACTGGACCTGCAGCCCGCATCCACGTGTCTGCTTCTTTCATGTCCTTTCCCCTGATTTTAGGGGCTAACACTCGCTCCTGCTCCTATGGTCACACAGAAACGAATGGCCCTGGCCCCTTCTACTGGCAGGAAGGGTTATGTGTGTGTACTGATAGGAAGTGATTGAAAGACATTTTTTCCAAACTGCCCCTGGTGGCTGGGTGACCAGTGCCCTCTCCACCTCTACGCACCATGACATGACATGGTTGTAGACTCTGCTCTGATGAAGGAAAACGTGCCTCATCCCCAGCTGTTCTGTGGATGCTGAACTGGGGATGGGTGCTGTGGATGCGATGGATGCTGTGGATGCTGAAGGGGAAACTGATGCTGTACAGCTGAAGCTGAGGAAGCTGAGGCCGATGGAGATGACGACCCGACGACGATGATGAGGAGGGGGACGGGTTTGCAATGGATGGGATGATGGTTGAGGGGTACATGAACTCGCCAGTAAGTGGTCACACCCTAAAGGGGGATTAAGAGAGAGTCTGGAGGGATTTCAAACTTTTAACTATAGTCTGTGTCTGATTGAACTCTTAAGCAATAAAGATAGGAACAGTTTTTGCTAGATATTATACAAATTATTTTAATAACTGTTGCTGCTTAATGTTAATAATTAACTTTTCTGATATTAAAGGCTTATTCCCTTAGATTCATTAAACTCACAGAGATCCAGGAACTGTTCCTTCTGGGGCAAAGTCAGTATGACATTGTTTGGGTTCAGTTTGTTCCGAATGTTCACAGTCAGGTTTGTTTTGAGATTTTTGTTTCGCTGCCTGTGATTCTTTTAATCACAGCTATAATTTGATGTTTTTATATTAAGATGGATTGTTTGTTTTGAGATTTTTTGTTTGCTGGCTGTGATTCTTTGAATCACATCTATGTTTTGACGTTTTTGTTTTTTACTGAGTATTAAGTTGGGTTTGTTTTTCTGCCCTTTGCCTTCCCCGTGTTGTCCACACCTATCAGGTGTGGAAAGGGGGATTTATTGACAATACACCACTGTTCACACATATACACACACTTTAACGTGTAGTCAGATACACATAGCGTAAACACACAAACATAACACATAGTTCTTCTCCTGCTTCTCAACCTCAGAATGTTTCATACTCCTTAAAAAGGGAGTCTGCCATAGCGGACAGATAACAGGTTTTCAAACCTCTGGCTTCATGAATAACTTCATTATATTAGTTCTGAGACACCCTCTCTCCTGTGCATGGTACGTCCCACACATCAGTACACACACATAAAATAAGCACACACACCGAGGAAATATGCTCATGAACTCTAGTAACCGCGACTCAGCGTGCACGTCATCACGCAACGCCAGGAGGAGGACCCAACGACGCCAGGAGGACGACCCGACGAGATCCGACCAATCCCAATCCAAGAAGAACCTCTGTCATGCCCAGTATCAATATATAAGCTTTGTGCGTACTTTGCCCCAGCGCCATTTTTCCTGTACAGGATCAGTGGACCATGCATGATCATTTGCTAGACACCGCAGTTTCCTGACCTGTGACCTCTGAATAAACCTGCTTAATTTTAACTTGAGAACGACGCCTCATGCCTTTGATTTCCACCCGCAACAGTATGTTAGTGAATATTTGGTAATGTAATTCAAATGAATGCAACACTTATTAAAACAACAAGATTGACATTAGGATAGCAGACAAAACCTACATTAGTTCATCAACAAGACTGAATTGTGTTGCACTAAAGTGTTTGACCAAGGTAAACTAAACCTAAATGAGTTAGACTAGACTAAGTAGCTACAAACATTTTAATTCAATTAAAAGCACATTAGTTGAATGAACATATTCAAATGACATTCCACCCACACATCTATATGGTGTTCAAGTAACACAATCAAGATAGACTGATATAACTTGATTTGTTTAGATGGAATATAAGTGGCAAGATAAAGTGCATTTTGAGTGCATAGATAGATAGCATATTGTTATTGATAGGCCTGACATGTCAAGGTTAGGCTATTGTTAGGCCCATACAGACAATTATTTTTACTTTAACTATTTATTATTATGATTATGATCAGTAGTAATAAGCTATTAATATTAGCAGCTATGTGAGCCTGCATACTTTCTTATTATAATAATCATCATTATCACCATCATTATATAGTTATTATTGCTATCATTAGGATACTGTTATTATTATGGGCCTTTTGTGATCTTTAAAAAAAATCTTGCAGGTCTGTCAATGTGAGACATGAGCCTGCTTTGCCTTGCAAAGGTCCTCAAATCTTGGGGCAATGTTTGACAAACATATCCTCAGGTCATCCTCGATCTGTGCGCGGTTGCGATATTTAGTTTTTAGCGCAGTCAGTCTTGAAAAGCCTGCCTCGCACAAATAAGTCGACGTGAAAAGGAAGATAATTTTTAAGGCTATGTCGCAAAGCTGAGGGAATTCCGGCATCAATGCTACCGAGAATGAAGAAAGAGGGGAGGTGGTAAACAGATGCTTTAGTCTTCTGTCACTCTTCAGCTCAATAAGCTGCTCTTGCATGTCTATTGACAGCTCGTCTGCTGAGCAGAGAAATGGATCCTGAACCCAGGCGAATGAACGGTAGTCCTCTTTGAAATAGGACCCAAACTGATTCTTCAGCGCTAAAAGGTGATCAGCAGCTGATTGGAGGAGAGAGGAGAAATCAGTGCCACGTGCATCGGCAATGAAGTCTGCAAGGCTGGGAAACATGTCGCACTTTCCAGAACTGATGCGACCATGCCAGAGAGCATTTTTTGCGTGAAGGCATTCACTCTATCAGCGAGGAGCAGAACGTTAGATTCGCGGCCTTGCAAAGACCTGTAAAGGCCATTCAGCTGGTCAAAAATATCCACCAAATAGGAGAGAGAGGCAAGCCACATGGCATCATCCAGGTGCTTTGCCAGATCTGTTTGACTTTCAGTCAAAAAAAACTTTACCTCCTCTCTCTTAATTATTTTCACGGCCTGGTGAAGCACTGACTCGAGCGATGGCATTTTCCTGGCAGCAAGTGCCTCGCGATGGACCACGCAGTGTGTCCATTGCACAAGAGGAGCAACTTGCTGGACGCGAACTACGAGGCCACGCTCACGCCTTGTCATCGACCGTGCGCCATCTGTGCAGAGGCCAATACACTTTCCCCAGCCCAAACCACTGTCTTGGATGAACAAGGACATCAAAGCTTGCCTCCCCTGTTGTACGGGTCTGAAGAGGCCGGCAAAACAGGATGTCCTCCTCAATTTCCTTTTCCCGCACATACCTAACGTAAGTGAGAAGCTGGGCCTGTCCAGCGATGTCTGTGGATTCGTCCAGCTGCAGTCAGAGTAAGGACTGATTTGAATGTAGTGTATTAGTTGCTCTTTGATATCACTAGACGTTTCTGATATTCTGCGTGACACAGTGTCATTTGACATAGGTATTGCGCTGAGTTTAGCAGCTGCACTCTCTCCTATCATTATTCTACATTTTCTGTCTTGCGCGGCCGGCAAAATCAGTGTTTCAGCAATTGTATGGGGTTTGCCAAGCTTAGCAATTCTATGAGCAACTACATACGATGCCTCCAGACACTGCTTGGAGACAGTGCTGTGTGTATATTGTTGCGGGTGGAACTCAAAGGCAGGAGGCGTCGTTCTCAAGTTAAAATTAAGCAGGTTTATTCAAAGGTCACAGGTCAGGAAACTGCTGTGTCTAGCAAATGATCATGCGTGGGCCCAGGCATGGGCCTCCAGTCCTACGCAGTAAGCTGCACAGGAAAAAAGGCGCTTACACAAAGTCCGTACATAGCTTATATATTGATATACTGGGCGTGACAGAGGTTCTTGTACGCTCGGCGGTGCCTCGTTGGCTGGTTCACAAGGCAGTCCTGGCGTCGCGGGTTGATGATGCTGAAAACCGCCTGTATGATTAACACCTGACGCAGAAGAGGATCAGTTGAGATAACACTAAAACTGTTTCCCTCAATTTGAATGATGTACATCTTCTCGACTCAGGCACAGGGTCAGACACAGAGCAAAACCACAGAAAGTGCAACGAGCATAGCAACGAACTGGTAACCATGCACATGAGAGAGGACGTCCCAGAACCAACACAATGAAGCGATTCATGAAAAGAAGATATGAAAGCCTGCTCCAAGTCCAATCTGTCCGCTGTGGCAGACTCCCTTTTTGATAAGGAGTCAAAGGCAGGAGTTGAGAAGAAGAACCACATGTCGTACTGTGTGTGTGTGTGTGTGTGAGGGAGGGAGGGCTGAGGTCCGCTCATTATCCGTGTGTGTGTGTGTGTGTGTGAGGTGCACGCTGAAGTTGAGAAGCAGAAGAAGAATGTATGTGCGTTTACGCTCAAAGGACATTATGTGTATCTGACTCAGGGTTCGAATTATCTTTTTGTCTTTAAGGGGGTCTCTATCTCATAAAAAAGTTGGCGTACCGCGCACATAGCCTACCAAGGCTATACAATTAAATAGCCAAGGCGCTAGCAGCGCTTTTGCGCACAGTAGGCATAGGCTGTATATAACTTGAAGCACGCACACAACAGACAGAGACATTTTTGTACAGAAATTGATTTTATTTAATTAATTTCAACATATTATTGATTATAATAGTCCATATATATTTCATTTCATTACTGCCAAATCGGAAAGGAAACCCATATTTTCTGATCCTAAATCTTCTACTATTTTTTGTTTTTTTGGCTGTAAACCCGAAACTTGTCAAGGTCGAATATGAATTCGGTTCCGGTGGCCTTTTTTTCAGTGGCATAACTGACCGTGATGTTTTTTAGATGTAGATGTATTTATCTCAAAAGCATGTCAAGCTAAAAGCACACGACTTCTTCTTCTGACTTTATGACCTGTCAAATTGTTCGTATCTACTACGCGATTTGCTCCAGCCTAGTGGTGTGGTGGTGAAGTGCAGTCATGCTGCGTTCATGGGCGTCAGGTAGGTATCCTATTTTAATTTAACGTCTTAATGGTAAGAGACCACACAGGGATGGCTAATGAGCGTTATTTAACATTAAATTACAATGTCACATATGGCAGACACCTTCAGATCAGGGCTGCATCTAACGACTATTCTGATAGTCGATTAGTCACCGATTAATCGGCTAATCGGATTATGAATGACACAAATTCTCAATTGCTCTTATTTAGCAAACAGCTTTTAAATTTTGCTTGAGGTTGTTCGAGGCATGTGATGACTGACAATAAAGACAATAAAGGTCAATACTTCATTAATAAAAAATGTCTTTTAATAAACTTTGCTGCATATAAGGGTACTGTTGACACAAAAGAAAAGAAAAATCAAGCTTTTTTCCATTTAAATACAAGGACAGGCAAAGTGCTAATAAAAAAATATTAATTTAAAATCAAGAATCCATTTTTCATGTTAACAAAAATGACAGGGAAAATAACAGCAATATAAACATCCACAAACCAAACTACAGTCTTCTTCGGACTAAATAATTGTGATTAAAAAAAAGACGTTTGTCAGGCAATAGGATAACATTTCGCATTTAAACTCGTTAAAAAAAAAGTTTAAACCATATTTTTGTAATGGATTCTAGAATCCTGTGCACAGGTATATACGTTCATATACTATAACATCTTACTGAGGCGAGTCCGCATCGTCTCCGTTACGATCTCAAACGTGCCTCCTCCTCAAATGCACGTGTCCTGCTTCCATGCAGAGCAGGTCCGCCGCACAGATATTGCAGGTAGTTTTTCTGTCGGGCCATGTTAAGAGTGAAGTTCTCCCGAACATTTGACTTCCTGGTAGGCGATGGAACGGATGCCACCATTGGTCCATTTTCTGTCGCTATTGCACATGCGCGGCTTTCAGAGATAGGAAGGAAGCGAGATGTCTCACTCAGCTAATTCCATCAGCACCTCCGGTAAAACGACTTTTAGTTCAGCTGCACGGCACGAGAAACACGCGCTATTACGTAATCAACGATTCATCGACGAGTAAATTCGACTATTTTTGTCATCGATTTTTGTAGACGACGTTAACTAATCGGTGCACCCCTACTTCAGATATGAGAGACCCCCTCAGATTTTTGACTTTGTTGCTTTCATGGGAGCTAGTCCTCACTCTCTGGGAGCTCAGCCCCCTCTGGCTCCCACGTAATTCGAACACTGATCTGACTACACGTTAAAGTGTGTGAACAGTTGTGTATTGTCAATAATATAAAGCAAAAAATATCTGAATAACAGAGGAAACAAGAGCAATCACACAAGCTCTGCAGGGTGTCGTCTCAGTGAGGGTGCGCGCTGATCATGCCTGCATTAATACTGTATGTGTTAAAAGAGCTAAAATGCACAGTCAAGTAGAAACGTCTGCTGTCAGGATATACAAAAACATTCCTTGTAAAATATCATTATGCCGGAACCAAATTACTATAAAGTTACAAGCTCTGTCAGCAATTTGTATGCTGCAAATAATACTCAAGTTCTGGAAAGTGCTGCGCTTAATGCAGTTGACTACATAAAGAAATACATCCGACCAGCTGACATTCACTTGCCGGCCACAGCAGAAAAAACGTTGGACAGGGAGCGTTCAGAGCAGTCTGCCGTCTGAGCTTCCGCTTCACAGAGATAACTGTTACCTATGTTTACCTCATTATCTGAAACTGTCTCATTATAAATGACAAAAAGGAATGAAAAGCAAAACAGATCAATTTATTATATTTCTCCATCATTTCAATCAAAAATGCTGACCACTTGCCTGGTATAGATTCTAGATTTAGGTGTGTTTGTTTGACATTTTGGACTCTTTGGTATTTGGAATCAACAGACTTATTCATTCCATCCGAGTCTTGAAGTTGTTGGTAAGACCTCTCAGTGAAAAAATTCAGCACCCCTTTCACTGACTCTTGTACTGTCCTGTTTCAGAGACAAAGCCTATTTTTTTAATACATCACATACAAAACACATTGTTTATTTGTCGCATTCTGTTTAACTGAATTAATTATGAAGACAAAATTATTTTTGTGTTTATAACTATAATCTGAGCCTGAATCAATCTTGTCAAGGGATCTGCCTTTTTAGACATCAGGTCTGAGTTCCATTTCCAACACTACCTTGCTTATGTTTGCAACATAGACTGTATATATCGATTGATGTAGTGTCTGTGACGTAACCCGGTTTCTGAAGAGTGAAAATGAGGCTCGCAGTTGGCATTCACCCGGCGCCATCTTGCCAGTGCCAACTCCTCCTAGTTCCTGGCTAACCAATAAATGGGCAAAGACGAGGAGGGCGAGTGAAGACTGACAGCTGAAGACTAACAGTTTGCAATCTGGAGTGTGTTTTCTGTTCGCAGGTAATATTCACGATGAACCTCGAATGTCATGTCCCATTAAATTAGCAAGCTGATCCAATTAATTTTCTTTCAGGTTCATTAACTCTCTCAATGTAGCCAGATGTTTCCTGAGCTGGGTTGATTTTAGTGTTTCAGGTCTCGTCGCCCAATTTGTCGCTGCATACTTCTTCAAACAGTCTGAGCAATGGAAATGGGAATCTGAATTCTGTCTTTCAAAAACATATTCATTGCTGCCTAAAACACTTTTTGACCCCTCTTCCCTCGGATCACCAACCAGGTTTACTCCTTACTCAAATCCTGTTTAAGTCTTGAAAGACAGTGTCCTCGTTTGGCTCTGTCCCTGTAGGTCTGCAGAACGTTGTTGCTGCCTCACCCTGCCGTCTTCGGTTGAAAATAATGTTTTCTGAAGAAAAAAAGGCACTCACTGAGAGTCTTGTTTACTGTGGGGTTAAGTCTTTCCATGAGCTTCTCTTTGGCCTCCTCTTCTGTAGACTTCAAACATGTTTGACGTTTCAACACATCTTGTGGTGTTATTTCTAATTTGTGATCAAGGGACTTGGCAGCAAATGCAAGTCTACGCAGCTCCCTCATCTTTTGACTAACATGACTATCTTTTGATGCATTGCTCTAATATCTCTCCAGCAGTCTATCGCCAAATTCACGTATGAGTTGGTCACTTTTCGCTTCAAGAGACACCTTATCTCTTAGCTTTCTGCAAACAATCTTTAAGCACCTTTGTGATGTCTGTCCTCTGTATGGCAGAAGAGCTGAAGCAGCATTATGAACTGTTGATGCACTCTCATTTATGTCTCCATAAATCAAATTTTAATAAAAACACAAAGCACACGTTGCAAGGTAAATAATCATCTACGATTGCATTTTCTGTCGGCGGTTGTTACAACCCAGCTCGGTAGGAATGAGGTGGCAACGTAAAACCAGATGTTTTTGAAAGCTGTTTAAACCTGGTTTTAAGATTGCAGGACAACGCCAGTAATATTACTTGACCAGAAAAAAGAAGGTGCTATTTCAAATATAAAAACAAATATAACAAAGGGATGAATCTTAAGAGCTATTTTGAGTAAACCAAAACGAAAAACAGAACTCACAAATAACACAACAGTTTCAAATCAAGTCATACATTTTCCAGTAACACTTCCAGTCTGACTGTTAGTCAAAGTCTATTCTTAATTCGAACACGATCGCAGCTAATTTGGCGAGCGGTTCACACAGGACAAACAGCTGCCCGACTGATCCAGCTGGACAGATTATATACGGCCTCCTTCCTTAAGTGCTTCTTGCTGATTAGTGTTTTGGGGTTGATGCTACTCCAATTGGAATCACCGTCTTTGACACCAGGCCCTAAGGAGGAGGAGCATCTGCCAGGCTTCCATGTGCACAGAGAGAGGGAGAGACACACACACAATACATACTAACACGGACAGGGGACGGCTGCAGCCGTAACAGCGTTCTATATGTAACTATCTCAGCCGGTCCTTCCTTTAGCGCAATAATGTTATGCAAGTATCACCCTGCTTGTGAAATATCTCTAATATTTGGCGGACTTTCTTTGATCTTAGTAGATGACATAACTCTTGAGACACACACACACACACGTCTAATGATGTAATGTGTCCTGATTGACCCCAACTCTATGATCTATACCTGGAGTTCAGCTCAATTGACCTTTGCTTGTCTGTGTGTTGTGGTAGACAGAGAGGAACAAAGAGAGTGTGGGGGGGGGGGACGTCAGCTGCAGGGAGGCTGAAAGGAGGAGAACAAACAAGTTAAAGGTTAATCATGCTGACAGCATTCATAATTCTTCTTGTTTGTTTCTTTACAGTGAGACATGAAGGAGGCCATCTTTCACTGAGACTAGAAACATATAGGCTCAGTTAAATTATATGTCAACTGTATCCGTCCAGGTCAATATATCTAAGGTTTATTTGTTTAACAGTTGAAATAGGATTTATAGGTTCTCCAGCAACGTGGACTCTTGGTGAGCTCTGGTCCTGAATCCTCACTCATTCATTATGGAAGCTGGATCTTTGCTCTTTTACAGTTTTTCTGAATTGCTGAATTGCATCTCCTGAAACTTTGTATTCAAAATTCAAGCTACACTTGTTTTTGAAAAATGTATTAATTCAAAACTATTTGATCTTTACCAAAAACCAAACACTGCCATAAAATAACACAACCAGCTAATGCAAAAACTCTACTCAGCCATCATTACACACGACACAAAAATATGCAACACACTGCAATTTGGGCGTAGCAGGAAATAAAACACTTTATTGAAAATAACTGAACATTTTTACTGATGGTGATTTGCAAAAAAATGCACTGAATGATTTTACCGCTAGCAATGTCAATCATTCATTCTGCCTCTGCATCATGTCTTTGGTCCGGGTCAGGCCAAAGGTCTTCAGCTACATCACAATCCTCTCCCTTACTAAGGAATGAGGAAAGAACCTTTAGCGTGTCAAATCCAGCCGTGAATAAATCCAGATCGAATATATCACATATCATCACATGCTGCATCCACTGGAGATTTCCCTGGGTACTGGGGTCTTGGTCATACACTTTCCACTTTTCCTACTGGTGGATGCTGCGGTGGTGGAGGGGCTGAAGCAACTGGCAGCAATAGTGGCGCAGCAGAAGGGGCAAGCAAAGGGAGTGATGGGACATTTTCTCTGCTTAAAATCGAATAATGTGGGTTATAGATGGAAAGTGAGGTATGTTACATGAAGTAGGTCACATGATTGGAGCAGTTAGCAGCCTGAACTAGCTTGCAAGCATCGCTCCATTTAGGGAAAGGTTTCCTTTGGAATAAATTGGCCGTTCGAAATGAGCATATCATGTCATTTTTAGCTGACAGGGTTGACATTTTAGTTTTTTCCTACATCATAGATTAATATTATTTAACAAGTAAAATACATGTTTTCAGTACCAGTGCAGATTTAACAATTATTGTCATAACCCCTGTTTTACCTCTATGATTATAAGCATTAATTAATATTGGAGAGAAAAATATAGCTGAGAAATGTAAATGATATTGAACATAACACTATGTTTATGATATTAGAACACTATGAGTTTTTTTTACGTACATCCATCACCTAAATGTTGTTTTGTGACCACCCCACAGACCTCTCCCTCCTCCCTTTAACTACCCACTGCAGCAGCACATCTCATAGGTCTCCCAATCATTATCTCCCTTTCACCTAAATTAAACTAATTCAGATTTTTACTTGTCACAACCACTTCCACTTACTGGACTTGGCTTTGTAAGCCAGTCCTCCTGGTCCTCCTCCCATCAAATGACATTCATCTAGATTTTCTGCACTCATTCACTGTCTAGACTCTTTTTCTGAGACATCCAGTAATTATGTACCTGGGGGGCTGCATGCTTCTACTCAGACACGATGCATTCACTGAACAACTGAATTCATCCTACAGCTTAGCTTGGCTCCATGTGTGTCTTCTCATCCTCAAAGGGAGCCTCTCTGAATGCAAAAAATAATTTCCTTTTTTCCTAAACATTATGAATTATTTTCCTTATATCTCTTCTGTGATTGTATTGGCCATTCCATTTTAACCCTGTTGCTGTCTTATCGACCAGATTATCTAGAATTGTTTAATGCAATATTACAGGTTATTTATTCATGTATTGTAGAGTTAAGAAGCTGAAACTCTTTGCATCTAAATGATTAACCACAGTTTTCGATTAATACTGAGAAAAACAATCAAGGACAGCCTACCTGATTGGCCACTTATCTAATCAGTTGTGTATCCTTGTTTCGTTGCTTTCACTGTGCTTTCCTCCGCGGCCTATCTATGCCCATTGGATGGAGGATCAGGAAAAAAGCTGATGTTAGGCTGGAGCAATCCATATGTCTGCTGCAGAGACGATTATGAAGGAACACAAAGGAGACACATTTTTGCAGATAATTTTATACTATTCCTGCTAAATAATGTTACAAAGTGTCAGCACCAAAAGCTTCTGATCTGTTTCTTGAATGTGCAGTATGTGAAAAACATAAAATATATAGGCACTTGTAGAGAAGATATCTTTAAGCCAAGGATGCTACAGGTGGTGCCAAAACAGGGTGCTTGTATCATGATGACCGTCCTGACCACTGTGGGAGGGATGCAGGATGAGAGAATCAGTCCTTTCTCAACCCGAAAGACCAAAGCCAATATGCTGCAATCTGCCAGCAGGTCCTGGGAGATAAGGGTTGATGTGCATGGGAAGAAGGCTGCAGCTCATTGAGGTGGTGAACGCTCTGTCCAGACCATTGTGGTCAACTAAAGACCAGAAAATAACTCTAGTTGAGCTGATGGTGCCATGAGAGGAGGGACGTGAAGAGACCTACAGCACCTGAGGGTAAGGACAATGGCAGGCATGGTGTTTCTCTCTAAAGCTCAGCTGCAGAGGATTCACAACAAAGTCAACATGGTAGTTGTTGGTGGTGCTCTTGGCCTGGCTAAAAGGACAAGAATGATCCTCTTGCTGGATAACAAGTTGGCGAGAGCAGGGAAGCTGGGGAACGGGGGCAGAAGGGCAGTGTTGTGGTTAATGGTTGAAAGGTTGATCCCCACCTAAAGACATTCTCGTTATGTTGTGAGTTGACCACAGAAAGCTCTTCAACAGATATGTCATGAGTAAACAAATAGATACAATTCCCATGAATTTCTTTTAAACTCAGAATTGCACAAGTTCTCTGGTTTATTTCTTGACATCTATGTTGGGAACCATTGGTCAAGGTTAAGTTCAGGTTGTAATGACCTACAACTTCATTAAAAAGTCTTGAACCTGACTCCCAGCGCTGTGTTCAGGGAGAGACACTTCCGCCATAACCTAAGGGTGAAGTTCACTTCAAACTATTGTTACACATGGGCTCATGTTGTGCAACAAGAAACATGGCCACAAAGTTATAGTATTTATTCTATAAAGAAAACTACAAAGAAAACCTCCACATGTCCATGTGGAGGTAGACCCGGTGAAGTAGAGCCCAGTCTGCAGGCCTCTTAAGTATTGTTCAGCCCAGGTGTGCCACATCCCCGCTGATCACTAGGGCCTGACTCCGCCTACAGGAGCCTGAAACACAAACACAAGCACAAGCACAGCAGACAACTCCAGGGTTGTCACACTATCATCAAATTCTAGACTCAACATTGTCTTTTTGGTCAAGTTTGACCCTGGGTGACCTGTCCAGGGTGTACACAGGTTTTCCCTTCATACGTACAAAGGTCCTCGCTTGCTGCAGCTCGTCTCGCGAGTGCTGAGCTTTAACTTTGTTCTTGTTCTGGTGTGGTCTGGTTCACCTCAACCTCTCTTCAATTATTCATCAAATGCTGGTTACTGTGCTGCTGGCTTCAGTGGGTTACAGTGTCCCTGTTTGCCACTTGTGTGCATCAGTGCGTGGTGAACCACTGTCTAAATCTATTCAGTGAACCCATAATCAGCTTATACATCTGTGTGCTTTAGTTTGGTCCTTACCTTTAAGTTGTTGAACGCAGACGGGGACTTCAGTATGATTGTAATGAATCTTCCATTTTATGGCAGTAGCTAACAAAGCAGTCGCCTCTGCACATATGTTGCATCCATCTGTTCAGTTAATAATAACATTTGTTAATCACAGAGGAGCCACGATACATCTTAGCACTTCAAGATGCCTTTATACTATGTACAGCAAAAACCAGTTTGCCAGAGATTCAGGAGAACTAAGAAAAAAAAGGAAACAATTATTTCAAAAAAATAATAGATATATATGTTTGACACCCACACACACCACACGTGTTTCCGCTCAGCCTAAGCACTGTGCAGTTTCAACCTTTGATAGCTATTGCTCCTTCTCCCCTGGCTTGTCCGTCCCACGCCAGCTGTGTATTCATGGCGATGCACACTAATGCTTTTAAATAGTGTTGGTCGAGAGTTAGCCCACCTGGGTCCAGAGGACCTCATCTCATGTAGGGTGGAATAGAGGGAGCGAACTCAGGCCAAGTGCGATGCAGTGAGTTCATATCTTCACAAGCGCTGCATGGCGTGAGGTATGTCCAACGTATAGCGTTACTTTTGTCCATTCTACTACACAGACAGGGAAGCCTTCCTCTAATTTATTTTATTATCTGCTCTTCATGAACCCTTCTCATGCACCCTGTGTCCCGGATGCACAGTGCAAAGTGAGCTCCTGCACAATAATTTTTTAATGGTCTCAGTCAATGAAGGTTTCATCAGCTAAGCATGACGTACATGCCTGGAGGCAGCTTAGAGGCAGGATGTCCGTTCCTGTAAGTGGTTCCCGCTATGACACGGAGTTGTGGGGACATCAGAATGAGTGAAAGTGTTCATTAAATCCCCTGAATATCCCTAATACTCTCTCTCCCTGGCTGAACAGCCAGAGGAGGTGGTACGATTATTTCATTTATTATTTTGCTGTCAACCTCCTCCTTTACGGAGCATTCTACCCCACCGGGGGTCCACTGAGACGGTGGCACTGGAAGAGAAAATTATGAAAAGAGCAATGATCACAATATTTTCCTCATAAGGAGACGGACAAGGTTCTGCAGATTTTCTGGTTCATGGACGTTAGGGGACATGTAGCTAAAAGTGGACTTGTCTGTTCCTTTGAGATGCTCATACAAGGTCATGCGAAGTTCAATTTATTTATTTTCTCTTTGGCCTGAAACAGTTGCATCCAGGCCGAGATTTATCTCCATTGCTTCACCACTTGAAATGTTAGTTTGCCTCAGGAGCAGTTTTTTGGACTTTTGTCTTCCTTTTTCAACTATCCTTATGCACTCTATCCAATCCACCCAAAGAGGTGATGAGTGCGTAATCATCCACGGTGACTTAACTTCGCAAGCCTGGGCCATCATATTGAAAGTGCTCTCTAGCAAAGTGAGTGAATTCAGCCATGTCAAGCTTATTCACAATGCACGTTTGTCAGATGTACTCATTACAGCTTAACTGCGTCTGCAACATGAAGTCATTGGCTTCAAGGTGGAGATGATCATCAGGGGCCGGTTTTTCAAAAGTTTTAATCTAGATCAAACTGATCCAGATTTGGAAATCTCTTTTTCTGCTATCCAGGATCACGTAATCCATTTTATTTTTATACTAGTTTTTCAAAGCAATGTGGGTTACTCTGATCCGGATTCAAACTTTTCAGGATTACCAAATCTGGATTACCTGTGGTCTAAATGGGACTATCACAATGTAGCTATGTAAAGAACAACAGGTAGAATAGTGTGGGGTCACTCCAATATGCTTTATTTGAACAGAAAACAGGACTGACTGGAACAGCAAACAAACAATATAAACATCCCCCTCCATTGTCCATTTCTTTATTCCATTCAGAGCTTCCGACTTTTCACCTCCAATAATATCAAGGACTATGTCTGTGTATTCACCCCTCTTATATGGGTTGTTGCCTGTTTGGCTGTTCTTGGCTTCAGCGTGGTCTTTTGTTGCCCTGGCCTTAAGATTCTTCCAACGAAATGTTAGTTGCTCTGTTTTCCTCTTCTGGCCAAACCCCATGGCATTCACATATTGTGTGATTTCAGCCCAAATTTCCTTCTTTATTTTACTGCTCACTTCACCACCCTTGGCAGAACTAAAAGATCCTACCAATGACCTATAATGGCACCTAACACCCTCCAGTAGGGCGTGGGTTTCAGCAGCAGAGAAATTCGGGCTTTTTGAGTCCATGGTTCCACCGCTTTGATGTAGCAAGCATCATTTTATAGGCCTTGATTATGATTCAATTAATTGAACACAAGCCAAAGCAATTAAGCTAACAGGTGTGTTTGGGAGGACCCATTTACACAGCCATATGTATATCCAGCCTTTCTCAGAGGACTCAGAGAGAAGGTCACAGAGAGGCAGTGACATGGCAGGTGTTGTCCATCGCCACCACAGGAGAAGATACCGTCAAAGGGTGTATGTTGAGCTTATAGATCCACTGCAGAAATATACCAATGAGGAGCTGTATGCTCGGTTTCGCTTCGGAAGAGCTGATATTCAGTATATTGTGGACCTTATCAGGCCCAACCTCCAACGCAGAACCCAAAGGAGTCATGGTCTGTCTGTGGAGGAACAGGTCCTCATTGCTCTTCGCTTCTATGCGTGTGGGACTTTCTACCAAGTTGGGGGTGACTACATGGGTGTGACAAAATCAACTGTTTGTGATGTTCTGAAAAGTGTGTCAACTGCATTGGCCAACCTGATTAATGAATTTGTTTCATTTCCGAAGGATGACCAGATCATCCAGGCCAAGCAGAATTTTTTTCTTTTGGGGAATATGCCCAATACTATTGGAGCAATCGACTGCACCCATGTGCACATACAAGCACCTCATGAGAATGAGTGGGAGTTTGTAAACCGAAAGGGGAAACACAGCATCAACGTTCAACTTGTGGGCAACGCTGAGCTCCTCATCACAAACTGCGTTGTGAAGTGGCCTGGGTCTGTCCATGATGCACGCATCCTGAGGGAGAGCGCTCTATATAGAGAGCTCCAGACCAACCGACCAAATGGTATCATATTAGGAGACAGTGCCTACCCTCTTCTACCATGGCTGATGACCCCTTTATTGGCTGCAAACACGCCTGAGCAGGCACGCTTCAACACTGCTCATTGCAAAACAAGATGCACCATTGAGCGCTTAAATGGAGTTCTGAAGAGGCGCTTTACATGCCTTAACTACTTGAGAGTGGAACCACAGAAAGCATGCAACATAATACTTGCTTGCATTGTCCTACACAACATCGCAACCAGGTGAAAAGTCCCTCTCTGTGATGACGTCCCTGATGCACCTGAGCCCATTGGAGACACTCACTACGTTTACATGATGGCATAAACCGGATTTCGGCTGAAGCCCGGTTTCTCTATCCATGGGGGGTTAACTGCTCTATCTCAGGGTACATGGCACTGAGAAATCCGACTCTTGTCCGAAAGCATTTCATACCCCGCTACGATAGGTGGCGCTGTTTTCATTACAGCTAGTGGTGATACAGCCATTTCCGCTTGACCTCGTCACCACTACCAACAAAAAACAACAACAGCCTTCAACTCAGCATGCGAGAAAGATGACGAATGGAGAGCAAGGTGAAGCTACGTCCCTCTACATGATGTTGTGCATGTTTACTCTAGGAGTACTGCGAATGCGAACGGCGCATTTGATTAGAATGGTAATGGCGAGAAGACGCTGCCGGCGAAGGGCCATGGAGAATTTTGTACAGATGCACATGAGGTTGTTGCAGTCTACCACTGTACCGCAAAGGTGTAAACGGAGACTCTGGATGAAGAGCAGAAACAAAGTCTTCTGGGAGAGAGATGTGTTGACCTTATTTGACGACGAGGACTGGAAAGCGAACTTTCGCATGACTCGCAGATCATTCCACAAGTTGTGTGGGATTATGGAAGGAGTCATGAAGCCCAAGGAGGTGACTGTTCGTGCACCAATACCGCTCGAAATGAGGGTCGCCATCGTTCTGTACAAGCTGGCCAGCTGTGCTGAATACAGAGTTGTGGCCAAACAGTTTGGCGTCCACAAAGCGACGGTTAGGAAGATGGTGTACCAGTTCTGTACAGGAATGGTTACGTCGGTCTTGGGACACTTCATCAAGCTGCCGACGACAGAAGAAGCCATCAACATAGCGAACCGATTCGAACAGAAGTTCAACATCCCCCAGATCATCGGGTGCATCGATGGAACCCACATTCCAGTTTTACCTCCAAGTGATGGCTACAAAGACTTCGTGAATCGCAAAGGATGGCCCTCGTATGTCCTCCAAGGCGTAGTGGACGACATGTATCGGTAAGTTTGGGCCAAATACATTTAGCTGTCTGCACTGTGCAACGTGAATGTATACTAACTGATATGTTTATCTTTAAGCTTCTGGAGCATCAGCTGTAAGATGCCTGGGTGTTCTCATGACGCTAACGTGCTGAGGCAATCGACGTTGTTCAGCCAGGCACACCTGTTACCTAAAGTAAGTCCAACTGTACTCTCATGACATATTAATGTATAGATAAAATCAATAAGATCAATAAATGATTTAAGCAACTGAAATTATTCATGCAGGAACTAGTGGGGCTACCACCAAGCTATTGATATTTCTAGTATGTTAAAAGCTTAAAGTGGTATGATGGTTTGTAAAAGACGGGCACCCCCACATTGACATACATGTGACAATTGTTGATTGTTGGTGATTCAGTCTAGACTAGAGTTTCGCCCTTTGTATGAGTATGCTGGGCCATTTAGTAAACAATGGAAATGGGCCATTTAGTGAACGAGTCCAAAAGTAGTATGCAGTTTTGTAAAGGACGGGCACTCTTACATATGCATACATGTGTGAATAGCTGAATGTTGGTGATCCAGTTTAGAGTTCTGCCCTTTGTGTGAATATGCTGGGCCATTTAGTAAACAATGGGAATGTGCCATTTAGTGAACGAGTCCAACCCTGGTAACCATCTTGTTTCTCCTCCCAGGAACCAAGAGAAATCAATGGCGTCTCCATCGGCCACTTCCTGTTGGGAGACCCAGCGTATCCTCTCATGGACTGGATCATGAAAGGCTACATCCATTCCCCAAACATCACCCCTGAGCAGGAGTCCTTCAATGTGTACTTAAGCTCTGCAAGGACCACGGTAGAGATTGTGTTTGGGAGACTGAAGTCACGCTGGAGAGTTTTGATGAAGCGAAGTGACTTCCACTATTCATTCACCCCTAAAGTGATTGCTACCTGTTGTGCGTTGCACAATTTCTGTGAAAATGAGAAGGAAGTTTTGAATCCCAACTGGTCAGTGGAAGCGGAAACACTTGCATCAAACCTGCCACAGCCAGGTGTCCGTGCCAACAATCACGCAGACAACACAAATGGACAGAGGATCAGAGGCGCCCTCACAGATTACCTGAGTGCAAACTTCCCCCTGCGCCGACCATACCTTTAGACGTCTTGGTATTCAATACATTATTGCCAGTTTTTTTATAGTTTGTAAATACAATTCTTATACAGTTCATGTTTGTTTCATCCCACAAACACAGAAACACTCACTCACAGAAGTTTTGATTAAGTGTTTTATTTATCAAATCTCAAGAATTTCGCTGCACTGAAGCAATTTGGTGTATGCGACAATAAACACTTCGACTTGACTATTTATAAGAAGTACTGAATAGGTAAAACAAGGTATAAAAGCACACAAGTATAAAAGGTATACATATACATTGAGGTAGAGTTATGAAGTTGTGCTGTATGAACGGTAAGGTGCAAATAAGTAAGGCGGTGTATATGGACAGTGCATATATGGAAAATATTAAATAGGTAAAACGAGGTAAAAAGCACACAAGAAAAAAAGGTATAAAGGCACACAAGAAAACCAAAACTATAAATATAAAAGGTATAAAAGTCCAAGGTGCAAAGTGCAAAAGTGCAAAAATGACACAATGACACTAGTCCAGCTGATGGTAGTGGGAGGTGGATGGGTAGCCATAAAAGTCTTGCGGTGGTTGTGGATGTTGCGGTTGATGGTGTGGTGGCTGATGATGCAGGGTTTGATGGTGTTGTGGTTGTTGTGGTGCGTTTGGCCAAGATTGGAAAGCTTCAAATCTCTGCATCTTCCTCTCCATCATAGCGTCAGTGCTCTGGAGGATGCTGCCAATCAAGCGTCCTCCCGGGCCTCACTTCTGGCAACGTCCTCCTTCCATGCCTGTGCCATGAGTCTCATCTCCTGTAGCAGATCAGTTTCCCTCAATCGCCTTGACTGCTGCTGGGTCCTTGTCCCTTAAGAAAGAAAGGACAGGTATAAAGTTAGTTGTATCCCTACCGGTTTGGCATGTGGTGGTAACCATCTTGACATCAGCTGTTTGTTATACTACACAGGATGAGTGGATGCATCACATGAAGATTTTTTGTGATGCCCATATGTTGATGCAGTTTTACTATTGCAGCACTTACCAGGTAGATCTGTCGTATTTGTACGTAGTGGCGTACTTGATCGAGGTGGAGTGGAAATGGTAGATGTCTCCCTAGGTGAGGAGGATCCAGGTAAGCCCTCCAGCAGCGAGGTCTCAGTCTCCTCAGCGTCCATTGTAGCATCTATAAGATGGTACAGCACAAAACGTTCATGATCAAAGTTAACTTTATGGCATGTACACTTTATGTAATGCACACTATTACCCTTGCAACTAGCTTTCATCCTAAATTGAAATGTAAGTCAGGGAGAAGGTCTACTACACGTAAACACATTTCCTCAAACAATAGCCCAGCTAGCATGTGGCATCGATGTCATTTTATGAATGTACCTTTTTTACATCGGCGGTTTAATTACGCAAGTTAGGGGAAGGTAAACGTGTTTTAACACATATTTAGCACTGCTAGCACGTTTCTCAAAGACAACGGGCCAGCTAGCAAGTGGCACCCATGTTAGCTTCGAAAGTTAGGTTTGGCAAGTGGGACCCAGGTTAACCTTATGTTTTCTGACTGTAACGTGTTTTCACCGTCGTAATTCCTTGCAAGTAAGGGGGAAGATCTACTGGTGTGATGCAACTAAAATTAACTTACCCATGGTGGTTTGCAATTGGACGCCGTTGTCCTCGACTTGGGATAGCGGTCGGCTCCCAAGAAGCTCATCCAAGACATCGAAAAACTGGCACGTAGTGCGACCACGGCCACTTGCCCCGTTGTCCCGTTTCGCCTGGAAGTACAGCTTCCTTATGTAAGCACACACACCGAGGCAATATGCTCATGAACTCTAGTAACCGCGACTCAGCATGCACGTCATCACGCAACGCCAGGAAGAAGACCCAGTGACGCCAGGAGGACGACCCAACAAGATCCGACCAATCCCAATCCAAGAAGAACCTCTGTCATGCCCAGTATCAATATATAAGGTTTGTGCGTACTCTGACTAAGGGCCATTTTTCCTGACCAGGATCAGTGGACCATGCATGATTATTTGCTAGACACCGCAGTTTCCTGACCTGTGACCTCTGAATAAACCTGCTTAATTTTAACTTGAGAACGACGCCTCCTGCCTTTGTTTCCACCCGCAACATGTGCTTCCAGCGAATCCTGATCTGCTCCACGGTCCTCGGGAAGCCTCCCTCTGTCATTTTCGTGGCCACCTTTTTAAACAGCTCTCCATTCCTCGTCTTCCTCCCATCCATGTACTTGATGATGTTCATGTCCTTCAAAAGGTTTAGCATGAACAGCGTCTCATCGTCGGTCCAGTAATGCGAGACTCTGGTGTTGGATCTTGCGGTGTTCTCCATATTCTTGTTTGTTTGTTTGTGCCGGCCGGCACCGGGCAGCGACATTTTATCTACCTGTCGACTTCCGGGTCACGGCCAAGGAGGGAGGGGGGGGGGGCAGGATCTCAAGCATGCGCAAAGACGTCATCTCCAGTTGTTGTCTAGCTTCCAGAGTTACATGCGCGCGTTGTCCGATATACAGCCAAATCCGATCTACTTATCTGGGGGTGGTTATCCGACTTCAGTCGGACAAAAGAAATCTAGATTTGTGGAGTTACATGAAATGGATCTTCGATTGAAACCCGACAACGCCAGAAATCGGATTTCAATCGGACACATGTAACCGCAGTGACTGACCAACCTCCGGCATTCTGTCAGAATGAGGGCCCGACTGGACGACCAATAAGAGATGCAATTGTTAGATACTATTTTTGATAAGTCCATGACTGATGATTGAGTCAGTGTGATTAATGTTTAATGAACAAAGACAGAATTTATTATTTGAGTTCAATATTGACAGCTGTTTGGGGGATTATTTTATGGGACCGAAATATTTATAATTTATAATTTGCTGTACTGAAAGGTTGCTAGCCTACATAGCCTACCTACTTTATGTACTTCCTGTTGAACAATTCAAGTGAAATTGATGAATAAATATAAATACTGTAAAATGCATGATATAAATGTTGTATTATTTAACTAACCAATTTTAGTTACCTAGTTTTATTACTGATATCCACTATGAATCCATCCTCCTGCTGGGATCAGTTTAATCCTGATTTTTGGGATCAAAATGATCCAAATCCTACCAAAAAGTTTTGAAAAACCCAAACTCAAGGTTTGATCCGGATCAACAACAAAATTAGATTACTTGATCAAATCCAATTTCTGAATACTTTTTTTCTTTTGAAATACCCATTTTTAAGATTTGATCCAATCCGATAGCCGTATCCGATCAGATTACTTTTGAAAAACTGGCCCCTGATGATCAGCATTAATATGTTATTCATGCACATGCAGCCCTCCCTCTGGTGAGGGGGCTGGGAGAGCACCCTCACCTGCACCGCAGAGGATCAATCAGCGCAGGTGAGAGCTGTTAGCTGATTGGTCCTCACACTTAAAACGCAGCGTCTTTGCCTGAGAGAAGCTGGAAAACTTGTTACTTTGTGTGTGTTGAAGTTTATATGTTTGATCACGTGTGTGTGGTAATTAATAAATAATGTTGAAAACGACGAATTCCGTCTCTGGCTGTGTATTGGAGAGCCTATGGCAAGCACCACTGCTGGAGGACGTGGTGTCCGCGTACCGGGAGGAGGGAGTGGTGTACAGACGGAGTTCGTTGCTTTAAATATTATTTTCATCATTATGTTTGAAAAATAATCACTAAAACATGACAAAGGTTTATCCAAAAATGTTTGACTTATTTATATACATTCAATTATTCACTTTGTGTGTTTTCGAGAAATTGCTGTCAACTATGTTAAAGAATTATAGAACCCCTATAACTCAGCAATGGTTTGCTCCAAAGTCAAATGTCCAGTACCGTATGATATGACTTCCAATCTGAGGGGAATGTTGAATTCAGTGAGTTAATTTCCTGTTGAAGTAAATGGTGAAAAGTTTTTTTATTTAACAAGCTTACTTCAATTTTATTGGATTTGGCTGTAACGCTGTTTACCCCTGAAACTCTAAAAGTGTTTTGTGGGTTCAAACATTTCACCCCCCCCCCCCCCAATCAGCATAGTGGTGAGTAGGTAATGAGTGCATTAAAATTTTTCTGTGAACTGTCCTTTTAAGTGTCGATGAAATTAATTAAGTTGAAAATACATTTTTAGAGGTTTCTCTTTTTCTTCCTACGTGTCCTGTGAATTGTGTTATTCATGTCAACTATTGTGTCTGTCAACTGTGTTTTGTCAGATTTTTGAAAATGATGGGGACATGTCCAGAGAGAGAAGTCTTAGATAACAATGTTATTTAACTCTAAATTCAGTTTAATGTGATTTTATGTTGAAAAAAGCTTTATCCCTGGTGACAGCATCCCACAAACTGTGGAGTCCAGGGCATGTCTGAAAGCAGCTTATGTCTTTGGACTGTTGGAGGAAGCTAAACATTAGCATGTAAGCATTGCCACAGAAGCATTAGTGTTTATACTCTGTCATTTTTAAGCCTTGGTTTTATATTGTGTTTAACATGTCCATTGAAAGGAGAAGAATGTGTTTCATCTTTCATGTGTCTGCTGCCTAAACCTTTCTAAAGTATGAAGGACCACTCACAATAACAAGACAATGACACAGGCTGTGTAGGACTAAGGTTTACTAGAAAAAAAGGAAATTTTTCAAACAAATTATAATTAATTGCGATGCAATCACAATCCTTTGTTAGTAGTTCAGATACAATAAGTCGTCACTTTCACTTCAAGTTCCATCTTTAATATCTATCCTAAGGAAGAACCCAACAGCTCATCAAAGCTACCCAGATATATTTGTAATTTTTACTAGTGTCAAAATCACCAGGTACAGTATACAGTAATAGTAATTGCTTTTATACCATTAATTAATAAACAAGATTTTCTTTATCAATAACCTTATTGTAACATCAATCACTCGTACAGTCTTTATTGTCTGCTAGTCTGAGAAAGATATTCAAAAATTCAATGCTCAGTTAGGTGACTTAGAAGTTGACGCAAAGTTAAACAGACATTACATAAACATATTATTGTCCTTTCTTCTGAAAATACAATCACAGCCCTACTGGAGGTGTCAGGGTAATCAAAGCAGCATCAATTCATCATCCTCATCAAACTCAAATCACACTTCCAACTGGGCCCTTGCAATCTTAACGGAAAAAACGTCAAAAGTAGCAGGGGGGGCGCAACAATGCTTTGGAAAGCAAGGGGGAAGGTATTCACTGATCAATCTCTTGATTTGTATAATTGTTCTCAGGAAATAAAAATGGCTGTTACAGCGAGACAAATCAAACTGTGTGTCGCTTGCTTGTTTAACTCGAGTACTGGATATCCAAGTATGAGTACAAGACATCCGGAGGCCAAGATATCTGTGTAAACATGATATTTGGTTGTTATCTCAAAGTTGCCGTCACCAACCAAAGATTGCCATGGCTGTTATAGCTTGACTATCTGCAGGTCTCACTGCTTGACTCCTTCAGTATTAGGAACATTATCTTACACGAGGTCTCTTGCTTCCTCCACAGCCCACGTGCACCATAAAGCAATATATGTTATATTAAGAATTGGCATGAAGCGCAGAGGGGTTCAAATTAAACAATTAGCATTGAGCTATGGCTGCTCTGTGATTAAATGGAGTTTTAGCCTTTTCTCGTTTTTAATCTCCTTTTGGTTTTCATGTTTTACAGCTCAGACATGAACTCCAAAGAATGTCCCCACAAAAGAGTCTTGACATTCTTTTCTGAGAACGCAGCAGGAGATTCTTGGCTCAGACACATTCATAACAGCACAGTAATTTCTGGATCGTTCAGGGGAGGGTTTGGGCATCATGAGGAAGGACACATATCTATAAATTCCCCTGTTGAGATCACATGTTTTTGTTTAAGCACATAAACACCGGCGTGGCTCATTTCACCAAAAGCTCTAAATTCTCTAGGTGTCTTTCCAAGTTGACATCTTCGTCTGTGTCTTCTACATCTGACACCTCTTTTTCATCCTGAGATGTTCGTATTCTTTTTGTTAGTTTTTTCCATTTTGCATCCTTTGTGAGTTAATCAATCAATGGGCCCACTCGCAATGAATCCTCCAGATATTCTCCTGCTGCATTCTTATACTTTACATTATCTTGCGTTTTTTACTAGGGGGCTGGTCGGAGAAACTTTGGAGAATGTCGGGGCAGCAGACTCACATGCATTCTCACATATAGCCCCTCCGGATAATGAATTTCAGGAAATAATCAAGAGTTCAGTGTATGTCTCAAAGGTGCGTGTAACACCTTCTCCACAACTTACATGTAACCAAAAAAATAAAATAATAATAATAATTCATAATAATAATAACTTAACCAGTTGGTTAGAATTTGGCAATGTTAAAATGTATATGTGACAGAAACATCAAACAGAAACAATTAACTGATCTTTTTGTTGCATGATTTTACTACTTTACTAATCACGGTTAGCTAGCTGGTGCTAATTATGCAGCTTATGAGCAGCTATCAACCATTTTGCAACGCTAAGAGAGGCGAGTATCAACTGATCACAGCCTCAGGGAGAATTTAATGAGCTTGGTGAATCTCCCTTTTCTTTGTGAAGGAAACCCTTCAGGCTCGTGTGAATTCCGAGTGTAACTTGCTATTGAATCCAGCTCAAAAGCAGCAGGATCAAATATATTGACTTAAGATGCACTTCCCACATTTGAGCAGGTGTGTTATTAGGCTTTGGGGGACGGATTTCACTTAAAGTCTAGGGCAGAGGAGACAGAGGAGTCTACGAGTGCTAGACTAAACTCCATTTGAATATTAAGGAGCCGAGTAGTGAACAAACTGCAATCAGCTGCGTCAGTCTTCCATGTATTTCTCACTTTGTTTGTGTCCATAATCAGACAGCACTGGAATTTGACACTCTTTCAAAATCTAAGGTATTACAGACTAAAACAATACCTTGAACAATGTACTCCATCCTGTACATTAAAGAAATGTACTCAACACAGGACTCTATAATTTGCTACGGAAAAAAATTTGCAGATCGGCTGATGTTTTAACAAATACATATCTACACAAAGCAAAATCATGAATGAACAACAATTTCTAAAGTCAGATTGATTAGGTGAAGAAATAATTGAGCACTCAAGACAGCAAAGGTCATGAGCTAGAGTCAGGATGTGATGTTTCTCATGAACCTTAAGTGTTATATGATTTTAACAGGAATGGACATTACATTAATTTTGAGATTTTATCAAGACTGTTAACATGCAAGACCATCAACAAGAATGTCTACTGACTGTGTGACAATTAATACAATTCATAGTCTGAGGTGGAAATACTGGTACTAGTTCACAAAATAATTTCAGCATTATATACATGATCAGATAACTAATTCCATCAGTAGAAAAACAACATACCTGCACAGATTGTGAAACATTTGTTAGAAGTGTTCCACTGACAGGATCAGTGATATACCACAAACAGAAGATGCTAATTGTAAATGAGAGTAGAAATAAATACTAAATTAGTTTTTGTAGTTGATGTGATTGATTCTCTTTTCACTCGTACTCACTGATGGAATTGCTGATGTGTAAATGTAACCAATTTTATTGAGGCAATGGATTAAACTGGTGAAAATGTTTGCATTTACAGCAAACACAGAAAGTGTCTTATTATAACACTCACAGTTATAAGTCATTAAAGACAGGAATTTCAAAATAAAGCTCTCTTTCTGATATGAGCATGTCTCTCTGCATTTCAGGTAATTAAAGGGTCCGTGTGTGAAGTTTAGTGGCATCTAGTGGTGAGGGTGCAGATTGCATTTAACTAGAAACTCATCCTCTCACCCTTCCCTTTTAAGTGTTGGAGAGCCCGTGATGACTTAATGTAAAAGACAAGAGTGTGGTTTGTCTATTGTGGGCTACTGTAGAAGAAACATGGCAGTCCAACATAGTGGACTCTGTGGTAAATGACCATATCAAAATGTTGATATAAAGGGCCTATTCAGTGGTTGCACAATGATTATTAGCTTAAGGTGATTATGAACTGATGCAAACATCATTATAAACATTATATAGAATTTCCGGCAAACTCTACACACTGGACCTTTAAAGTACCTGAATACTGTTTCAGAATTTACAGTGTGCTGGACGGAACAATGATACAAACAAGGAGTAGTTACTTATGCATAAACCTACTGCTACTACTGGGCAATATAAGTATTCCAACACATGAACATACCAGTGTTTCCAACAAGTTTTCTGTTGACATTAGCAACCACTATGGTCTTACCTGTTTACAGAAATTACACCAAATTATCACAATAATCTTGACACAAGCTAGTTTGAAGCACAACGATACCTTAACAGCAGTATGTACTGAATGAGTGAACATTTTATGTGGCACGAGGCATAAATAAAATTTACAGTGATACACAAATATCTTAAATGCAGAAACATATGTCAGCTCACTTTCATGGTAGGAAGTAAATAATGCAAAGAGCAGCATCAACGTATCTGAGGAAAGTCAAGAATAGTCCATTTCATTTTCTTCATCCACTTAAATGGCTATAGTTCATTAGAACAGGCCTCTTAAGACAGTAACTAACTTCAGAATTATTAAACAGAATGTTTTACAACCTCACTGGCAAAAGGGCGGGGTTAAATGCCTCAGTATTTCCATTTTGGTTCACATCTCTCCTTATAGAGTTCAATATATTCATTCCACTGCAATGAACTCTTCTTCCAGTTCAAACGTTTCACATGGATCAGCAAGCATCACCGCTGACAGACTTGAATGTACCGATAAGCAGCGAAAGTGCTGTCACGCACACACAAGTCACGACACACGATGTGCAGGGAAGCTGGGATAAACATTTAGGAGGTGTGTGTTAATAAATTACACATACTGTTGTCTGACTACACTGATAGTCCCTGAATCTTGATCTGGCAACCAAGTTAATGACGCAATGAAAAAGCAAAAAAGCCCTAACTTTCAGTGGATTTTCCTTTTTTCCCCTATCTTTGCAAGGACATTGCATGATGATGTAGCTATATATCTCAGAGAGAATATATGTATATATATACATGAATATACCAAAGGACATGGCCGCCTCAGCACAAGCTTGAAACGGTGATATATAAATGCCACTTCTCCTTCTTGAAACTACACTTATCCAATGCCAGTAGTTATATTGTTCCAAAATGACCAAGTTCTCAAAAGGCACTTGGCCCAAAAATATTTTGTGTTAGTAACATAAAATAAATTAATGCTAGATATTTAGCAATAGTTTGAGTATTTCATAGCTATACAGTAAAATGCTTTAAACAAAAGAAAAAACAGGATTGCTTTCAGCAACTAGAGACAATGACAGAAATGCAGCATCAGGCTAATAGTGTCCTTTGTTATTAGATGGGCTACACTAGTTCAAGTCTGAAATAACTCAACAACAAGATAAGGTCATAAGAAAGGTTATAAGAAAGGTAATAATTATTTCTCTCTGCCTAGTGAAGATTTTATTAAGATCCCTGTCACAAGGGGTACTGCTCAAATTTGACCTTAACTTCATTAAGTTAAAAAGTCTTGAAATTAAAATGTCCTTGTTTATTAACAATGGATATTAATACCAAACATGACTGTTGACAATGACAGACCTTTATCTTGTGATATTCAGCAAATCTGTTTATAACACATAAACCAAAGTGTAGTAGTGAGGTGAAAAAACCAACTCAGAGTTAAGTGTCACCTCTACCGCGTAATTGCTACTTTGAAAACGTCAAACTAAGTCTACAATAAGAAATTCTTATTCACTCGGAAAGATGACAGTAAATGGAGAGTTGAAATAAAGTAAATATACAGTGCAGCATGTATGTTCCTACTCCTTATAAAGACACTGCCGATGGTGTTATTGACTCCACCTGCAACCTCTTCACAGAACAACACAATGCAGAAGTCACCAATGGAGACACACAACACACTAAAAATGTTCAGGACCATGAACCGACAGCTCAGAAAGAAAAGCTGGTGTAGGCTCAGCCGGGTCAAACGCAATGTTGTAAAGTTCAGAAAGATGCACAGATACATCTGTATGTTTGGCTACTGTTGACTTGACAGACTATGAAAATATAGGAAACCTCCAGCCTCCATATGACATCCCTGACGGTCATGTAAACCACTGGCAATGGCTTTGTGTGGAGTATGTAGGCATCAGATTCTGATCTACAGTATGTTGCAAACACTGAATACAATTCTTAGTATCAAACAAGGGATTTAACCTGAGTGAACACAACAATCTGTACAAAAAATGCTAATACAGTTATTTGAAGTTTTAAAACAGTTGTGATAAATAGATCTGATTAATTTATTGTCTAGATTTTCACATGACAAAGAGATGCTGGAAATTGATTCTCTAATGCTCCGCTAAGCACTTGTTTATTTACATATAAGCTCTAATTCCCTTGCAGAAAACATCCACACATGACAGAGAAAATAATTCTGTCCTATAAACCTGCATCCTAAAAGATTAGCTGAGGCAAAAGAGGCAAAACGCAACCAACTAAATAAATAAATCTGTCAGCCTCTAAACTCAGAAGTGTGGAGTTCGTTCTGCTCTGTCGCTCTGCTATCACTATCGCTATGATCTCAGGAATCTAAACTCTAGTTAGTGTCTGCTGACACATTTAGGCTAGGATGATGAGTCCCTTGTTTCTCCTCCTTATTCTCGTCCTTCTTTTTCTCTTTTCTCAGAGAGATAGGCAGAATGGAAAATGGATAAGGGAGGAAAAAGCACACCACTGGCTGAATCTACAGGACCTCCGTCACTTCAGAGGTGAAAAACAGAGCCAGCTGCGCTGCTGCTCCTGCTCTGCCACAGAGCTGGTCTAGCTGCCTCTGAAGGGCCCTTCAGCCAAACGCCCTGTCACCGTACATCAGTAGGCTTAGACATGAGATAACCGGCCGACAAGCCAACAGAAAGTGGCTGACGTCACAAGAGGTCCTCATAGTCCAGCATCTTCGAGTGCCGACGGCTTTTCCACAGGCGGAACAGACGGAAATCAAAGTACATCTCGATCATCTCTTTGCCTGCAGCAAAAAAACACAAAAAAAACAACAAAGTTAATTGTGCAAAATTGTAAAAAACTGAAAAACCTGAGCTCATCTAATTAACGGTGGAACAATTCACCAAATCCACAGCTCAGTACAGACCACAATGTTTGAGCCATGTGTCATACCTTGTTTGCGTTGTTTATTGTCTATATTGTGTGTGTGTATGTGTTCTGACACCCTAATGCCTGGGCTGTCTGCCATCTCAGGGTAACCATCCATCTTGAGCTAATTAAGTTACTGCAGGCCTGATCGCTCAATGATGATTGGATAAAAAAACTCCCCTTAAACACGTGAAGTTGAAAGACAATGAAAGACATCTAATCCGTGATGTACATGTGTAATCCTCTAGGGTTGGGGGGCATGGCTCAGGTGGTAGTTGGGTGTTAAATCTCCATCTCCCCTGAACCCAGGCAGCATCAGAAAGAGCATTCAACATTAAATATATAAAAGATAAAAAACATACTCAACTGGCTGCAGTGATGTTATTATATTAAGTGTATTATACCCCATTACACCTTTTGTTCAAGATTTGTATCTTACGGGCATCAGACATGATTAATGATTGTCAGAGTGTAATGGGAATTGTCATCCTCAGACTTGCTGACATTAGTGTAATCAGGGCAGGAGCAGGATCTGGGTCATGGAGGTGCAGCGATTGATTTTCTGTCAGGGTGTCATCAGTCATTGCTTCACAAATTTCTATATAAATTTTTTTTTTGCCAATCAATTAGTTCACCATGAAATGTTCCACGAACGGTACCTACTTCAATTTTGACCCGTTGGTTTGGTTTGCACATAAAAAGGTAAGTATCAGTAAAACCCATGTGAGAATGTTCACTCTGGAGGGATGTGTCTGGAGGGGTTACAAGAAAGTAAACACAGGAGGGATCAAGGTCAAATCCCAATCTCAAAGTCTCACCCTCCAGAATAAATGTTTGACTGCACTGAGATGACAGTGACTCACTGCAGCTGTTTTGGGCCACACCTGAGAGAACCTGTTGTGTTCACATCTTTTGTCTACCATCCTGTCCACAGGAGTTTCCACGTTCACTGGCGTGTGTGTGCTCATGCAAACAGGAAGCAGATTGTGTACTCTGCAGTTTGGGGAAGGGTTATTGACTGATGTTTTGTGTTCACCTCTGGCAGACGAGTCGAGACAAGAATGGGTGACTGCATCACCATTTCCAAACTTGACATAGTGTTGATGACAGGTGTAAACATACTGTAGCATCAGTGACCATTTGATACATATTGTTGGGGATGAAGCCGATGGCTAAAGGGTATGCCATCCTGGCTACAATACTTCTGACTTCTTTTCTATCTCTGGTGTGTTCTTCATAAAATGACACAACACCAAGTGACATGGTCAGTGTTATGGTGCACTCTGAAGTCCTGATGATCAACACTGAGAAGTCAGACACTGCAGAATGGACGGTCGACATGGGGTTGACTTCTTCGATTACCTTGCTGTACAGCAATTAACCTTCAGGGACATAAAATATTGAACCAAAAACGAGTTGAAGAGTGCTGTGAACTCAAATGAATACATCCATACATAAAAGGTCCTTTATCACAAATCTACTGTCATTCTTCTAGCTCTCCTTCAACAACTTGACTCCTCAGATTTATAAGTCAGTAATAGTTTCATTTGGTCAAAACCAAACAATCAATAGGCGCCAGCATCTGAATTGTCTTTCATGGAAACTGTGAATTCAGACATGTGAATTAAAAATAAGTGCTGAATGCTTTTTTGCACTACATGTGGTACTACACAGGTGATAATGACATTTTAATAGTAAAATAACTAGCGCAACATCAATAGATGTCAGACGAATGATTGATGAGGGATGCATTAAGGGCTGTGCAGACTTCTCACTCCTTTATTTTAACTCCCTAATATGCTTTCTTCATTGCTGAGCAGCATACTGGCATTGATTTATGTCCACTATTAACATTCAGTGGTTGTACCAGTGAGGCCAAAGGTGCTAATTCAATATAAACACCACTGGGTGTAGTTGTTGTTTTGTGTGTGTGTGTGTGCATGCAGTGCAATAAACATGAAGACAGCAGAAAACCACTAATATGGCGTGTGTGTGTGTGTGGTGCTCTCACCCTGTGCAGACAGCTCTAGAGGAGACTTGAATTCAACCGACGTGGGTCTCATCAGCCTCTTCAGAGTCTGAATAAGCTGAAGAGGAAAAGGTGAGGGAGAGAGAAACAGACAAAGAGTGAAAAAAAAGTGAGATAATACTTAATTTCCCTAAGTAACATCAGACGCTAGGAAATGAAAACCGACAAAGCCGCGATGATGCAGAGAGAGTGTCGGAGGGGGGCCCTGCAGCAATTTTATTCTGTTTATTCAGCGCTGCAGCTGAGTGCATATGAAAAAGGTCATCATGCCACTTACACTGTAATAGCTCAGTATAAGTGAAAGCCACTCCTGGTGATGTTTTCTGTCCATACAGACACATCTGTCAGAGTGGATCCATAGTAATGCAAAGACCAGGCAGAGCAGGGTCCCAGAGGGAGGGAGGAAAGAGTAAAGTCTCCTCACTCAATGCGGCTGCCTTTAAAGGCTGATACAGACGGTTGTGTTCTCCATTACAGGTGGTGAGGTAATTCATGATATACTGTAAGTAGGAACCTGAGTTTGAGCGAAAAATTAAATTCACCCGTTAAAGGCTGGTGGTTCCCACTCCTAAGATGGTCTCAACCTTAAACACATTCCTGGATATACAGTAGGAAACATTAAAGCCCTTTTCAGATATGTAAGACATAATGTTGCCTGCTTTACGCATCAATTTGATCAAAGGCTTTTGCTCATCCACAGATGTCTGCTTTGTAATGGCTCTTTTAAACATTCAAAATATTGTGTCAGCTATGATAGATATCAGACACCTGGTGTGAAGAGTGAGCTGTGCTGCGGCCGGAGAGTAACAGTGAGTTGGAAAATAATGAAAATGGTTCTGAGGTCCCCTACAGGTGGGAAACTTGTTTTACAGTGATTAATGACTATGTGAGTGCAAAGGAAGCTCGAGTCCCTTCAAAAACTCTTTTAGTAGTTATAAGAAACTGGATTTTAACAGCCTACTTTATCATTTATGACACAGATCGACAAGACATTAAGGATTGTCTACACTACTGCAGATAGTTTTTCTCCTCCATTTTTAAGAAAAATCTCTGTCCACATGATTTTAGCTTCTCAAAATATTTCTGTCCCGACAAGAACATGAAAATGACAATAATCGCTCAAACGAGCATGACAGGCCAGTAGGTGACAAGGTGTTCATCAAAACTCAGTGAAACACCACACAAGAATCCGTGGTCCAAGTAATATGTGTTGTTTCTGGTGCATGCTCATTGCACAAACCAATTTTTTTTCGTTTTGTATCTGCACATGGATACACAAAAAACTGAGTTATAGAACATCTGTACTCAATACGTCTTAGAGACTTAAAATGTGGTCGCAAGGCTCAAACACAGAGGAAAAAGTTTGTTCTGCAAAATGTCTGTGACGTTGTTGTCAGGGTTTAAGTCTCTGAAATGCTTTAATGGAAATTCATTATTACATAACTTTAGGTCTGAGATCTTCAATTACTGCAAGACTGGGTTTTTGTAGAATTTGCTGCTCATAGCTGCACTGCTTCTTTCCTTCATAATGGATGTTCCCAATGCACAAGTCAGTAAATTAAATAATTCAAAACACCTTCATTTATCTGTATTTGTTCAAGCCAAACTTATAACAACCTATCACATCCAAAGTATCATCTAACACTATTTAGCTCAAGGATTTAGCCTGACTTCAGAGGATGGATGCTGGACAGGGGCAGATCCTCCTTACTCCTAAAGATCCCTTCAGCAAAGGTTTTTTTTTTTTAAGAAGTGATTAAGACTGTAGTGTTGATGTAACATTGTGCATGTGTGAAGAGGCTTTAGTTTCACCTTAGCAACAGTAGATTTTTTTCAAAAAGTAGAAAACCTTATAAACTGTATCATAAACACCTATTTTAGAGACAACATTAGCCGCTACCTCCTTGGAGTATAAGTTGTCTGAAATAAAAGTTCCTTCTCTGCACTACCACCACATCAGTGATAGCATCCAGGTCAACTGGCTCCTAAAACTAGGACCACAGATGTGTGGAGGCCTGGATCTGTGCACCCAGCGGTAACAAGACACAGGACGATTAATTATAGCATCATCACTGGCCCCCTATAAACCTCAAACATCAAACGGGACTCATGCTGGGTTTGGGACACGATCAGAACTTCTCTTGGCTTCATTTGAAGAGCCTCTGATACACTCTTTCATCCCAGTATGACATGTTCAGTGTTAAAAATGTAGATTTGATAGATGGCAGCCCCTGAACTGGGACACAGCATGTTCAGTATGTCTGTGCCTGTGAGTCACCAACTTCACTGTGTGCTCATGTACTTATTTATGGTATTTACAAAGAGCTGGATGTTGGTAGGACAGAAGATGAAGACATCAACTGTATCCTCTGATGACCTACAGCAGGTCCCAGACGTGTACTTGTGCATCTGGAAGTCTATCACGCTCATTGAAACGTCTGCTTGTTTGTCCCCACACTCTCCCTGCCTCCTCCTCCTCCTCCTCCCTCTTCTTCCACCTCTCCCCATCCATGCCTCTCACTCCCTGGGGTCTGGTCCAGTGCCAGCTGGTGTGCCATCACATATGGAGCCTTGCAGCATTTCCAGGTTTCATCTCAGAACACTGCTATGAATCTATCAGTACAAGAGGAAAGGGAAATGCTCTTTGGTTTGATTCGCTTTCTTTTACTTTTGTAAAATTATTTGGAACTCATCTCTTTCTATACATATCCACCTTTATAAAATGTATATTATTAGGTTACATTATAATGTATGTACATGATGGTATGACCTAGTTTTTACCTTTTTCAAACTCAATAATTTCTTTTAAAGCATTAAAGCACAATGCAATTTGAGTTGAAACAATTACAAAATGTGTGATTAACACCTACTGAATCTAAAATAAGTTTATTATTTGGGGAAAACAAAAAAAGGAATGGCTTTGGTTGAAGGTATTGTCATAAACAACATTAACATTTTCATTCATATATACCAAATTGAAATCACAAAAATGCATGTTTTGTGAAACTATTCTTGCTTTCACTAAGTCAATGCTAGAGATGGATGTGAAATACACGTGTGCACCAGTTGATTTTGTACTCGCCATCATGCGTATGTTTGTGAATCAATATTATTCTAAATTGTCAGGCGTATGTTTGCTCTCTGCAATTAGCATACTGACACGCCTCTATTTCTCCATATAAGGACATCTGTTTGTCATGAAGAGTCCGGTGTGCTGAACAGCGAAGATCTAAGAGATCCCCCCAAAAGGTAAAAAATAGAAGAATCTTACAAAAGCAGAACTCTGTAGCATGTCCTCCGGTGTGACGATTTTTTTTTTACCTTGGCTGTAATAACTGAGGTAGTGAATGCTGTGTCCTGCACAGAGCTGAGCAATAGAGCTGTGGACATTTCTCTAAGATGCATAGTGACGTGGACGTGGCCTTCTCGTCCTGTGTCTCTGTAGGAGTCTCTGTCTTTTTCCTCCTCACTCCCCCTCTGACCTGCACTCACTTTACACTTTAACAATAAACACCAGCACTGATAACAGGTTATTAGGACACGTACAGTGCTGATGTTTACTTTGTGTGTGTTTGATTCTCTAGAGTTTATGAGACACATGTTGAAACATGCTATACAACACAAGACGTAACGTGAGGCGCACAGTCAGGACATCAGGATTAAAGTAACATGATCTAACATCATTGATTAATAACTAAATACATGTGATTATCCGTTCGTGTGTGAAGAGGGACAGAGACTAGCGCACACACACACAGACACACAAACTCCTGCAGACAGAAGTTTCAGACACAGCGCTGTGTTTTAACTTCATTGTTGCAGAAGAAGCGACGCCCCGTTTATCCAGAAATATTGATATGAATTCAGCAGGTTTTTATAGAGATGATGAGAATGAAAGGGCGTCAATTTCATGGTTATTTAATACATTTGGTCAATGCATTAGTAAATTATATAACTGCTATCTATCTACTTTTTTTATTTAAATAAATGAAGTTTTAATATACTATGCATTTAGTCAAAAGGGTGTGTGTTTACATTTTCCAGGACAGTCTGGCCTTGATCATTTATACGCACGCATGGTCTAAGGAAGTTCTAAATTTGTTCTGACAGTATGAACAAATTTAGGTAAGAACATATTTATGAATCCCGGATTTGTGCGTTGACAGTCGTACGCATGGTTTAAGCACAGATTTGTGCGTACGCATTGTTAGTAAATGAGGCCCATTGTTACCATCCAAGGTAGGTTTACTACAAGCTATGATATTGTGAAACCAAAAGTTCTTATCATATAGAAAAACACTTTCATTGGCGAGAGGCACTACCCTACCCACAATCCTCAGGTGTAATAGCAGTGTCTACGGACCGGGCTGTTACCATGGAAATGTTGACCACAACTGGGGAAATCATTCAATCGGAGGGTTAAGCCTGACACTGGGTTTACCACCGAACAATTATGATTTCCCTCTCTAACATGGGGCGTTTTTTTAGTGAATATGAAAAGAGTCCAAAGGGAGAAAATCATGTCAGGTCATGTACTGAAGAGTGGTGTCAGTGGGGGCTCACAATGGTTTATGGGATGCTATGTACCTTCACTCTTAAAATAATGACATACACACAGTTTTGAGGCGTGGGCTATTTTCCAATTTAAAATATTCTTATTTTGTTCAGAATCTCATGTTTAATGTTCACGATTCATCTGGTAGTGGATCGGCCTGGTTCCACGCTCCAAGACATTCTCCCCCAGAGCCAAAGCTGTCGATGATGCAGTTTTGGTAGTTTTACATTTTGGGAATTATGCTTATTTGCTTTCTTGACAAGATTTGTATTATTACATTATCATTACTCTGACCAAGATTGATGCCACCCACTTCAGAGTATGCTATTGAGCCAGCAGCCAGTTAGCTTAGTTTAGCTTAGCTAAGGTTGGCACAAAGAGTAGAAACAGCTGGCTCAGTTCAATGATAAAAATAGTCAGTGGTTTATGTCCAGACTGTTTTATGGGATTGTCCATTTCCGTCGATGAATCTTCTTTATTGTAAACTCGCCATTCAGTCATCATGACAGTAGTGAATGTTGACCTTATGGTGTTTTTAACAATGGAGCTCAGTAGAAAGGTGACACAACCTGCAAGAGACTAGGTGTGTTGGAGCCAGCTCCACCTCAACATGTCCCTGTGGCTTTACAGTGATAGAATAGAATAAAAAATTGATTTTAAAGCAGTTTGGTTTGGTACAAGTGTCATATGTTCATAATACAAAATGCTTGGTTTGGTTGATTAAAAATGAATGTTTTCATACAAAAAATACTAAATCTTTTATAATCGATAATAATATAGTCATATTTTGTATAATTAAGATAAACTTACCTAAAGTAAGTCAGTTCTAAGTCTATTATGTTGTCTAACTACCTGTATTGCAGCCATGGTGTCATTTCCTGCATGATTGAAGACTTAATTCATGAAAAAAGACATAATAACAATATAATGTATGTTCAGTATCTGGTAGGCGTCATAATGTTCTGTCATTTTACACATTGACACTAACATTTTAAAGGTCTGCTTCTTTAAATAAAACTAAATGTAATGAATGATGTTATTTGCCATAGTTCAAAATCTTGGATCATGACATTATCTTGGTCTATATCTCTGAAACTGAAATAGTTTGGTTCATTAAATATCTGCGAACAAAATACAGTCACCAAAATGCTTATATCGATGAAGACTAGAAGTAATAAGAACACTAAAGTCAAGAAGGCGGAGTAAGCAAGTAAAGAAAAGAAAAAAACCATCCTGCCCTCACATACTTGACAGCTGCAAAGTCTTACACTGAATTTTTAAAGTTGCTGCAGTCTACAGCGGCTGACAGCAGGAGCAGTGAGGAGGGATGCTGGATCGGAAGAGTGAAGCATCATCTGAAGGTGGATCAGTCGGTCTATTAATAGTGGCTTACCAGCTGAGCTTGCAGGAGAGCACACAGACAGCAGCAGGGGGAAACATTGTTAAATGCAGCGAGTAAGCCCTTCCCTGTCCATATCCCTCCTCGTGCTACTTGTACTGAACCACTGTGGAGAAGATGCCAAATGTCACAGTGACACAGTGCAACCACTAGGAGTTATGTGTATCTAGAACATAAAGGCCCAGGGCAAAAATCTGTGTGTCTTTGTGTTGCATAGTATATGTCTTTGTGTGTGTTTGACACTCTCATACACACACACAAACACACAAACACACACACACGCACACGCACACACAGCTAACGGTTTTCTGTGCTTGATACAGTGATAAATAATATGACGTCAGAATTTCATGTGAAGACTAATTAAATAATTCATTTGATGTAAGGTTGAAACGAAACACTCTTTGTACAATGCAAGATGAACTCTTACTCATGGGCTATTTTAATTATTTCAAGTATGTTAACTTCTGAAACTCAAATGGTAAAAGGTGTTTTAAGACCCCATAAATAATTGTATTAATAATTAATAAAAGGAATTTTCATGGACTTTAAACCAGCAAGTGGCCAACAAAATCTTAATTTACCTTTAAATGTACTTTATTTCAATTTTGCATCATTTTATTTAATGCTATGGGCCTCATAATAAATTTAGATTTTTCATACTATACTTACATACTATACTATACGTTATACCTATTCATAAATATATTTAAACAGGTTTGCCCAGTTGTGGTGTTAAGAGCAATATTTACAGCTAACCCACTTTTCTTTATTTCTTCCAGTGGTTATTTTGTGATACTCATATAAATTGAACTATTTAACTAAGATTTTTTGTGGGTCAACTGGAAACCAGACTTCATTTGATAGTCAGGGTGTAAGTTTTTTCTGATAAGCTTGTTTAAAGGTCGTGTTATCATCAGTTTGCAAAAGTGTAGTTTTGTGATCATGGAATACCTGAGAAAAGGGTATTTTTATCACACACACAGCTGGTTATTTTTGTGCTCTGTTAATAGCAGCCTGCCGGCATTGTCCCCTGATCCTTCATTTCCCACAGCACACTACAGCTCTACAGTGCAGAGCTGTTTCATTCTGCTCCCACAAGCAAACAATGAGTGTTGTAAATGTGTTTCTCGCTCCATCCTGAAAGCTTCATATATCACCTTCAGATTAATTCTAACAGCTGGTTGTAAGTACCATTAACAAATAAAAGCATAGTGAAGATTAATGAAGGGTTGTTGAGGCTTGTGATTTCTTCATCAAACTTTATTTTCAATAAACCAATTGCTTTTTCCTGTGCCATGTTCCCCTCGTACTGTAATAACTGTAATAAGAAGCAGCCATGTGGCAAAGCGTTTTCTTCAGCCTCAGGGCCAATCTGGGAGCCCTGAGGAGGAGGACCCCACATAAAGTGATTATAGAAATGTGAACTGGCTTAAACAATGCTATCAAGACCTGAACAATATGTGCAGTTTAATTTGCTAATCCATTTAAATGCTTCTTTTTGGTTGTCATTTTTAAAAACACAAGTGACAAAGATTATGTTATTTTCTAGATGAAATGACTTAACAGAGAGTGAGGTTGTGGGAGCTGTGTCTCAATTCGGGGGCCTAATCCTTGCTGCATTTATAATCCATCTGTTACAATCATTGGCCTACAATTTGTGAAACATCTATTTTCACAAGTTGCTTAATGCAAATGGTAGAATATGAGTCATAATATAATATTCTATGTATCCCTGAGACAGAGATGTGCTGCGGTCAGGTCGTCTCACTGGATGATAAAAACATTCTATTTTCATGAATCTCGTGACTTATCTGTCACTCAAGCTTCCACTGCAGGGAACAGAAATAACAGCAGATGAAAACATTGTATCTGTGTGTAGCAATAAGAAGACCTCTCCTTCTCCAAATAAACATAAAGCAAACAATTAACAACATGTTAACATGTTTACAACTGCAGCCATCTGTTTTTCTCGATAACTTCTGACGTCAGACAGTGGCTGGAAGCTCACAATTATTCAACGATTATGATTATATGAGTTGCTAATAGAATATTCCATTTATATTCCTGTTTACATGTTAGAGAGCAAAGTGTAATTATGGCCCTGTCCCAATTCCTTTCCCTATGTCCTACCCCTAGATATGAAGTTACCATCACTGGGAGTGTCCCCTCAAAACAGAGCCACAAGGGAGAGGGCAAGAAAATCTTCTTCCATAATATGTGACCACACTTGCTATGTCATCAGCAGCCAACCAACGTTTAACAGTGACAATCTATATCAACAAACATTATTATATCAACAACCGTTATCAACCAATTATAATACTGATGAATCTGATAACTGCAGGACAAACGGGAGCATTTGAATGATGCAGTCAGCATGTTTAAATCGGTCCTGTCCATAGAAACTTATCTAGGGGCTGCAAACGTTTTACAAGAGCAGGAAAGTTTTTTTCAAACTTCATATGCGGAACATGTGAGTAAGGTTTGTTACTCGTTACTCTCTCACTCACTTTTCTCGAAATGCTTTTCACAGTGATTCATGACATTTTAATTTGCTACTGGATTAAAAATAAGATATTCTGCTGGATTTTACAAAATATTTCATGGTTATTTTGCAAGATTTCATATTCACATTTGTTTACCCACAGCGGTTAGCATGTTATTTCACATCGTCCGTTCGTGAAGCATTCGTAAATTTCTGTCTATCCCTTTCAGAGGTTCTGAAAAAACTCCAGTTGAAGTGATGTTTGAAGGGTTAGATGGCCCCTACCCCTACATCACATGAGAAAAGGGACAACACTACACCTTCATGGTCACATGCAAAATGAAGGGTTCGGGCCAAGTGGTAGTGCTAAGGGGTCATTGGGACAGGTTATATGACTCAAGTCATTATGTCCAAAATATTTCACCACTTCTAAAAACCCAACTTCAAATAGGTTGATTTATGTATTGTTCATCATTTTGGATGATTTCTTAAAAATTTTGCAACTCCTTTTATTTTTCCATCATGTTTACACACAGGGCATGTACACATATAACAGTTGTTAACTGCCTATTGTTGCCAACAGCACCTTATAAAACGATGTCTTAATTTGATTATCTCTTATTCTGCATATGACCTGATTCAGGGTAAATTAATCATAAAATACTGCTTACATGCTGGTGTTTTATTCAGACTATTGTCTTTATCAGGTAAATATCAGAATATTAGTGTCCCTTTGAGGGGTAACAATATTATCCCAGTACCTAATTTGACCCCTGAGTTCCTGCAAAGGTCATTGGGGAAGTTGCTGTTTTTCATGTTGTGACTAAATGTATTTTTCTGCACAACATGCAGAATTTCTTAAATTGTGTGTGTTTTTTGTATTTGCAGAACCATTTTTACACGGCCAGAGTATTGTCAAATTGGTCAGTGTGTTGATTTCTGTATTATAATTATCTGCACTCCTCATGTTTGCTTTTATCTATTTGCATATTTTTCAATTCAGAGTTGCAGTGCTTCAACATCTCACCCACCAATAACCAAGCATATTTGTAGTTTTGTTTTATTTGTTTTTGCTAAATGTTTCATACACTACACATTGTATTGCAGGGCCTGCTAGTTTCAGTGATGGTATATTGTGGTAATTGATGGTTTAGTTATTTTTTCCCTGTAACACAAGCATTCAATATTTCAATAAATATTATATTCAAGCTTTAATTGTTCTTAACCCTGCACCTATCTCTGATATTCTAGGACTATCATTTTATCCAGATTTGTAAGAGGCTGTCGGGAACGACATGGAGTTTTACCACCAAAGTGAAGAGGAGAGTGAGGTATTGCAGTAAACAGCCATAAGAAGCCGGGTTGGTGCAGTGGTCCTAGATAGGGCAGCATGAGAACGTATGAATATTTGAGTGTGTTTGCATGTCCATGGACATGTTCTGTATGTGTGTGTCTGCATATAGCAAGTCTTTATAGGTCTGTTGAGTTGGAGAGGTCGTGGCAGGAGCACTGGAGGAGGGAGGTGTGTGGGTGTGTATAGTGTAATTGCAATGAGTGAGTGTGTGCATGTGTGTGTGTGGTTTAATTGAGTGGGTGTCAAGGAGTCTATTTTCCTGCAATTCGTAGGTGCTGTGTGCATGTGTGTGTGCGTGCCCTCTTCTTCACTGTCCTCCCCCCTGCCTGTGCTGTGTGACAGCCTGACAGCAGGGTGACAGCTGCAGAAAGTGCTGGTAAGGTTAGAAATCTTGCTCCCAAGATTATGAAAAAAACAACCTTTCCATACGTCATTGCACAAAAACTGCTTGTCCTTTCAGTATTTTAGCAAACCAATTCAAAAAGTGCTCTTGTGATGACCTCATTCGACTCTGTAGTGTTCTGCGATATCAGGAGACAAAGCCAACAGATTGTCTGAATGATTTATCTGCACAGAAGCATGTGGCTGTGAGTGTGCATGTAATCATTAGTAAGCGTGCTGCATATGCAATCAGAAACTTTAAGTAAACCTTTACACAGACCGGCAGAGTGCGGGAGTCTGATTTACTCTGGAGGCTCGTTACGAGTCAGAATACAAAAACAACTGTACCTTTTCTCCATTAGCGCTCCCCAGCACATAGCAGCCCATGATATGGATGAGATTGGGCTCCGGGTTCAGTTTACTCATCAGCCTGCTGAGCCGACGCCAGAACCTGGTCACATGGAAGAGGCGAGATGTTAGAGGATCAACAACAAATAGGTAGGAGAATCAGAGGAAGTGAAAAAAAAGTGAAGGATTTTCACTAAATGCTTTTGTGCCAACTGTGATCACGTTGATGTAATTCATTGAATTGTTTGTGAAAGGGTCGTTTTATTACATAAACGTATTGCTTTATTTCCTTTAATTGTCCCTCTCAAGTAGTGTGAACACACTCAAACTCAAAACTACACATTTAAAAGGTTTACTATAAAGAAATCTGGAATCCATGAATAGGCCAATTTAGCTATGAGTCTAACAGCTCCATCTGCTGACACGGAGCCTTTCCCAGCTACTGAGCTCCACCCACAAGCTGGGAGGATTGGTTTCTTAGGTTTGTGACATCACAAAACATCAATCCATTTTTTTAGGACCGGCATTTGTTCACTGGAGTATTTACACAAGACAACTCAGCCATGCTGACCGATTATTTTGCTCAAAATAAGTCTTTTATCATAAAAAGGCACAAGGGGAACACGTTTAAAAATGTCATCTTCGCTGGAGGAGGATTTTACATTGCTGAAGGTTCTAATGAAGAGTTGCTGACAGGAATAGAAACAGGAAGTCTTTGGTTTTAATGTTTCTCATATCATATTTGATTTTAACATGATTAGCTGTACATGTAATAATTTGTGTTTCCAAATTTGTCTGTTCAGTATCAGAACAAAATGAACAGAGAAGAAGAGTAGAAGAAGATGGAAGCCATCAGTGACTCTGTGTTACTGTGTTTATTTCCATCCACAGATGTCTTGAGTAATCTGAGGACTGAGGAGACGGCTTCCTATGTTTACTGGCTATTGGCTGCTAGGTCCCTAGCTGCTGCAACCTCACTGGTTTGGAGGACTGATGAGTTATTAAACATTTCCAGCCACATAGTTGTTGTCTGTGTATCAACCACACAATTTAATTTACACTTGTGGTCTATGTAGTAAACAACCCCAGAGGTGGTTTGGCTTAGTGAGTCGCAATACGTCACCCAAATGCCCAAAATGCCTTTTAGTGGCAGGTGTGAATAGAGCATTAGTCATTGTGATGCAATTACCAAGAACACAGGCCACTTTTTTTATTCAAACGTTTCCTGTGTTTTGAGGTGATGTCTCCAACCCTTTACTTACAGATTATTGGTCACACCTTCAGAACAAGAATAAAGTCTTACTGGATCATGTCTTCTTCCTTCTCCACCTTGGCAAAAGTGGCCACTTTATTCTTCAGCAGATACAAATGTCCTGGACCTCCCTGTGGAAAGGATTTAGTGTTACTACGGATTCAGGTAAGTGTAACAGTCTTTAATCTGTAAAATTCTAGTTCAACAATGAGATCCATATTCTACCAGATAAACAACATTGAAGTCCTGGGTCCATTATTCCATGCGTAGAAGAATAGCCTTAATGTGATATTTGATATTGATTATGCCAAATGTATCTATCAAAGACAGCAAAAGATGGGTAACAATATTCAACAGGACTGCAAATAAGCCCACGAGCAGTGACATTTGACTCATGAGTATTTAGGGCTAAATTATTACAGGAATACTGATTGGACCATACCCATCTTCGGCCATTATTTTAATCTCAACTATGCACTTGATTAGTTTTGTGGCTGCATCTTGCACAGTTGTGAAATTATAGTGATATAACATGTGATATATACAGCAGAATAAAAAATACATTATGTCCTGTCACCTGCATGCAGCACCATCCCCTCGCGTGAAAACTCTGACCAGAGAATCTACTGCTGAGTTAAGTTAAACTGCAGAGAAGGTCCGGACCCAATTGTCTGGATATTTTCCAGAATTCTGGTCTTACAACAGCCAAAGAAACTAAGTTTTGTGTTTGGTCCAAAGTTTTATTAAAATCTGAATCAAACTGAATTTGTCACAACATATACAATAGAAGTTCAATTATGCTCAATTATTGTTGTTGACACAGAAAAATAATGCCTTCAATCCATTATAACTAGTTAAGTTCTAACTAAAAGGAAACCATGACCCAATAATGTCACAATAGTTTGAAAGCCTGCCTCTGCTGTCACTCACCTGGCAGAAAATGAGCATGTTCCAGATTTTGCAGCCTTTCCTGTAAGCACTCAGCTTCTTCTCTATCTCCTCTGGAGACACACAGTCAGGGGAAGGGAGGGGGAGAAACAGAGGTGTCACTTTTCACACTCAGCGATTATGGTGAGATACATAAAATAGCTGTCCCTTGAGTCTCTCGCTCTCACACACACACACACTAACACACACACTCAGTGTCAAAAAACCATGAGTCATTTCTGCACTCCAACAAGCTCAAACATATCCCACCCTCATCTTTTCCACATTTACACTGGGAGAGTAATTTTCACTTGAGAGCTAAAAAAAACTGGGGCTGTCAAAATTAATGCGTTAATGAGCAGAGCTTGTTCAAAATTAAGCGACTTTCAGTTTCTCTGGTCTCAGCTGCTCAGTGATCAGCGCCGCTGCGTCATGATCAGAGCAGAAGGAGCAGAAGCTGCAGGTGGTTTGTACCGAGCTGGAGTTTCTGTGTCCTCCTCCACTCTGCTCTCACTTGAACTAATAAACCCTCATCACTAGCTATCAGGACCTGATCAGTACATGAAGTCACTAGGTGTTTGTATGATTCTCTCCAAAGTTTGTGAGGCTGCATCAAACATCATGAAAGTGACTCGTCAACATGTTGTGCTCAGTACATCACGAGATGTGACGTCACAGTGAGGACTCAGAATGAGTGGAGCGACACGCAGACACGATCCGACACCATCAATTCATAACCAAACATATGACCGTATGTTTGTCACCTAAATCATCTCAGTAAAAAAAAGTTAGTATGAACGTGAACTAGCTCATTATTATCTGCATGAACTGAACTTGGAACTCGTTATTTTTAAGTGTGAACTGGCTCAACACTACTTCTACAGATGGGCCAAGATTCAGACTTCACATTCACATTTAATTGTGTAAAGGTTTGCTTGTTTGTATGATTTAAAAAAGAAAAGAAAAAAAGTTTTATTCAACCACCCTTTATTTGCTAAAAAAAGTAGAAGAGCAAAGGCTAAGATCACCCAATTGTTTAGGATAAAGGTTATCTTTGAGTTTTATTAAAAAAAAAATCTGGCATTTACAAATGGTCATTAATCCTGATTAATCACAGCTACCCTGTGATTCATCTGATTAAAAATTGTAATGGCTTGACAGCCCTAAAAAAAACAACATGTCACACTCACCGAGGATGTCGTCAAATGAGGCATGTTCGTGGTCCTGGGAAATAGAAACAGAATTCATAATTAAATAAAATGTATTCTCGATGCCGTATGACTGTAGTTCCCAACGTTTAGTTCAGACCCACATGGTAACAGGACAGGACAGGATTTTTAGACATACCCTAAAATTCCACACCAATTCAATCAATACTCCATATTGAACAGTCGACGGTTGTCATTTAATGATAATGTCTTTTTATATTTGCTTGGAATTGGCATATTTGATGACAGTATTCACCACCTTGTGTGCAAATGTTCCGCTAAAATTGCCCACCCTGACAATGTTTTTCTATACTTTGGGTTTATCACCATGATGACTATGATTAGTTATCCTCCCTACAGACTATGAGTCTATATATTATTTGGGAGAAACATAGTTACAAGTGGACTGAAGGTCAAACTTGCCTGAATGAAGCCATCACTTACTAGGCTGTTGCTGGTTTGACTTATGATTGTCAAACTGGCCTGAACTTTGATCAACTTACTATCGTCATTTTTCTGGCAGTGTTATTTTCTTGACATTGAAATGTTAATAAATATAAATCAAAATGTGCTGTATCCTATCAAGCTGACACACATCAACCCACCAGTAGGTTTCTCAAGATGATGCCAGTGTGTCGCCCTTAACGTGTTGGTCCAGATTTAAATAGGCCACCAGCTATAAGGAATTGCCAAAAAATTTGGTAAAGACATTAGTGAATTTGAATAACATTGGTGATTATCTGACTTCATCTTGTGCCACTAACAAATCAATATGTTCACAGAATTTATGACAGAATACCTCTTAAAGTAATCAAATTCTCATCAGCCTCAGTTGTACTGACGAGCTGAATTTAATGAGAGTTGGGAAATATGGCAAAATACATTTTTTTAAGCTTGGGGATGATTTGTGGCCTAATGATTTTCTTCCAGCAAAATGCAGAAAAACACAAGCATGACTTAGACAATGTATTTTTGAGGCTGCACTACCTGACCGGCAATCATACAACATAATACATGCCACCCCATACAGAATAGGGCTGTAAGGCTGACGCCCTTTCTGTGCAGAGACTCCTGAGGATAGTGATAGAATGTGAGAAGTCAATGTTGTATCTTTATTTTTCATCTATCTAACAACTTTGCGTTTATCTGCATTTAGTGAATGTACACAAAGAAATACATAGCCAAGAGCACATAATGTAATAAAGCCACAATGTTGGTGTAAAGCTGTCGATTGCTGCTACTCACATAAAGAATGGGGATGATGGAGGGGTCATCCCTGCGGATGATGTTCGGAACATATTCAGCCTTTGGGACCTTGGACGATATCAGCTGTGGAAAACAGGAAATAAGCTTAAAAAAACGTCTTACTGCATAGGTGTTATGAACTTTATGGATATGGGGCATGCTGAAAACAACAGCAACTTTTCACCATATTTGGCCCTAAAAAGTGGTGTGTATTTTAAATGACACTTTATTAAACTCAAATTTACAGCAATATTTGTGAACATCTAACATTTAAATTTACCATTTTGATTTAACACTAAGGTTTGACATTTAGATAAATTTTTCTAACATTAAGATTTATATTAAACATTTATATTAAACATTTAACATTTGGACCTCACATTTGGATTCAACACTTAAAATGTAGTATAAAGATTTAAAACATTAATATCACTATATTCTTCCATAAAAAATGGTAAATGTGACAAACTTCACAAATATTGCTGTGAATCTGATTTAAAAAGTGACATTTTTTCAATGTTTTGTAGATAAATATGGTAAGAGGCTGCTGATCATCATGTGCAGCGTTACAATCGGAGAACCATTATACAAAGAATGGTGTTCAAGGTGACTCAATCAGCTTGAAATGTGACTGCCTCGATCCTCACCATGATTTTCGGTGGGATAAAGTCCTCGCCGTCACAGGCTGCTCTCTCCATCTCCCTCTCCTCCTCCCACTCGGCATCCTCATCCAGCCCTTCATCTAATGTCCCTGAGGAGGTCTGGAGATCACCACCTAGCTCATGCACACAGGAACAAAGGGCGAGATGAAAAGATAACACACAAATGAAATTAAAAAGGGTGCTCCATTTAAAAGCACTGCACCTGTTATTTCATTTTTTCCGGCAACAGTGGGGGGAGGAACAGAGCATTTACAATCAGACGGCAGACGACACAAACCGACACAATAACACTCTCCTTATGCACTCAGCCAGATGCAGACAGCTACAACACAATGCACCAGGCGGATGTACAACAGGACTGTGGACAGCTGTGTGGATGAACGGCAACAGCCATGTACAAGTACAGAGATTAGGAGAACACAAACAGGCTGCATGGTGATAAAGGCCACACACTCTGTAAACAGATACACACACAGATACAAGTCACACAGTCACTACAATAAGAGCCTGTGCCTGTGTATATCGTTGTATGCGTGTTTGTTGCACTCATTTGTTGTGTGTCTGAGTGTGTAAACATCACATAGTTGCATTTTCTTCCAGTGTATGTGAATAATTCCATGTGTATTTTTGAATAATGACATGTGTTTGTGTGTCTGCAGAAAAGAAGTGTGCACGTCGAATCAGTGTATGTGTGTTTTTTTATTCATGTCTGCACGTGATTGAGAGGATGTCAACTCACTGTCTCTGGAGTCATGCAGTGAGTCAGGCTTGACAGGGGTGGGGTCACTCCATGAGCGGCTGAAGCTCTTGGCTCGGCGATCTGCGTAGGCTGATGGAGTTAGGCGGGGGAGAGAGTCACTCATACACATGCACACACACACAATCCAGAAGCATAATTGACCCCAGAAATCAAGTGTTCTGTCCTGCAGGTCCAGTGATTGTGAAGAGCACTGCCACTTAACTGATACAAATGTCGCAGTTAGATAAATGACCTGATTATTTTGTTATAGCTTTTACTTTGGTCAAACACGTTGTTTTAAATGTTCTTTATGAATAAAATTGACATTAAAATTGACATGGTTAATACTGTTAATAATGTTTGAAAACAAAATAAAATGAATAAAAAGACATTTCATTTATGATCCCATAAACCAGAACCTGAAAGCCAAAAATATTTAGTATTTAAATCTGGGATATCATTGAAATTAAATTTGGCATAAAATCCTGTTTGATTATTTTACTATGTATGAGCACATGAAGGATGTAGCATTATTAGCATTATTTGTGAAGCTTGGGAAAGAAGAGACATTTTATTGTGGCTCAAGACAAAGCTGTGAAGTAACTGATGGACAGAAACTAATTAGACACAAATGGCATCTGAAGTTGCATGTGTACAAACAGTATGATACATTCCAAGGCAAAATGTGAGTGTGAACATACTGCACACACACCCACACCAGTCTGAACTCCAGTGCCAACTGAACAAATGACAAACAAGTATTTCAGGTAATTAAGTTTGTTTCATGAACATAGTGTAACACAATATTCCTTAACATGCACAGTACAGTCGCTCGATGCATAAAGCATGATTAAGTTCTGATAACCATCCGATGTGATGATTGTTACACTCTGTAGAGCATGAATGCATGAAAACATAGTTAGATCAGGGCACGCACATGCATACAGATCCGGTGAAGACTTACTCTGCACCTTCATCCTGCGGCTGCCCACCATCCTCAGATGTTTGCGGAAATTTCTTGAATTTGAAGAGAAAGAGAAGAGGAAACAGACACAGAGATATCAAGAATGGTGTCAAGCCGGCAGATGAATAGAAAACAGAGGCAGACGACGATTCCAGATCCTCTTCACAGATGTCAGGTGGTGCACAACACAAAGGATTATTAAAAAATGATGGGAGGTTTGGCCACTATCCAACAAGTGAACAGACAACTCCTTTGCATATCAAGCCCTCAGGAACAGTACATTTCAGTTACAGTATTGCAACTTTCACGTTAATTGTGCAACATACATTGGCCCAAAAAGCATATTTTCCTTATGCAAGTATTGTAAAAAGAGCAGCTGTAAAACGATGATTACATTATTTTAGTGAATTTAATATTTTTAATCAGTTGTCATGATTCTGTAGCTGGAAGTAATAACTATCAAAAGACTGTTCTCTGGTCCGGACTTTGGGTTTTATGGACTTTTTAGTTTATGGACATTTGCCGTGTTTTCTTGTTTTTGGATTTGTGTTTCTGTTTGGTTGTTAATTCTGAGTTCTCCCTTTCCTGTTTTATTTTGAAATAAATTCCTTTGTCCTGTTTTCCGCCTGTGTGATCATCTGTACCTTGTCCTGTTGTGTTTCAACTGTGTTAAATTAACCCTGCCTCCCTTGTGTAAATAAGTGTTTCCCATATCAGTTGTGCTTCTCAGTCTTTCCTTGTTTCCAAGTGTTTCTCTGCATGTTGAGTTTTGGACTTTGTTTTGGACAATGCTTTGCTCCTGGTAACTTTGCTTTTCAACGTATTGAACTTGGTCTGTATTAAAGGACTTTTTTGTTTCTATTTTTCACCTTAACCTGGCTCTTGCATTTAGGTCCTCCTGCTCTACACATAGCAACATCAGTTTGATGAGTATGATCTATTTGATATAGTAACATCGGGAAGGTCTGTGAAAGCTAAATGATAAATCAGTTTATCCTACCCAGTTTTGCAGGGAGCCAACAGGACGTTGGCATGGCTCTTCACATTACTGCAGAGAAAGCTAAATAAATTTGTTGAACTTTGACCTGAGTTGTGCTGCTCTTTTGTGCAAAGCCAATCAGTGGCGAGCACAGTTTGAACTGGGAGGACTCAAAAATAACTTGTGCTATTAATTTACAATAACAAGCTGACCTCAGATGCAGACAAGACAAATACAAATATTCACTTGTCGAGAGAAACAGAAAAACGCTGTTTGAGCAATCTACACACAGTAGCACCGCAGCAAACGTTGGCCTTTCTCTCGCACCACCACAATGGGAATTTCAGAGTGGTGCATTAATGAGGAATGCACAACACCGGACCCCTGTTTTTCCTCTGTTATGTGCATACATCAGCTGATGCACATGCTCTTAACACAAGCGTCAACGTATTAGAATTCTAAAGGAGAAACACATTGAAAGGAGAGAAAACAGAATACAGAAGCAGTTGTAAGTGATTCAAAAGTGCAACAACGTGCGGCCTAAAACACAGCTTTTTATTATTCATCAAATCTTGTCTGACTGTTGTGTTTTTAGTGCAACTGGCTTCGCAGTCCCTTTTTTCTGGTTACCTATCCCTGAATTTATCACATTTTAAGTGAAGCTAGGAGCATCTTTGTGTAGTTGATTAAAGGCCACTTGAAAGATTGTCCACATCAAGATCAGTTTACTCACTACTGAGAGCACTAATCAGCCTGTGAAGACAGTTGTGTAATGGCTTCCGAATGTCTGGCGCTCAAGTCAGAGGCGATAACCCCAGTGAAGAGGGGATATCTCAGACTGGGCTTGGAGACTATTAATCTAAATGGAAGTCTATGTTACAGACTCAGTTTAAAGGACACAGGGATGGATTTTCTAAAAAAGAGAAGCTTTCAAGTTGCATAAGTGGATCGGCAGGGCATTGTTTGAGAAATGCCACCTTTTCCTTTTATTAATTTAAAGTATAAAAACTGCACTGCAGATGTATGCCACCACTACATCATGTTTTTTTCCTTCAAATTCTCCATTAGCCTGACCTGTTTATCTTGACGCCAATTGACAACTAATCAAAATTTTTATAAATTCCCTCAAGGCATTCTAGAGATATCATGTCCAAAGGAATGGGACAGACAGACAGAGAGAAGGACGACCTGAAGACATAATACGTCATGTCACTGGCTATGAAAAAAATCAGTTTCTTCCCATTCCCACATTATTATTGAGCATTTGTCTAAGTACACTTTTATTAGGCTGGGCAAAAAATTATGTTTCAGTTTCAATTGTTTCTGCACAATGTGAAAAATGTTTTAGAACCAGTAATTTTGTGATACACCAGCTGTACCTGTGTGTACTGTGTGCTGCAAGAAGCTCTCAGTTTAATTGTGGTTCAGGAGGAAGAACAGGTTGTCCCTTAATCAGAATGTCTGCAGCCTGATCCCAGTCTCCCAAATTCTGCAGGCTGAAGTGTCCTTGGGCAAGATGCTAAGCCCTGAATTACCGCTGAAAGCTGAGAAAGTGATATATTAACTTATCTACTTGAATGGGTGAACACGGCAAAACTGTCAAACTCTTTGAAAGGTCATCAATTATCCATTAAATCAATGAAGAATCAATAGGGAAATTGATATAGAATCAGAGTAATAGGACTAATCAATAATGAACTAAATCTTTTCAATATGTTCACATAAACAACATTATTAAGCTAACATATTAAAGTAACTCGAGATGCAGCAATGTTCATCTAAATGTCAGAGGAAATGCAAAGCACACAGCCTCCCACGTGCATATTGTTTGTCTGAAGCTATTTTGTATCCAGGGTTCAGTCTAGAGGCTTTCTTAGAAACACGGTTGACGTGTCAGGGAAGATTGCAGGAGTCGTGAAGGCAGAGCCTGAAATAGTCGGATGACTCAGAGAGGGGGATCCATCAGGAAGCCAGCCTTATATTTTCATACTGAGTGGCAACAGCTTTGAAAAACCCCCATGCACCAAGACAACAGAGTCATATTCATGTCAATGTGTGTGTGTGGCAAGAATACGTGTTACTGCAATTCTGCAAAAATCCCACTCCACTCTCTAGATTGGGCTATGACCTTTTTTGAAAAGCTCTTCAAATAATAAAATGGCTTTCTTATTCAAACATGCAAAATAAGATTTGTGGAACTGAGATCTATCTTTCTGTTAATAATATTGCATCCTGACACAGCGTTCTACACACGCTCAAAAAACATATGGCGTGTCAAATTTGTTGGTGTATGTGCGGCCTTCTGCCAAATATTGATTTGTTGACTTTGAGAGTAAGTCACAGTGCAGTGAGCTACGGCCCTGTATTGAGAGACACTGCTTTTACACGTCAGTTTGGAGTGAGGAACACTGATTAAACCTGCCACCCACAGCCTCCAGGATTCACCACACACAAACACATAAGCTGTTACAAGTTGTTGATGGCCCGATAGCAGCAGTTGAGGGACTTAGTGTTTTGCTTTGTGTGTAATTGGCTATCAATAGGTTGCACAATCAGAAATCATGAGGAGTTGTTTGTGTAGGTGTCAAGAGTCAATCTTTCAAATTGCTGAATCATCAAGAAAAAAGCAAACAATGGGTCAAGAGTGATTCACTATGTGTTTGGCGATAACAGTAGAAGTGACAGGAAATTTGCCACCGAGCATGAGCTAAGTTCACCTGCTTTTGATGCTAAATTTATAAATAATTAATCAATTATGAGTTGATGATGTATGACTAAGTTATTTCTGTATTATTCAACAGTTTATTATTTAATGACATTGACAGGCATTCTGTACTTTTTTCTTCTAACATTGTTTTGTCATTGATGGACAGACAGTTATTATACGTTCTTCATCCTGACTCTTGTGGTCACATGTAAAGCCAGATGTTGTGTTAAAATGTACAGTCATTTGCTTAATAGTTTTAACATCTTAAGTTTTTTACATCTAATGTCTGCTCGGTTGTCATGGAAATGGCCTGGTGTCGTCAGTTGGTTGAGCAAATGGGAAATCTATCCCATTATTTAGAGTCTGCTGATTATTGGTCTACATTGTTTGTGTTGCAAGGATGGAGCAATGGGTCGATTTTGTCACTATGCCCTTTTCTCATGGTCACAAATCCCACCAACACCCACTAACATCTGGCTTTTGACTGTAATGGGAGTGGAAACAATCGGCATTCACTCCCGGGTCAAACACATCCAATAAGCAGTGATAGAAACACAACACCCGAGTGCGCCAGCTAATTTCTTCTTCTTCTTTATTTTGTCTTGACACTTACACTGAACATTGTCCGGCACAGCTTTGTGACGCACTTTGAACACCCAGGTGTTGGCGAGCAGATAGGCATGAATGTTTGTGTATTCATTGTGACGACCCTCTCAAAGCAGGCCTCTCCCTTCAGAGCCTAATGGGAGGAGCCAGGTCATCAGGGTGTTTCATCTCAGTCTGCCTCCCCCCCATCCCCAACGGCTTCCACAATATTTGGTTTTGGTTGTACTTCCATATAAACATTTCCTGTTCATTTCTTTCAACAAACTTATTTCTAAGTTAAGCTAATGTGTGGCTTTGCCTAATTGTTCCAGCTATGAACCAGGTTGTGGCATTCATTGTTTTATTCACATCTTGGGACCAATGTCCAACAGCCATTTTTTCAGTGGCAACACCAGGTGAACAAACAGAAAGGCAAAGTCCTGGTGAAGGGGAAATAGTTACTTGCCTTATTTTAGCGGCTCTACCCACATTAAGAAAACCTGTAAATACTTGCGATTTTTGATGTAAAAGAGCTATATGATAACAAAACAGAAGGCGTCTGGGTCCTACACTCCTTCTAAGATGGAAGCACTGGGACATGATGATGTATACAGAAACAGAAAACGCTCCACCTTTAGTGAAGTCCTGGTTGGGGCAGTATTTCAGCTGTCCAGTAAAATGTTGAGAAATTTTGGGGCAAGATGAAGACTGTAAGCTGTGCATAAAATAATGACTTGTACAACCGCTTACATGAGCACTTTCCTCCACCACTACCACGAAGACATGACAAAAACTACTATGAAAAAAACTGCCACATGACTAAAAAACACTCAATGATTTGCCATACGGCCATTTCCTCCAGTTAAAAGTAAATGGCTTTAATGGTTACTTACAGTGTTGGAGTCAAAATAATGAGTTCCATCAAGAAAACAGTTCTAGTGTATTCATACTGAATCTCTATAGAAAAACAAGACAAGGTGCAATGGAAAGCTTGAGAGCAGCAGGCCACTATTCAGAGCTAAGGTATATCCACAATATCAGCGCACACTATGAGGGAGAACTGGGAGATGGCGAGCTAAGCCAGCAAACTGAATGATACATGGGAGCTTACGCTGCCGAAGTCCTTTAACAGGCTGTAATGAAAGGGGAGCCAGACAGGCCATATCACAGCATTACTGTTGTGACAGACTACGTTAGAAATATGGACACACTGTGGGCTGCATATTGAATATTTTTGCGAGCTGTTTGTTCAAGTATTCAGCCCAGTTATTTTGTTTACCCTGAAATGGATCACGTTGCATATAAAGTAGTAACTGGCAACTGTATTTGAAAGTGAAAGAGCTTTTTCTCTTTCACTGTTTTATTTTGAGATGTTAATGTCGATTTTACCCTTATTTGATTATTTTTATGATTATAGTTGTCCTTGAATGTGTAATTGCACTTGAATCAAATGGTAAATCCTGTATCGTGTATCTAATCAAATCAACAACAACAAAATATCGTCCCAGCTAGTATAGGTACAATAAGGTTTGTTGAATAATGCAGTAAATACTCAACTAAAAGCCATAACTGGCTGGCATGAACAAATACAGTAAATAGCAATAGAGATAGATCATGAGCAGGATTTAATTACCATCATAGAAATGTAATATTTCCTGCCGTTGTTTCAAAATAAAAGCCCACCTACACCATGAAGGAGTATCAGTCACTGCAAGATTAGTGATTCATTAGATTAATTGACAGTAGCTCATATAACATAAATCAAGCAAAGACGACAGAGTAGAAGATTCTATCTGCATTTAGATACATAAAGGCTTCAGTCACTGATTGAAAATATACATCACACACAGACACCTGGAGTCAAGGTGACAAATCGGCCAAATGGTCCATTAAGAACACAGAGATTTTAAGATTCTCTGATGTGATGTGTTTCTTTGCTGTGTAACAGAGGAACTCTGACAGGGACAGTCTTGCACCACACAGGACAGGACAGGACAGCCAGGACACGGTACCTCTCCATCATGGTGGCTGCCTCCTGCTCTCTTTTCCGCCTCTTTTTCTCAGCAATGCCTCGGAATGCCCTGCCGGGATGTCAAAGCATTAAGTGGTTTTGTGGGGATATAAAGTTTTATGCTTTAGCTGCGCCTAACCTGATACCAAATATTTTTTGTCAGAACCCAAACTGACCCAAGGGGTAAATAACCTTCACAGAACTTACACAGTTTACCTCATAAATCATTTATATTATAGTCCTCATACTCTTGGTTATGAGTTATGTATTTCTTTAAACTTGGCCTGGCTTGAATGTCACAAAGCTGAGAGAAATTGACCAGACTTAAGCCCTTTGGGTCGAGTCGGGTTCGGGCATAAATATACAATTCCAGTCAGGGAGGGATAGGGCCACAGCACAAGGGTTCAAGGTGAGTGGTCCATTGGGGTCCAACAGGGGTTAGTGTGGATTTTGGTTAGCTTTGGTAAGTGGTTACAGTAGTTAGAGTAAGCAGCACAGGGGTGTTTTACCCACCATTGTGGACATTGTAACGTACTACATACACACACACACGCACGCACACACTAGGACCACAATGCAAGAAAAGACAATGAGGAGTTACCACTAAACCACCAATTCTCTCTTTTCAGTGTGAAGTAACTGTAACCTGAAGACAATTATAAATTGAACATTTTTAAAATAGAATTTAACGTTTTGCTTGTTTGACAGTTTTGATATCCATTATTTCTCATTCTGTCAGTGTGTACGTTGGTCAACGTGGGCTTGCCGCTGCCAAAGGGGACAGTAATGGCTCCGACAGGATGTCAGACATAACGAGAATCATCTGTGACAGTGTATGTCTGAAAAGAAGTCATGTCCTGTAGTGTGACTTTGACTGACAAACAGACAGACAGCTGATGAGGTCCAGGATGACAAACAGCGGGCTGAAGTCTTTCCAGTGCTCCTTATCCAAACACTTCCATAGTTCTGCCTGTGCACCTCTATAACAATACTTTTGCCTCATGAACCCTTTCTCTTTTCCTGAAGAAGTGACTCTCCCTTCATCCTCTCACTCCTTCCACCATCTGCCATAAATAAAAATAATTTTCTGAAAGCTCAGAGTTATGACGCATCTGCTGATATTTCCAAATGTGACAGACGCCACGGAAATGTTGATATTTCCAAAGAACTCCTGCAAGCTTTTTCTATTGTTAGCTTCTGTGGGTTCTAAATATCCTGTGTCGTAAGCACAAGCTCCATTTCAAAGCAGAAATAGTACAGACATCTTCTGTCAATATCAATGTAATTTACATTACAGCTCTTCATATAAATCCACATTGTTCCTACTCATCAGCTTCATCTGTGTCTATCTTTAGATTCAGCAACAATGAAAATGGCTTGAAGCTACGCTCTGACAAAAGGCTTTTCATGACCGTTGCATAAGTGTATGGCTTTAGGCAGGTGTTGCTTTGTGTTGGTGTCTTACATGAAAGAACACTTTCAGAAAGGTAGGCTTTATTACTGTAGCAATCTATGTTGATGACCTACTTGTGCAACCCACCGATGGAGAATATTCCAGTACCACCTGTGAGTTCAGAGTTTTGGATTATCATATCTGTAATGTACTGTACATTCCCTTCACTTTTGAATGTGTAACTCCAAACACCCAGTCCAGAGGACACACTTTCAGGGGTAGAAGGAAACAAAAGACTGAATAGAGCAAAGCCACATGAGGGAAAAGGATTCAAGACATGTTACCTAACTGACGGAGTGAGAGAAGGAGAGCAACGAGGAAGAACAGTGGGGGAGGTTCAAAAAGATACTCACGATATTCTTCAGCCATGGTTTGGAAAGCGGCCACATGGAAAGGAGAGGAAGTAGAGCAAAGAAATATAGGTTAGCAGCAGGGCTAGCCAGATACTCCACAGTGTCCACACACATATTTCACACACTGCCTCATGTTCCATCTTCCAGTTTCAGTTGAGGACACTAGGGGCAAAAACACTCAACTTGAGATGAGCAGTCCTGCCACTGTTTACTCAAAATATCAAAGAGCAAGGATAGAAGTCTTATCAGGGCATGCACATCGGTATGGATGATGAAAAGAAGACAGGGATATAACACAGATGAAGATACAAATGTAACCTGTAAATCTAATCAAATGACCATTGACTAATAATTTGATCAGTTCTAAAGTAAGCATGCAAATCACATTAGAGGTGCAGGCCAGTGGTTGGTGAGTAATTTTAATCAAAGGCCTGTGTCAGGACCATATATCAGTCTGACCCTATTAGAGACATGGAGATATGAAAACAGACAAAGGGAGAAGCGATGCTGACGTAGAGAGAGAGAGAGAGAGAGAGAGAGAGAGAGAGAGAGAGAGAGAGAGAGAGAGAGAGAGAGAGAGAGAGAGAGAGAGAGAGAGAGAGAGAGAGAGAGAGAGAGAGAGAGAGAGAGAGAGAGAGAGAGAGAGAGAGAGAGAGAGAGAGAGAGAGAGAGAGAGAGAGAGAGAGAGAGAGAGAGAGAGAGAGAGAGAGAGAGAGAGAGAGAGAGAGAGAGGATGAAAAAAATTGTAGTGGGTGAGCTTCGACTGAGGGTCATAATTAAAACATCTGGGTGATAGATAACAATTAGTTACAAAGAGTGGAGGGCATGTGTGAGTGTGCTGGTGAAGCATGTGCACTTTTTGGGACAGCACACATTCTCTACTTAATAAATCTGCTCATTACCAAGATTATTCACAGGCGTATATTATAGGTGAACATTTCAATGTGAAAAAGTAAAGCACCAGTCACAGGCATTTTATACAGAGGGACCTAAAAGGAAAAACTCAGCTGGACTATGTCCAACACTATCTATAACAAGTTGTGCTGTCTTCTTGTATCGGTGAAACCAGCAAGTGAGAAATATATGAAAGTCATTGCAATTTGGTAGTAGAACAACACATTTGAGATGAGCAGTGCAAGTCTTTGAATAACAAGGCTGAACCTCATCCTTCCACAAGGTGATGGTTTAAGATACAGTAATGCACAGAGTGGGAGTGAGGGTGGATTTCCATGCCATACTCACGCCTGCATGGTGGTGGTGGCTGTCTGAAAGCTGAACATATTCTCTTTGGGGAACCAGCTATTAGGAGTGTCCTCTGTAAACACAAAACAAAAGAAGTGTGTCGTATCGAGCAGAGCATTCAAACACAGGCCTTACAATTAGGGGAGGAGGCTAGTGAATGCAGCTTGACAAGACACTTTTGAATGGGGTAACCTCCTCCTTGTTTTACTGTTCTGGTGTAGACACATTTTGTCAGAAGTGATGAACCACAGAGCTCCATGATAGATGGAGAATATATCAACAGTTCCCTTTCCCATCCCTCTTTCCTTACCCCTGTCATCACTTGATGGTCTTTCCTCGCTGTACATCCTCTCCAGTTTCTTGCGATGCTTCTCTCCATCCCGCGGTGAAGTATCCAGGTCAAGGGAGCGCTGACTTTGACATGGAGCCCGAATGCAGGTCACGCAGTCTGGGGTGTTGTCGTCCCGCGACCCCCCTCTTCTCATCCCCCAGTCCCGGATGTTGTTGGCGTTCCCTGAGCTCTGCAGTGGCTGAGATGATGCTGGCGGGCCTCCGTGATGCTGGTTGGCATGGTGATGGTTGCTGCGGTGGTGGCTACTACGATGATGGCTCCCGTGGGCAGCAGAGGCGGAGGGTTGGCTGGTGCAGGATGGGTTGTGGTTGGCAGTGGTAGGAGTCTGTGATAGAGGTTGCTCCCTGGAGCTCTTAAGCACCTCCAGTTCCAGGCTCTCCTCACTGCCACGGCCCCCCAGGGTCATCCCTCCTTCCCTAGTGATCGTGTAAACTCTGGCCGGCTTGACTGTCGCACTCCCCTCTGGACTTCTGGCAACTGGGGGATCCTCTGCAGATAGGCTGCGCTCAACAGAGAGTCGACGTTTGGATGGTCCCAAAGGTGCTGGGGCCTGGAGGCTGTTGGCTGGAGGCTGACACTGGGGAGGAGCACTGGGATTTGATTGGCTGGATTGGTTGAGTTTTGCTACAGGGAAACAGCGGCTCTGGTGTGGTAGATTGTTGTTATGCAAGCGGCTAACGTCTGGAGAGTCACAGTCCTGGCCAGGGAAGGTGTCAGATAATAGATGATCTGGATGTAGAAAGAAATAATGAGAAAGAAAAAAAGGTGACAGATCAATACGTTTATTTCAATATTCCAAAAGTGTATCACATAAATACCTCAATCAAAACAAAAATTAAATGGAGAGATTTTTGTTAAATTGCCAGTTGTGTGATAAACATTTACAAGCAGCAAATCTCTTAGGAAGATGAGAAGGAAAAATCCAAAAGATGGATGAGGGATAGAAAAGAGCAACAAGACAAATGATGACAGATTTAAAAATGGATAAATAAGTACAGAACATGAAGGGCTTCAACAGAGACAAAGGAACTGTCGTCCTGTAGGGTCTTGGAAGATGGATGCTCCCTCTCACAGAGAAAGCAGCTGCAATGCTGCAGCCTTGTAAATAAGTGTTGGCTCATGGGAAGGTTTTTTTTGCTCTCTATGCTGGTGATAAACAAGTAAAGGTCATACTTGTGAGAATGAAATTGACAAAAACTGAGCAGAAAGCTAACTTTTTCTTGGATTTCAGTGAAATTGAAGATTTACTATTTTGAGTAGGGTTCTGTTTTTAAAAGAGTAAAGCCTTTATTGAACTCAAAGGGGTCTGCCAAATTATATCCATAGGCCCTCAGGTGGCTGATAAATACCTGTGGTGTTAGGAGCTTTTCAATACTTGTGGTTAACTACTTTACTGACCGTGCACACTAAAATGTGGATACCCGACCCGAGTCTATCAGGAACTAAGTTTGGACAAACACTGTGAAATTATATTTGTGTTCAGATCGAGTCCGGTCAAGTCGGAGGGGCTTATCTTGATCTCTTACACTAGCTGGCTTACTTACTAATTGTTAGTAAACAATTTAGTTTCTAATGTATAGCTTACAAAAATGTCTCAAATAAAAATGTCACAGTTCAGCAGAGTATTGACATTCAATAGTTGACAAGAGTCATTTAAGAACACCTTGCTATTTGAATTTTTCCTAAATATCTTGTATTGACGTTGAAGCAGGTACAGCTACATTGTGCTAACAAAATACATTTCATTTTGAGGATTTAGTGGAATAGAACATCCCCATCACAGAATAAACTTCTCTGCTTGTAGTTTTTCTTCCAATAGTGAGGATACAATGTATGCCAGGCCTGATTCTTTGGGGTAATATTTTCAACTAAGCAAAACCTTGCCAAACCTTTGCTTCCAATGTTGTTGTACTGGCTGGTGCAATACTATACCAGACAGTGCCAGGGTTGGTCGCTAGATTTAATTTCCAGTGTGTGTGTTGGTGTCACCTACCTGCTCCGTTGCGGTTCTCTGGGTTGGTATTGGACAGGTATTCTCCGAATGCTCTGGCTGCTCTGTAGAGACACAACAATCAAGCAGTTCAGCCTCAACCACTAATGTGAAACACAGAGAGTCATGGTCTAAATAATTTTTGAGCAAGATGTCTGAGCTTTATAACTGTGGGTGTCTATATACTGTTTATATATATATGTGCTACCAGCCAAGTAGATGGACACCAGTCTGTAAGAAGCTGCTTTTTTGTCATCATCCTCAATCTATACTTTATAACAGTTGTCTCTCTCCAGGGTAACATGATGTTCTTATACAGTGACTGAAGGACTGGGAATCAGCTTGGGAGGTACAGCTTGTCTCCCCCTGCGCAGCTGATAGCCCCCATAGGGAACTGTGACATTGCGTGTGCCAGACGTACTCAGAAAAAAGGCACATACTCAGGAATGTAATGAAATCTTGCTTATTGGCAGGGGCAGCAAAGAACTGGCATGGTGTGAAGCACCTAAGTGACAGACAGTGTCTAGGTTCTGACACATAATGTTCTCTCTTACATGTAATTATCCTCAGATATTGCTCTCATCATTGCTGACATCAGCCTTTAGCTGAACAGTAGAAACAAAAATTATAATTTTCTCTACTAAAAGCACATAGATTATTTTGTACATTCATTTATTTTTGGCATTGGTGGAAAGTGGAAACAAAGCACCACTATACAAGAGCCATACCTGCAATTGAAACTATGTCAAAGCCCAGAGTGTTGCATGAAAAAAGGCTCCATGTCTCACCTCTGAGAGAGGGAGCAGCTTTCAATGACTGTCATTAGCGCATGCACAGTGGTCCAAGCCCTGTGGTTTTGAAGCATTCAAGACATTAACTCCTCAGTCCATAAAAAAAAAAAAAAAAAACACCTCTCAGCACATAATGGAATCAATCAATGCCATTGTAAGCTTTATACTGCATGATACAAGTGGAACATTAGTATCATGCAGTACATTTCAACCTTTTCAGAAATGAAATGACACATTTAATTGACATTTCATGGAATTAGCTTATTACCAAGGGAGTTGAATTTCTGATTCCATCTGACAGTGACTGATTGTATCGATACTCTGATTGGCAATTTTATTGGTGCAATGTGAGTGTAGGCAGGAACATTCTTTTAAATCCAAACACTTCTGCCACCTGAGCAACAGCCTCACTAAATGAAAGGCCTTAGGAGACTTCTACAGCATAGCAAATTCGGTCAGACATTACTGAGGTAGACTGCCAGTTTACCACATGTACTTTTTAAATCTCATTCAGGTCTTTCAACAGATTTCCATCCATATACTTCATTTATATTTTTCCTGTGTTTGTATTGGATCTTTACTTTATGGAGTTTGATTTTCACTTTTGCTATGTTTACATGGCAAATATCCCCAAAGTGGTACTGATAACGTATTTCCTTATCTTGGCTTAGTTGATCTTGAAAGGTGCTGGTGCTTTTAGTTTTTCACGGCAAAAATTGGTTGTCACCATAGTGCTTCTCCGGTCTGAGCGCCAGCTGGTTGGCCTAGTTTTCTAAGCTTTCTTTCCCACACTTTATGAGAGAAATACAAATTTAATGGCACATTATGCCCTTCCATAAGCTGAATGCTGTAAAGAGACATCTTCAAACGCTAACAGTACATTACTTAAACTATGTAGGTTTGCTGAAAAACGGGGGTGGGGCACTGAAGCTGTCTCAGTACAAAATAGTGAAACCCAATAGCTGTTTTATTCTCAATAGAAAATGAGAAAATGACTTACAGCTTCAGTATCATAATACTGTGGTTCATTTGCTCTCACTCAAAACCTTAGGAGAAATTGACTTTACTTCAACTTTAATTTGAATAATAATTTCCTGCCACAATTAGATATTTTATTGTTCAGTGTAACAGGAACAAGATAAGTAATATTAGCAGCTTTACCAAACTTAAGTGTGAAATAGGTTGTTACATAGTCAGATACATATTTCTGCACCTCAAACACCCACATTTTAATAGACAACATAATAGACAGAGGCCACACACACACACACACACACACACACACACACACACACACACACACACACACACACACACACACACACACACACACACACACACATACTTATAAAGACACAGTGAAGCTTATAATCACTTTCCTCACTACACCTTGGCATTCCTGCCATCTGCACTCACAGGCAATCTCCAACATCCTTAGAGCACGCATGTAGAAAAGCATGCAGAAATAAACACAACACACTCAATATGCTCTCTACATGCACGCAGGGCTAAATCTCAGGGGGGCTGCAGTGAAATGGAATTGCTCCGTTGTTGCTGTAGCCTATATGCCTTCCTGCTGACGACACTCTAATTAAATATGAGACGGCACGTGCGGCAGCTCTCCCCGCGAAAAACTCCCCCCCCAGCTTGGATGACGGCAGAAGCGGAGGAGGGAGGTCACATGAAAGAAAATGCAATCATCTCTGATATATCTGCTTGACTCCTTGAACTCATTCCAATAAAGATTCCATATACTATGCTGAGAGGAGGGGATGTCGAAACGTTTTCTCAGTTCACAGAGGACAAATCGTCGCAGTGTCCCAAGCTAACGGACTGGACTTGTATAGGCCGAAATTGAGGAATAAATCTTGTCACTTGCTATTTTACTGCACCACACATTTCCCCTCATTCCCATCCTATAAAAGTAGAGTTCGGTGATAAGATAAATGGCCTACCGCTAAAAACTGAAAAAGCTATAATCTTAACAGCAATATATTAATATTATATATTTAAAATGTATGGGGAATCTACATAAGTATCAGCTTAGCAAATGCACTAGACCATTAGTTTGACATGTGGAGCCACAGGGTATAAGATTTCTAAGCCTCCTCATACAAAAACATGACTTCATTATTCACCATCTGATCCCATTTATTATGACAGAATACTTCCAACATTTCCCCCCAGTGGAATCAGGTTGACCACATCATTTGACTGAAAACTGACACACCATAACTGGAACTAATAAATACTGATGATGTCTATCTAAGTGTTTCAGTATAGCATGCCAGTGCGTAATAGCAGGGCCTGGTATCCTACTGATTCAAAACTCCTGCCCATCAGTCCAAGTCCCATTCAGGAGGACCATATGGAATTTAATAAAAGGTATTAATGTGAGTTGTAATTACTATGATCACATGAACGCTAATGTAAAACATAATCTTGTAGCCATGGCTGTCACCAGTGCTGAGGTATAAAACAGGGATTCTGGTTATTACAACATTTACCAAATTATTCCTTTGAGTAAATTTTATGCCAATACATAAGGGTTTTCAGATAACTGGCCTTCGTCAGCCTAGTTTCTAAATGTATGATTTTTTTCTACTGTCACTCAGAAACAGAGACCACACAACACTTCGATGTTAGTGGGTTTAAACACAATTACAAATCACAGCTGAACTCTGCTGACCACCATCCAGCTGTACGTCATCCTCCTGCTGCTGCTGCTGTGCCAGCATATCTGCTCTGTGCTTCTGGACAGATTTTTTTTCTACACTGCATGTTTGCAGCCATGTGACATATGAGCAGAGAAAAGAAGAAACACTGTGACAAGAGGGAGATGTGTTTATAGGACTAAAATATAAAGTAAGGGTGGAGTGGGAAGTGGAATGACGGGGGGAGGAATAATAAGCGAAGCAAAGACTAATAAAATAAGAGGTGGAGGGAGGACAGAGGAGACAGATGATCCAGGAACAAGATGATTTCATCCTCTTACGGGTTGGTTATATGCCAGGCTTCTCCTCCTTCCTTCACTCTATGTGTGAGGGAGTGCTCTATATATGAGGCACATATGAGGGTTGTAGGGTAAAGATGCCTGGGGAAACATTCAGATCTAATGGTTTCAGTGGTGAACGTTACAGAGCTGGAAGAACAAACAGAAGAGCCTCAGTAAGACAGACACAAGGATAAAGGTGTGCTATGCTTTCTCAGTGTTCCTGTGAGTAAAAGATTTTGTGCATACAGTACAAGTTATTATTTCAACAGTTGCTTTAAGTTTGGTTTTGTTTATGTGTGTACTCTAAAATATTGAAAAAAGGTGGATGAATAGGTGGATTTTTACCAGGCGACCAGTGCTCTGTAGCAGCAGCAGCTGGGACTGACGCTGTCGATCAGGACATCAGAGTGTTCACGAGAAGGGGCTTGTTCACGACAGCCACAACTGATCCTCCAGTCTTTGGGTTCTGTGAACTGATTCCAGCAACTGGCCTTTATTTGCTGTGGCCTAATTGCTGCAGGTAGCTTTGACAGTTTTGGAAATAAAGCTGCAACCAGCATCACCTCAGTCCAAGCAAGCATCCCATTCAAAACAAGCAGGTTTAGAACTGGAACTGCACTATTGGTTGGAGAGGTAGGAAGGTTCTGGGTTCAAACATAACAGCTGGCCTGGGGCCCTTATGTGGGGGAAGTCCAAAAGTATGCAGGTTTATTGGATACTCTATGACCATAGGTGTGTGGTTGTGAGCATGAATGGTTGTTTGTCTATATTTGTTGGCCCTGCAACACCCCGGTGAACTGTGAGTGTACTAACCCACTTTCGGCTTCGATTGGCTCAAGCTCCCTCATGGCAGGATAAGCAGTATAGATTATGGATGGGTAGATAGATGAAATTTGTGCAGGGGCTTGGTCAAGCTTACACAGTGTTAATCTGCTCTTCATGATTCACAAGTGTAAAATATTATGTGTTTGTGCTATAGTCTATGACAGGATCTGCTGTGAGTCTGTACTGGTGCTGACTCTCTTTTGACCTCTTTAAGGTTCTTCAACCAATGAGGCCAGTGCTCAGATCCCCACATCCACACCAACAGCGTTCTGCTCCTTTTCCTGTATCCCTTTCCAGTGTGCTCTTGTGTTCGGCCTTGCTCACCTTCTTCTCTTCCTCAGTTCTCTTACTCTTTGACTATTTCTACTCTTCCAACATTTCCTTATCTTCACCCTTTCCTCTATCTGTCCCATCATCCTCTACTCCCTCATTCGTCATCTATTCAAAGTCCTTCAAAATTAGGAAACTCTCTCTGTATGTCCTGCTGCGCCGTCATCAGGGAGTCCTGACAGTATAATAACTGGATTTGGCTGAATGCTCGAGCTCCACTCAATTCAAACCTCAGATGATTAAACGATTGGTAGATGGTGTTTTGGCACCAGGAATGTTCATTGCTAATCTGATGGAAGCTAAACAAGTCTGACTGAGGAGCTGCTTAATGAACACCAATCATATATACACCTCTTTTTTATTTTGACCTGTTTTAGTTCAGAAAACGTTGTCCCTTGTGGAATATTTATCAGGCTGAAACGGAAATAAGACCAGCATGACTCAATAATTCAGGTAGTTCGCCAGCTCTTTCAGTGATTAACCCAGAAAAGGACCAGGGGAACAAATAAAACTATAAATTCTGTATAACCCTTTGCATCATTTGGGTGAAGAGTGCGATGATTTGACTGCTGTACTATGACAGTTTATGACAACTGACTGTCATAAGGCTTTTATAGTGACTTTGGAGAAAAATGTCTGGCTCCTTAACTGTTAAATGTTCCTCTATGTTCACTCTCTAAAAGAACAGCTATTGTGAACTGGGTTTGTCTAAACATTCACCTGCTGCAGCTGGAAGCGGCGCCATAAGCAGCTTCTTTCACATTACCTGCAGACATATGACCCCTTATTAATATACATGTTTTGATTAGTGCAACTTAATGTCAACAAGCAATGACAGAGACTATGTGCATAATTCTGTTGGGTATGCTGAGTAATCTTCTGACTGGCGCTTGGGTTGCCTTCAGGCTACTAGGTATGCATATTGTGGCTGTACATAATGCTAATGTCAAGGTCAAAGTGCTACGCAATGCTTGTTCATTTGCAATTCCTATAAATGGTTAGCATAACCCTTTGGTTTTAATGTTTTAATTATTGAGCATACATTACTTATTACCACAGTTGTATCAAACTGTGCACTGCTGCTTGACTTAGCTGTGTAATGTACAGAGATTCATGAAAATCCATTTCAAGGATCAGGGACACTGAAATGTGCAAAGCAATCTAAATTTGATTTGATGCTTTCTTTGAGTTTCCATCTATTTGTATTACTAAGTATAACTTGTAGAAAGTTATATACTTTTCTATCCACTACCATCATGGGTAAGATGCAGGTTAGTATAGACTTGTTTCATTGAATCATTTTGTGGTGCAAATTCTTAAGCCATTATACTACTGCAGAGGAAGAAGGCACAACCAGATGATAAAAGTGCCAATCAGACCTCAAGTGATGGAAAATCATGAATGTATTTACTCATTGGAAAGCTTGGTTTATGGGCTTTTCAAATAGTAAGTGGAAACACACAAAAAATCCACACAATGGTATTTACAACAGATAGAGGTGGAAAAGTTACTGAATCAATAAAAGGTATAAGTGATTAAGTAAAATGGAAACAGATTCAGCAAATCAATTAGGATTATTGAATTGATACAAGAAACAAACCACTGGACTTTCCATGACATCGATACGTCCATGGTCTCCATTATGTGACGTTTGAATGGCACTCTTTTAATTACCAAACTGGTGAATTAGCACAACATAAAGCTTTTCTCAATGAACCAACGCCTTGTATTTGCCTAACATTCATGGATGGAAAACACCTGTCTGAATATCACTGCAAATATTTCATCCAAGCAATATATTATGGTAACTGATACAGCAGAAATTAAAAATAATTAATCTTAGAATTAAGGCAGTACCATCATAAAGTCTGTGGCTTTATGTTTATTGTACCAGGCTGTTATGTGGGTACAGCCTCTGCACCGAACCCCGGCTGATGGAGGAGGTTTGTTCAAGTTTTGACCCTGCTGTGCCCTCCATGTTCCATCCGCTCACTGGGAGCTGATCAGCAATCCAGACCATAATTAGTCAGATCAATGAGGTAGTCATCAACAGGGTGTGGAAATTGAGATAAAGCACATCACAACTTCCATCCAGTCTGGAACACGAGTGGTGCTCCGTTTATTTAGCATCAGTTAGCCTCCTATCAAAACAAACAAGATGGCGTTAAATACCCCCCAGCATGCCCCGGGGTCCCGGACGTCATTACGTTCCCGTCGCGCCGGGCCCCTGACGTCATCACGCCACCCGGCATGCACTGGGGTCGGCGTCATCACCCACGCAGGAGCCTGACGCCGACCGCATTAAGTAAACAATGGTGCGAACACAAACTGAGCGCGGAGGTTGAATTATGTAAGTCCCCCACTCACTACACACGTCCCCCCAGAATTCAACATAGCAGACAAAAAATATCACCACACAGGTGGTTGTATTAACCGGCCAAAACGACTGCGTTTTACAGGGGGTGGAGGAGACACTACCGTGGCAGGTATCCCGCCTTGACAGGAGTGTGGGGCATGGAGTGTGGGAGGTTTGATAAGGGGAACAGGGGGTGGATGCCTAACTGGAGGCCGCCCGCGTCGTGGGGGCTGGGCTACTTCAACGGGCTTAGCCACGTCCAGATGAGCTGGTTTGAGGCGGTCAATGGAGAGTCGCTCCAGCTTGCCTCCCATGTCCACCACAAAATGTTTGTCCCCCTTCTCCAACACGCGAAATGGGCCCTCGTAGGGCGGCCTTAGTGGTCCCCTATGAGCGTCGTGGCGAACAAAAACGTATTCAGCCTTCTGAAGCCCAGCGGGGATGTGCGACTGAGGGAGGCCGTGCCGGGAAGTAGGGACAGGTGCGAAAAGCCTCGCGTTGTCCAGTAGCGTGGCCCGCTGGGGAGCCGCAGCCCAAGGAACGTTGGAGGTAGGAACAAAATCCCCTGGAACCCGCAGAGGTTGGCCATAGACAAGCTCCGCGGATGAGGATTGCAGGTCTTCCTTTGGTGCAGTTCTGATGCCCAGCATCACCCACGGGAGCTTGTCGACCCAGTTGCAGTCTTTGAGGCCAGCCCGAAGTGAAGCCTTCATCGACCTGTGAAACCGCTCACAGAGTCCGTTAGCCTGCGGGTGATATGCAGTCGTGCGGTGGAGTTTCACTCCGAGGCTCTGGGCCACCGTGTTCCACAGCTCAGACGTGAACTGCGCACCCCGGTCAGAGGATATGTCCGAAGGGGTGCCGAAGCGGGCAACCCAGGTGCCGATAAATGCCCGTGTCATCTCCACAGATGTCAGTGATGTCAGTGGCACAGCCTCAGGCCAACGGGTGGTCCTGTCAACCATGGTGAACAGGTAGGTGAAACCATGAGAGGAGGGCAGCGGGCCAACCAGATCCACGTTGACATGATCAAACCGCCTCTCTGGCACCGGAAACAACTCTAACGGGGCTTTAGTGTGTCGGTGCACTTTGGCCCGTTGGCACTCCAGACAAGTGGCAGCCCAGTCTCTAACGTCCTTTTTGAGGCCGTGCCAAACAAACTTCGCCGCCACCAGTCTCTGCGACGCTTTTGACCCAGGATGGGAGAGGCCATGGATGGCATCAAAAACGCGGCGTCTCCACCCCGTGGGCACGATCGGCCGAGGCCTGCCTGTGGAGACGTCACACAGGAGCGTGGTGTCAGCCTCCCCAAACACGACGTCCTCTATCCTCAAACCTGTAGTCGAGGTCATCAGGGTGTGTAAGTCTGGGTCTGTGGTCTGGTCCGCTGCCATGCGGCCGTAATCCAGGCCAAGATGGACTGCTCCTGCCACAGCCCGTGACAGGCAGTCCGCCACCTGGTTGTCCTTACCGGCCACGTGCTGTAAATCCGTGGTGAACTCGGAGATGTAGGACAGGTGACGTTGCTGGCGGGCGGACCACGGCTCAGCCACTTTGGCCATGGCGAAAACCAGCGGCTTGTGGTCAACGAAAGCCGTGAAGTGTCGACCTTCCAGCAGGAAACGGAAGTGTCTGATGGCGAGGTAGAGACCCAACAGCTCCCGATCGAACGTGCTGTATTTCCGCTCGTTGGTGCGCAGTTGTCGACTGAAGAAAGCAAGCGGCTGCCAGGCCCCGCCTACCCACTGCTCGTAGACAGCCCCGACAGCGTAATCCGAGGCGTCTGAGGTGATGGCGATGGAGGCTGTGGCAGAAGGATGTGCCAGCATAGCGGCGTGCGCAAGGGCTGCCTTAGTGTCAGCAAAAGCCTTATCCCTGCCCTCAGTCCAGGCCACAGCGTGCATGGGCTTGCCTTTCAAGGCCTCGTGCAGGGGCTGCATGAGCTGAGCGGCTCGAGGGATGAACCGATGATAAAAGTTCACCATGCCAAGGAATTCCTGCAGGGCTTTCACGGTGAGCGGGCGTGGAAAACGTGTGACCGCCTCCACCTTTGATGGGAGAGGGACTGCGCCGTCCTTAGTGACTCTGTGTCCCAGGAAATCAATGGTGGAGCGACCAAACTGGCACTTAGCAGGGTTAACAATCAGGCCATGTTGGTTGAGCCGCTCAAAAAGCATTCGGAGGTGCGACCGGTGCTGAGATTCGGACGTGCTTGCCACCAGAATGTCGTCCAAATACACAAAAAGAAAAGGCAGGTCACGTAAAACAGAGTCCATGAGGCGTTGAAAAGCTTGGGCTGCGTTTTTAAGTCCGAACGGCATCCTTAGGAACTCAAAAAGCCCGAACGGCGTAATCACCGCTGTTTTTGGAATGTCCAGTGAGTGCATAGGCACCTGATGATAGCCCCGGACGAGGTCTACCTTAGAAAAAATCACCATCCCGGCCAGGTGTGCTGAAAAATCCTGTATGTGCGGGACTGGGTATCGGTCAGGCGTTGTTGCCTCATTAAGCCGCCTGTAGTCGCCACATGGGCGCCAGCCACCACCAGGCTTGGGGACGATGTGAAGGGGTGACGCCCACGGGCTGTCGGATCGGCGGACTATTCCCAGGCGTTCCATGTTGGAAAACTCGGCCTTAGCCACGGCAAGCTTGGTCGGGTCGAGGCGGCGAGCACGGGCGTAGACGGGTGGACCAGTAGTGGCGATGTGGTGCTCCACACCATGCTTCACGGCAGACGCGGAGAAAGTGGGCTGAGTGAGTGATGGAAAACTAGCCAGTAAACGGTGGAAGTCATCCGGTGTGGACAGCATGCTAGACAGTCCTATGGAGCCAGCCCCGCCGAGTGTGCACGTATAAGAACAGAACGTGACGGCGTCGATCAAACGGCGGTTCTTTACATCCACCAACAGTCCATGCGCACACAAAAAATCAGCGCCAAGGAGGGGAATGGCGACCTTTGCCGTGACAAACTCCCAGCCAAACCGATGCCCCCCGAAACACAACTCAACGTACCTCAGTCCATACGTGCGGATGGGGGTCCCATTAGCCGCTTCCATAGGGGGCCCGTGGCTGTCGGTCACCATATCCAAACGGGATGCAGGCAGGACGCTCCTCTGTGCTCCCGTGTCGCACAGGAAACGTCGTCCGGAGATGTTGTCCCGGATAAACAGCAGCCTGCCGATGTGGCCGACACTCATGTCCACTACTGAGCGCCGGCCCTGGCGTTTCCCGACCCGCCGAACCTGCAGGGCGGCCGACATCTATAAGCCTTCGGTCCAAACTTCTCGTGGTAGAAGCACAAGCCTAAAGAAGACTGCTGGGGGCCTGAAGGTTTCTGCCGACCTGAAGACTGCTGGGGGCCTGAAGGTTGCTGCCGACCTGAAGACTGCTGGTAGCCTGAAGGTTGCTGCCGACCTGAAGACTGCTGGTAGCCTGAAGGTAGCTGCCGACGAGAAGAGGTTGCTGCGATGAGTGTGGAATCCTCCATTGTCACTGGATCGCCGTGCTGTGCCAGAAACGCGGCCATTACATAGCGCTCTTGACTCGCCACAAAAAATTTATCAGCCTCTTCAGCCAGTTGTCTACAGTCTGTGATTGTGGTGTTGGCCAACGCAGCTCTGACTTGGGAAGGCAGCTGACGCAGGAAAAGCTGGGTGAAAAGAAAATGGGGGCTGTGCTCCCCCAGGAGATCCAGCATATGGTCCATGAGCTCAGATGGTTTGCTATCACCCAGTCCTTGGAGGGAGAAAAGCCTGCTGGCTCTCTCAGCGTCTGACAGTTCAAAAGTCTTTAACAGGTGAGCTTTGAGTGCCTCATAATTGTCCGTAGCTGGAGGGTGTTTCAGCAGACTCACCACCCGGGATGCTGTTGAACTTCCAAGAGCTGACACAACGTAGTAGAAACGTGTTGTGTCAGCTGTTATGTCCCGCAGGGCAAACTGCGCCTCCGTCTGGGCAAACCATGCTGACGCTGATGCTTCCCAGAATTCGGGGAGTTTGAGGGCCACAGCGTGCACAGCCATGGTCAGGTCCCGTTTGTGAAAAACGTCAATCAAACTAACGTCAGGGTCACCAGTGTGGAAATTGAGATAAAGCACATCACAACTTCCATCCAGTCTGGAACACGAGTGGTGCTCCGTTTATTTAGCATCAGTTAGCCTCCTATCAAAACAAACAAGATGGCGTTAAATACCCCCCAGCATGCCCCGGGGTCCCGGACGTCATTACGTTCCCGTCGCGCCGGGCCCCTGACGTCATCACGCCACCCGGCATGCACTGGGGTCGGCGTCATCACCCACGCAGGAGCCTGACGCCGACCGCATTAAGTAAACAATGGTGCGAACACAAACTGAGCGCGGAGGTTGAATTATGTAAGTCCCCCACTCACTACAAGGGCATCATTATAGCCGAGATAGTTATTTGACATTAAAGCCCACAAAGATAAAAGAGTGGAGAAGAGATGGAATCAGGAGAGAAAAGTACAGGAGGATGGGAGAGGACATGGACAGGATGGGTAGAAGGGAAAAAGGAGAGGGGGAGTATAAGACTGGAATATATCGATAAAATCTATAACTGCAGATTCTTTACACAACAATGATTTATAGTGTTAAAAATACCCAGAAGAAGGATGCAGAATGCTACATCTGACACATCTTCAAGCTTCAGATCCTGAGTTGCAAAAACAGAAGGACAGCACTCCTCCCGTATCGAAGTTTGACAACCTCAGCAGCCAGAATGGGGAGATAAGGAGTCTCACTTCCTTTTGTATTATACGTGTAGCCTTACCATGACGGAACACAGTTGTACTCATAACTACGTATTGTCCCAATTGATCACTTTGCTCCCAAAACACAGGCTCCCTTGTGGTTCCCAGAGTCTTTAAGAGTAGAATGTGCGGTAAAGCCTTCAGCTACCAGGCTCCTCTCCTGAGGAACCAGCTCCCACTCTGGGCTCAGGAGGCATGATATCTTTAGCTTTAAGCTTGAAACTTTTTGATAAAGCATACAGTTAACCTGAACCCTTAGTAATGCTGCTATAGGTCTAGACCACTGGAAGAACTCCCATCATGTACTGAGCAGTTCTCCCCTATTTTCTGTCTCTCTGCCGCCAAATTCATTACTACATGTAACTAACTTTGTTTTTGCCTCCAATAATCTCTCTCTCTCTCCCTCTCTCTCTCTCTCTCTCTCTCTCTCTCTCTCTCTCTGTCTGGAGGTATTTCTGACTCCGACTCAGGATTCAGACAACTATTATTATAGTTATTATTATGATGATTGTTATTGTTATTGTTATTATTATTATAAGTCCCCCCACCCCCGCTCTCTCTGTCTTCTCTCCCCTTTTTTCCACCCACCTCTCCTCTCCTCCCCATTTTTCCCTGCTCAACCCAACCTATTGAGGAGTTTTTTCTCACCACAGTCGCCAAATGCTGCTCATTGTGGGAACTATTGGGTTTCTCTATAATTGTTAAGGTCTTGACCTTCTATGTAAAGTGCTTTGAGATTGAATTGAATTGAAAAGCCCGCAAAAGAGCACTGACGTTTTAACCGTTTTTTTACTGGTCAACAGAAATCCCTTTATAAACATTCGGCTGAGAGTTCATACGCTAACACTGGTTAAAATGAAAGTTTTCATTTTGACTACCTTCATTGCTTATCTTGTAAAGCTATATTTGACCTGTTTAAAAATGTTTTTATCTTTTTAACAGACACTTCCAGTGCTTTCATTTCCTACTGTTTGCCTAAGGGTGTATCTGTTGCCAATGTTGTATTAGAATATTATTTTATTTATCAAATTTACAGCACAGCATTTGTCCGTGATTTATGAATTTTGTTGTTCTGGATTGTTGTAGCTTTTCTTGATTTGCAGACTTCTTGTTATAACATACCGTAAAGGGGCCAGTATAACTGTATGCATGAAACTTTTATCCATTCATTCATAATTGATTGGTTGGTTGAATGCAAAAGGAAGGACAAGGCAAAGCAGCAGAGCAGATTACGTGACCTGCTGTAGATTTATACCACCAGTTAGGTCCGTGTCTATTGTTATCTCTCTGTCCGGTTGTTGCCTGTCAAGCTGTACACTATAGGAGGGTGGGCTAATAAAAGGCTGATGACTTCATTAAGAGACAATTGCTCCGCTATCACTGAAACAAAGGCGATGAGTCATGTAATTACCCATATTTCTCAAGAGAATGTAAGAAGGTTCATCAATGGCCGCTCGAGCGGAAAAAAACAGACGTTAAGTATCTCATCACATGAGACAAGGAGGAGGCAGGATAATTGCTCATGCAGAAGCAGGTTCTGGGTGAGATGGAGTGACACCCTTCTAATGTTTTTTATTGGATGTTGGCTTGTGCATTATTATTTACTCTTTTCTATTTAATTAGGTTGCGCAGTACTAGACGCAGTATACAAGACTAATTGTGAAAATATGGCAATTACAGGTCAGGATCCATTAGGCCAAGGGCACAGTGTGGGCAAGCTTTATTGATATTACAGTTCCTTCTGGTCATCAGTGAAGGTTAGCAGAGGTCATTCTTCATGACTGTTGACATCACAGATTAAGAGTGACATCAATCTCTGGTATCTTGGGGTTTTTCCCGTAAATGTCCCCCCCACCATAGTTCCTTGACAAATGACATGAGAATCGACCCTTCGATTGCTCCCTTTGATGACATCTCATCTCTTTTACAGCCATAGTTACCTCACTGCTCTTTTGTCGACTGAATTCTTGTTTTAATTTTTTGTCAACTACTTTCTACACAATCTGTCTTTGGATCACCCCCAGACCCTCACAAGAGGGACCCCTTCCTCTGCTCGACCCTTTCCCAGACCTTCAGAATTGGGCTTGTTTGTAAGGATTCACTGGGATTAGACTTTTAGTTTACATTCCCCTGGCCATTGGAGTGCACAGATTCTGGCCACTCCAATGGCCAGGGGTAAGGCAAACCACTGCCCAACTAATCCACTTGTGCTTTAGTAGAAATGCAGTTCAAGTACTTTCTTTGGCAATAATTGGCCAAGATGGTGATGGAGACACTTCACTGTACTATATACACTGTACTAACCAGTATACCAGAGACTCACTGCACTGTACACACACCCAGTGTAAATACTGTTAGAAATAGGGGCCGTCATGCCCTAAGACTGTTTTGCTATGAAACTGGTGCATTGCACAAAGGAATAAGGAGGAACAAAGAGGATTATCTCAGAATTCGTAAGGACAACATCAAAGCATCCTTAAGAAAGTACTAGAAGCATTTGGGCACAAAATGACCATAGTGCGATGGCTAAATGAACCAAAAATAAAGCTTTTGGAGGCTTTCCGAGTTCCTAACCCCCTGAAAACACATAGCCTGCTTTGAAAAGGGCAAGACCACGTCCCTTGGGTGTGTTAAGACTGGCCTCAACACTGTACAATTACATACTAAATATATGCAAAAACATCAATAGCTAAGCAAATTTGCTTTTAAATTCTCCAGACATTACTGAGAAGTAAAGGAGGACAAACTTATTATGGTGGCACCTGCGATTGGACAATACATATTTTCTGTCTAGACAGACAGTGTAGATGGCGTAACGAAAAATCTGCAAAGCAGGAGGACTACCTGCTATGTACTGTATCTGTTATTTGATTCCAGCTGTTGATTGTACTCTAGAATGAATCAAGTTAGACAAGCATTGGCTGGCTTCTTTAGTTAGTTAGTCAATTTACCAGTCATATGAGGAATGCTGCCTCATGGCCTCCATCTCTCCCATTCTGACTTTGCTGTGTTACGATGTGCCGTATAAAGTCATTCAACGTTAGCATAATTAAGGATTATAAGTATGTATCAGCACTGTGGGTTCAAATATCATGTGTCATATTAAGCCTTCAAAGCCTCATGTATAATTTTCCACCAGTGATTCTGACAGGTTTGTTTCAGAGTGGGGACCCAGATGTTTTTTAGCTAATAGCCTCAGTGGACCATGACTGCAGCTAATCTGTGCAGCGATGAGGACAGGCTCGCTGATGGTCGCACCGTCCTGTGGGAAATAGGCCATGAAATCCCATTTTCACCAAAGTGGAAACTATTAAGACCTGAAAAACTCATTTCAGAGGTGACTCAAACATTCTTGAAATATTAATGGTGACGTTATCTATCAAGTGGCTAATCAAAACAGACGGCCTGTTTTTGGTGTGCTGTCATATAGAGATCTCTTATAAACAGGACAGGGAGATAGTGTGAGGCAATACTCAGTTCTCCATGCACAGTGCAGGAAATTTTCGCAAAACATCAAAATTAAACACAGAAAATTGACTGCATATCAGAGATTCTGTAAGGATTAAGCCCTTTTTACTGAAAACTTTAAATCTAAGCATAATCGTCACGGTATAAAAAAATAACCTGTGTCAAAACTGTTCCTATTAGCATCACAATGGACCAAGATCTAGTGTTGATTCAGCTTGGCTGTTCTACTTTAAGTAACATAATGTTCGCATTTCTCCTTTGTCAGGCTGACACTAAAAATAACCTACAAAATGTGTTATATCTACATAATTTTTTCACACATTGATTTATTATATATGTTAACCTACTTTTTGCCCTTTAGAGTTTTCAAGGCATCAGGCTCTGGACCTCCTCACACACCGTTCTGTCTGCAGAATTGATGAGCTTGGTTTGCTTTTCTCTGAAGCTTTATTTTCTGGACAACACATCTCCACTTCCTCCCACTATCCAGTAATGAAGCCAAAGTATATTGGATCGTGATGCTGCCATCTTGCACATTTGGAGCCAGAGTCTGCACAGGAGCCAAGGCAGTGGTTCTCGAGCAAGCTTGACACAGTTTCATCCGGCAATCATGATGTTTAACGATGTTTATATCATCAAGTAACTCATTAAAATAAGACATACTGAAAAAAAAATTGGGGTTACACTGCCTACACAGACAGAAACTGCTGAGATTTACTTTTAGACTTTGTCCCATCCACTACCATGGTGGATGAGGGACTTATGACCTATGCATGCCAGGTGGCGATTGAGATGCTTTGGCTTCAGGCTTGATGAGTAGACCATGCTTATATACAGTCTATGGTACAAATACAACACAGTGACTGGTTGGGGGGAGCAGTGTGTATACACCCCTGGTCCAGGCCTTCCTTAAGGTCAGGGTAGGCCCCCAGTAACAGCATGTTAAGGTTCAAATATTATAAAACAATATTATACTACAATGCAAAAAATCTTAGTTTAGGGTGATGATGTGTAAACCATTAACGCCATCATGATTATACTTTGGCATAAGTAACATCTGAACATTACCTCAATTAAGTACAGATTTACCCTGCATCCACAAAGCATGTTAAGTGACCTTAATCTAACATTCAACCCACTAACATTCATAAATATAGAACTGTAGTTATAGGGAAGAGCTTAGTGCATTCATCCAAAACGCCCCAGCCATACACACACAATGAGTGGCTCAGTAAAGAGTTTAAAATGTGGAGTGATTTAATTCTTGTTTTTTCTTCATCAACATCAGCAAGTATGAGATGAGCCTGCACCTGGTACCCCCCTGCCCCGGGGTCCTAGAAGTCTGCCTTCCCTGCCCTGTTGATTTTGTCACTTGTGGAACTTTGTGTGGTTATGTTGTCTCTTACAATAATACCTGAGAACCCAACCAGTGTAACCTGTGTCAACATAAACGTCTATGACCCATTGTGAAGGTACAGATCTTTGTAGTGTTTTCAAGTAAAATAGTAATAACTCTCCCAGGGTCAGATGTATGAGGCACAGGGTTAAAAGCAGAGTGAACAGGAAAACAGGATCCTATTAATAACACTTCCAGTATAATCCCTAAATGGCATTACTATCACACTCACCCAAAAACAAAGACATGCTATTAGATTTGTTTGGTGGAGGTGAAGCAGCTTTGAGTTGGCTCACTCGCTGTACAACAGATGAACTCAGATCTCCTAGCAGGATGGAGAAACATTACTAATCCCGACTCAGCTCAGACGGGACGGCTGGGATTCAGGGGAAGAGCTTATTCTTCACCGAAAGCCATTATACTCCTTGTCAACTAGAGTGTGGCTTGTGATTACTGATAAGAGAGGGAAGTACATACAAGCCTTGGCTGCAGTCCACGTGCCACGTCTGGGATGCTGGCTGCGATCGGAGTGATTTATGGGGAGTTGAGGTGGGAAAAAGCAAGCGAGGCGGAGAGAGGGAGGCGATAAACAGGCAAACAGCACGAGAAAGACGGAGACAAATAGAGTTGGCGAATGTGTGCATAAGTCAGCGTGGTGCCGAGTGTGTAAGTGAGATGGAAAAGCGCTGTGTGTTTTAAGCATATGTGCCTTCATTACGTTGCACACTAGCTGATTTATCATGTAGAGCTGGAGAGTGCTTCATTTGTCTGCAGCCTGGCCTCTCAGGGTCGGTTAGGTGGGCGACACTGAGGGCATCTCCCACTGGGAAACATTCGTCATCCTCGCAGCCTTGGGAACTGAGTAATACACTGATCTCACAGCCATGACACAACGACCTTTCATGACATTACGCACACATACAAAGTTAAATGTCATTATAATTGTCATGAGTCCAAGACAGTCTATCTGGAAGCCAGTGACCATCTCATTAAAGCAAAGGGAATACACACTGTGTATACCCCATGTCCTGAATGTGAATATTCGGATATTTAATTGGTGTGGAGAATCAATACATATTTTCTTTCTCATTTTCTCCAATGTTTTCTATGTTTTGCCGTAAAGAACATTGTGTCCACCTCTGTCAGAAATGTTCTGTACAAATTGAGATTGATGATATGCAGCATTCAGCTTTGCAATAAAATGTGAAACAGGTAAAGAAAAGAAAATAAATTCTTGATGTCATAATTGCAAAGCAATGACTTTAAAACTAAAGTGTTAAGAAAAAACTTTGATGTTATAATAAGTATATGTATTAAGGTCAAAGTCATATAATTCTAGTTTTGCCAACATTCATTGTATATAATGCAAAAATGTTAATGACTCTCAAATTTCATCAGAGGTACTTCTATATGCTTACAAGCCAGATGTTTCCCTATGATGCACACACAATTCAAAAAGGGCAGTCAATAAAATGGCTTCAGGTTCGAAACTGCTAGAAATGTTTTTACTGCAAAACGAGGGGCTACAACGTGAGAGAGGTTTTTCTACATTCAGGTGAAACTCATATATATTATTCATGTTAATAATAATAATAATATAATAATAATTAAAATGAGCAGACATTCATATCAGACAGAAAATAATTAAATCAAATTGGACAATACAAATAACAATAGGAAGAATTTGAAAAAAAGAAAAGAAAAGAAGCTAGAAGCCAGAGTGAAACTTTAAATGGAGCAGAGTAACCTGCGCTCCCCCTGAAACCAGCCGAACTCATAGAGGAGTCACGACCTCATGAGATTTCATTATTTTACTGTGCACTGTCAGTTCACTTTAAAGTTCACCTTAATATGTGCATCCTGTAGTTATTCGTGTAAAATCCTCCATCAGAGAATGGGTATTAGTTCAAAGGCAGCCGGCTCTTCTCCTCCTCCTCCCGGCTTCAGAGCACCACAGACCCCGGGCACACTCACCTAACTTTTGCGGCCACGGAAGATATCGCATCACTCCTCAGATTCTTCCTTTTGGACACTGCAGTTCCCATGCTGAAGTGGACACGACCCCGGGGAAAACACGCACACCATTCCACAGACTGGTCGACGACGTGGAAACGAAGCAAACGAGAGAAAAATCACCCAATGGGCTAGAATAAAAAAATCATCAGTGTCCGACAAGTCGCGTCTGTGATTATATCATGTTTGTCAGCATCATGTCTCCCGGTTAAAGAGAGACAAGGTGGCCGAGCTGAGCGGAGAGCGCTGCAGCTCCGCTGGAGGATGGAGGCAGAGTGGATGAGGTGCGCTGCGCTCTGCGCGCTTCATCCAGCGGAGGCTTCCAGGAGGAAACAGACCATAAAAGGAAGCGCGGATAACAGATCAGACCTGTTCCACTGCACACGTTTTTATTAAAAACACGCTGAATAACTTTAATAATGGCACTGGTCATCTCACCTGAAGTTAAATAATATGAATTGATCCAGAGCCTCCCTCATTTTGAATCATAAATATCAAACATGTTAGAAATTGTCTCCCACAAGAGCCAATGGAAGCGAGCTGAAAGGGAGGCGTCACCAACCGGATGTTGTTTACTTGTAGGTGAGGCTTAAAACAAAAATACTTTTCCAACTCACTTCCAGCTTGCTCAGCCATCTACATTTAGGCTTCTTTTTGTTTTCAACTGAATAACAAGACACAGGCGCATGCTGCCAGCTGACTGTATCCTCCTTCATGTTGAGTATTTTTTTCTGACGTTATATTTAATCATGCAAATTTCCCACACACCAGTTCAGAAGGTAATGTTAATGCACCCTATAACCGCCGCCATAAAGAATATAAGAAGAAGACAAATCATGCAAGTTTCTGTGAGATCCCAAGTTTTAGCACTCACCACTGTGAAAACTGCAGGTATCAGGTTCTGGCCAAATCGTCTTTTTCGTTCTGGCGATTACAATATTAAATTCGGTAGAATCAGTCATTATGTCTGTGGTCTACCACTAAAATCTGTTAAGACTTAAAAATCCTCTAGTGTGCAAGAGGCCTTGGACATTTTATCAAGACCATGAATGTCAACCTTCTGCTAGCACCAGTAGGAGTCAGATCACTTCCATCATCATGACTCGATGTCCATCCAACCCATTTTGACTGACTTTGCCCTTCCTGAAATCAAATAAGTCCCACAGGATAGCTTCCAATAACAGCAACCTGACCAGAGATTGAATCATCCAAGGTAACTAAGAATAGTTATGTGGGTGGGCACAGCGTTTATTTGCAAACTAATCAGTGTCTGTATCCTTTAGATTAGGAATAGGGAAGTAAATTGTTCTGAATAGTAAAGGACTAGAAGTATAAAGTAGCTAGTACATCACAAATGTAACTTGAGTGTTTAAGGTTTCCATACTTCTGGAACATGGACATTCTTGTTTGGTCTCGTTTTATATCTGGTGGCCTCTGGTGGCAGCACTAAGTGTCTGAGAAGCCTCTCGGAAGCAGGTTGGCATGTGTGACAGAAGTATTCACCGTCTTTGAGTTGTTTTGTACTGACTGAGATGTCAGTGTTCCATTAAGTGGAATCCCCAATGTAACATATTACAAGGGTAGATTATAGCCTGAGAAACAGAAACTTTTCCTTAGAAAAGCACCAGAGAATCACATTTATTTAATATCCCAATACCTTTACTATTATTCTACACTTTAATAACTGGGCAGGTGCGATTGGGTTTAAAAAAACGTTTTAAGAATAATCCAGCTGTTTGGATCCTCTGAATAAAGGAATACGAGATACCCAGGGACCCCACCGCAAATTAACAAATGTAGAGCACAGTAAACACAATGAGGATCGTATTTCATATCCAGTCCCATCAAGGCGTCTATTGACCTGAGAATCATGCAGAATATTGTTTTGCTGTTCAGGGAAACAAAATCAATATAAAATCAATATTCAATTCCAGGAAAAAGCAACAATTCTTTTAGCCACAATATAACCAAAACACTGTTGTGATTATGAAACATATATAATCAACATAGTACAGGCTACCGATCCAAGATTTTGTGTTTGAATCGTTATCTTGAATATTGAGAGAAAGCCCATAAGACTTGGCAGTGTAAAAAAAAAGAATACCTATGATGAGATTCTCCTGCTGGAACATATTCCAGTTCTGCAAATAACGACAGGGTCAGGCCCGTTGGTACAACATAAGGCACAGAGGTCACTCAGGAACAGACTTTATACTTGTTCATAAACACAGACATGCAGAGGATGGGAGTTCAGGCAAAGGATTTACAATACACACTGTGTTATCACTGTATAGACTTAAAGGTAGGGTCGGTAATCCTGGAAAAGCTGCAGAGTTGGCTACGCTTTGAAAAAAAAGGATACATCTCACCCTCTCCCATCGAACCTCTCATTGAAGCTACACCCTTATGAACAATAACATGGTATGCCTGACAACTGCTAAGATAACTGTTCCGACTAGCTCACTTCTGGCTAACGTCTCTGCTTCAGTGGTGTACTTCTCTCCGGCTTGAAAAGTCTCCGGTTGTGTGCAGTGAGAGCACGAGGGGTGCAGGCAGGCATGTTGGTCTTTTCATTAATATTACAGTTGAGAGCTAGACACCCCCCTTTTTTAATTCAACTTTATTCAACAACTTGTTAACCCTACCTTAAAAAGGACTTCTGTAGTTGATGGTGAACATTTAATTAATTTAACTCATTTTTTCATCTTTAAATATTATTAAAGTAGGATTCACACAAACTCTAACACACATATAGCAACTCCTCCAAAGTAAGTGACAAAAGAGATAATTTATCATTGCTTTCCAAATGGAGCAATGCAAGTGACCCAATGTCTCTATCATAAGGGTTGAGGGACTATGGCTAAGGGGATTGTGGATAAAAAAAAAACAGGTAAAAACTTTGGAAGCTATTTGACTTGGCCATGCGGGTGTGCTAACATTTTTTTTTGTCTTGTCTTGGGTGATATCTCAGTGATGAAACCATACCACACCACAGCCTCTTTCCTCTAGGGCATCTGCAGCATTGTCAGCCAGTGTTAACACCACGTTAACTCAGCAGAACACCGGTTTCCACTTTTGGAAACATTGAAGCTGAGAGTATCAGAACGGACGGGGTATCCTGAGAGCATCAGAGTCCCACTTATTAAAGCTTTAATAGCGATCAATTATTTTTAAAGACGGTTAAAGTCCAACACTAATATTTAGCTGAGCATCCCAAACAACACAGGAGTCCTTTTCTTATCAGATTGAATCCATTCAGCTCAGTAATGTTTGAAAAGTCTCACAGAGCTGTGTGATGATATTGTTTTATTTCATACACCCAATGAACAATTCTTTTGATAATGGATGGACCACCATCTTAGAATGTGATATCTAGTTCTTCTTGACACAGCCATATTCAAAGTCATCATCGTCACACCCTTTTTACTTTCCATCCAAAAAAACGCACAACAAAATACCTGTGGTCATTGATCACTGAATATAAATAGGATATGCTGCTTTAGGCATTTCATAAAATAATTACTTCCATCATTCTCAGAAAAAGTGCGACCATCATGTGTGTGTGATGGTAATATTAGCATGTTTAAGACACCAGTGCAGTAATGCTAACATGCTCACATTTATTCATGTAAAGGCTTTGGACCATCCTCACAAGTTTCGTCTACAAACGTAACTGCCGTGTTTACATCACTTAAGTGCAGTAGTGCTGTAAATTGGAGCTCTCTCCTCTGATTTCCAGTCTCATCTGAAGAGGATAGACAGTCGCAAACATGTCTTAGTCACTGATGCTGCTACCAAGATAATAAACCAGTTAGATTTAGACCCCACACTCGTAAAGTCATCTGAGGAGAGAGGTCCTGCACCTCTATAAATATTGCTTTTAGTAGCTCGACTTCAAAGTGGAATTTAGCAAAGCAACCGAGCTGACCTCCTTGAACCAGGGTCATATCGACTCCTTGCTTCACTGATATATGCATATGAGAGACCACAACCCTCAAATCCACATCTATCACTATCACCCTTCCTTCACTCCTTCCTTATATCTCCTAATGTCCTTTCTCGTTATCTTATCGCCTAAACCTCCTCTTTGCTATTCTCTCACTCCGCCTCCCCTCCTCTTCCTCCTCCTCCTCCTGCAGCATGTGAGACCAGTCAGGCAGAGATTAGCAGAGCACGTTAACAAAGTGACTGCATGAATTTTTAAGCAGTCTTCTGTTTTTTTTTTTTGCTGTTAGTGTGTGGCTCACAGGCCCATCCAAAGAGACAGTTATTTAATACCCAAGCGCACACAAAACACACACATCATGTGTGACACAAACAGACAGAATCCACTCTGATGCTGCAGGAGTGATGTGGCTCAGGCAGAGGAAACATCAGCAGAGACAGTGAAGGATATTTTCACATATATATTGCAGATGAGGCTGAAATCATCTGCAGCAACAGTGGCATTGCACGCAGCATGTTTTCTTTTTATCTTTAATCTGAGTCATGCGACCAAAACATGTCTAATGTATGCAGCAAGAATGGATAAGGAAAAAGTATTGCTTATCAAAGTGAGATGCAATTTTTGTCTTAGAGGATGTAAATGTGAGTGGCACTTACATGAATTTTTCAGAGGTTGATAAATGGCAGCCTAAGACTGCTGATCAGCTACTACTGATATAGCTCATACCACCCACGGATATGTAGAGTAATGAGGAGAGTGAAGCTGACAGACTCACAAAGAATATGCTGTATGTACGGCAGCACTGATATTCAGGGAGGGAGAGGAGAGAAAACTGGCCACCTCAGAGCACTTAATTGCCTGAGGTGGAACCACCAGGCTTAATATATTCAATCTCAATTGGCCGTCTATGGTGCAAACCTCACCTATAGATGACCTAAAGTATCTGATTGGAACAGTTTGTCAGGGGCAGTAAACATCCTGGAGCCTTTCCAGCCTGGGAGGCTCAAAAATGCACCTTTCCAGGCAGTTTAGCCTGAGGCCAACTGTCTTCATCCCTTCCAGTAAAATCGTATGAATAGCGTTGATCAGTCCTTCAGTAAATATGAAATAAATCAACATGCATTTGATTTTTTGTCAATGTCCAGCAAAGTTCTATTAATATTCACTGCCTAGTGAGCTTGTTGACTCCAAGAAGATTGTGTCCCAAAATAATATGATGATTTTCATAATGTCGATCCAAGCATACTTTTAACAGAAAGAAAATAGCACCTTGGAGATCAGCCATTTCCAAGGTGGAAGAAATAAAAAATGTATAAGAGCAGCAAAAAGTGGTCCCAGTGTAACAGTGTGTTATGGGCTCAATTAGCCATGGGTAGATTGTGAAGTTCCATCCATTAGTCCCATCTGATCATGTGGATTCAATACAGATACAGAAAAGACAAAGCAATAGACTTAAAGGGATAGTTCAGCCCGAAATTCAAATTCACTCATTCACGTTGGCACACACTGCACATGGATTTGTATTTTTTTCACATGAGCTCTCGCCCAAGGGCACTCACAGGGTGTGCGGTTGCATCGCTAATACCGCTAGCAGACATTTCGGCTTACAACATGGTGTAATCAACATGGTTTGAGTCCAACTTGAATGTCGGGGCTAATACTTGGATGAGTCTTTGTTTTGTGGACTCAAACACTTCCCCCAGCCCTCCATCAACTCAATAGTGAGAAGATAATGAGTGAATTTTCATTTTTCAGTGAACTATTCCTTTCAGGCTCTAATGTATTCAGAAACAGATGGAGTCTTTTGTCCATAGTCTTTGTTCCTTTCATTTGTATTCATGCACCACTTATGAAAACTTACAGGTACAGGTGAAACAGACAAAGCATTACCATTGGAAATTGTGGGGGCTAGTGTCACCAATAGATCAAGCTAGACAACCCTAAGACATGAGTAAGACATTTCAACAATAGCTGACCTTTTGAGGAGAGACTTTGCAAGTTGTTAAGAAAGAAAAGTCATCTCTATGATATAATTTCACCCAGGCACAAGGACAAACAGCTGCTTTTGCACGAAGTAAGTAGGTTGTTAGGTAGGTTTTTGATCCAGAGGAATATTACATATATATATTACTTTACAGATACAAACCTCATAGTATCAACATCAGCAAGAAACCATCAACATGTGTTCAACATTTTGTTGAGATATTTAACAGTACAACTAAGCAATAACTTAGAGAGGAACATAGGAAAACTTAGGTATTTACTATTAGATATTTAAGATCTTACCAAATGAATGCCAATTAATGCTAGAGCAGTTGACATATAATGTATTTCACTTAAAGCCAAAGATGTAAAACGGTTGGCTGAGCTACGAGAAAAGTCAGGGGATCTGTCCGTGTAGGATTCAAACTCTGGGTTTCCACACATGTCAGTACAACATGTACAACACTGTATGCAGATATATGCATTTGACCACTAAGAACGATCCAGGATATTTATGTAACCACTTCAAGGGATAGTTTGGATGATCTGAAGTGGTGTTGTATGAGCTACTTATCCGAAGTTAGTTTACTACCAAAAAAAATTATATAAAGAATATACCAATTTTTCATAATTTTATTTTCATTCTGTCACCATCAACCATTGAATGTCTGCATTACTACACATAAACACAATGCAGATCAGCTTTTTGAGTCATAAATCCAGCCTTTTTTTAGAGATGACGGATAAAAGAAAAATAGCAACCATGTAGTTCATTGTGAAGACAAGAGGGAACTTTGATGAACCACAGTAGACAGAAGAACTTTGCAGATGGAGGCTGACCAGGCAAAGAGGGAAAGCAGTGGTCAGTCCATAGAGAAAATAGGCGAGACTCTGACTCACTAGCTCAGGTGCCTGAGGCACGCTGCTCGCACAGGCAGTGTTGCTGGTCTGACCTGTTCACATGGGAGCCTAAACAAATAGCAAGATATTTGGTGACGCACACGCACCACTCACGCAGCCGGTTTGGTCCGGGTGTTAAAGAAAATTACAATTTAGACGTAAACTTGAGAGCAGGATATGGATGGAGATAATACTTTGAGCACCCACTCCAGAGAAAGTCCGGAGGACCTCCAGAGTTCAGTGCCCTTCTGAAAGCAGTTAGACCTCACAGTTAGCGAGTGGAGTTCTTCCTCTCTAAAGCTCAAGCTTCCTCCCACATTCTAAAGACAGGTTAGTGAATGTTTGTTTTTTATGTGTCTGCGCTGCAATAGGCTGGAGACCTGTTCTGGTTTTACCACCTCTCACCTAATCTCAGGAAGGATTGGCTCCAGCCCTCCCTCTGGTGGGTAAATTGAATGCATGGATGGAGGGAGTTGTTAAACTGATGAACAATAAAACATCCCATTGCTCTTTGCAGTACGAAGGAGTTTTCAGCCTCACTTGCTTATGGTGGCCAATCTTAGCTCACGTCTTTGATCTATAGATAACTTTAAAATGTACTTTACCGAGACGCTGAAGCTGATTGAAAGACTTTACCTGTGGCGTTGTGAGTCTACATGTTGGCATATTATTGTAATGACTAGTACAGTGGTTGTTCTAAACCAGCCGGTTTGGAATGGACTCTTTTTTTCTGGAGCAACTTCAGAATTCTTCTCCTTCATTAGTGAGTCCTCCTCAAACTGTTTTACAATACCGTCACTTTTTATTGTTTGTGTGTTGGGATGTGGTTTACGATTTTGACCCAGTCATCGACCACTGCTGTAGTTTGTCCGAGGACGTAAAAGAAGGCATGTTCAACTCAGACTGAAGGTATCCGGCCCCATGCCAAACCACAGCTACAGAGGGCTGGTTGCTTTTTATCACATCTTTTTAAATATTGAAAATCTCACATTTCAAATTGCACCAATTTCAAGACTGCACTTCATTGGACTTCCTCGTCAACAATACACATACCAAGTGTGAAGATGGGCTCTGGAGGGGCTCTCGAAGCTTGCACTGAAAATTGCACTGGCAAATACAACTAACTATAAATCCAGTATTAACAGCTACACAAATAATTCAGCTAATATATACAAAGTGATGTACTTTATGTGGTTCCTCTTCTTTCAAAACAAAGTTGTTCCCTATATGTTAATCAGTAAAAAATGGTAATTTTGTTTTTAAACAGTACACTTACTAAATATATGGTTTGTATGTTCCTCCTGTTGCCTCCTTCCAGTCTCCCTTTTATCCTCTTATCTCTAGATTAGGATTTCTGCTGGTTTTTTTCTCTAGTGGAAACATTTTCCACAACGACACACTGGCTCCTGTAATCTAATCTTTCAAATCAAAACTGAATAACAAGGGTTTTTCCTGTTCTTCCCAGTCTGCCCACATTGTGTGAGTGGATTATCATATCAGCACTAAAAACAATTGCATCTAATATCGCACACAGGCTATAACAACATGAATTAACATAGACAATTTTATGTATATATATATATGTGGAAATGTATTGCTCAGGGGAGTGAGCAATGACATCCTTGTGGTTATGTGGCCATGTTCAACACCCTCTCATGATAAAACATGTTTATAGCTGTGATATACCATGCTGTCATGGGGCTGTACAGGGTTGTAAAATGCAATGGTCACAGGACATTGGACAGAAAAGTGTTTGTGAATGTACAGACTGCTTGTGGGAAAACAGGGCAGCACTGGAAATAAAGCCAGGAAAACATTCTGTCCTGCAAAAATACAGAATGAGGTCATTTATCTACTGGTGCGGCTAAAAACAATAATATTTCTTCAAAATAAATTCACCAGATCCGCAAAAAACAAAAAAGTCATTTTAAGTGTCCATAATTGAGTGATTGTCGCCTTCTCTGCTGTCAAGGTCCAACATCAGTTGCTAATACATTCTTAATATATATATAATAACTGAACCGTTCAAATAGTACAAATTTACATTTTCTAATGTTTTGCAGTAAACAAGGAGCATATTCACTGCACACGTCACCTCATAACATTTATTCACAATATAGTGATGAGTAAGCTGGTTTATACTGTAAAGAATTATTAAATTGTTTTGTTCTTTCAAATCTATATTCCCTCACAGACATTTTTATGTATTTCCTCGAAAGCCTTTTTCACATCTTATAGAGCAGCTGAAAGTAACTGTTGTCTTCCTTAGAAAGAGCATTTACAGCAGGACTTGCAAAAACGTTTTTGTGTCTGTGTTTTAAGGTGCAATGGACCTTAAGTTGTACATCATTACAGCACATAATGCCTTAATTTATGCTGCCAGAGGCCACACAACCATTTAGTTATTGATTCATTGTGATAACTTTTTAGGAACAAACATTAATTATCACTTTAGAAAGAACCTATAGAACAGAAGCAGTCATGCACACGGTTAATAAGACATTTGTTCACCTTTCCTAAATAAAAACTACCAAGCATAACCAGCCTTTGTAGTCTGTGTTGATTTGGCCCTAGATTTCCATCAGAGTTTTCTTTCTTTTTTCATCATAAGTTTGAATCAGCTATTAGTGGTTGTGCCTTACATTTATTAGGGCCACCGTCGATTATTAGTTTCCCGCGCAACTATTACCTCAGGCCAAAATAACACAGCTTAAAGACGCTCTATAGCCAACTGTCATTGGAAGTGCCAACCACTTGCAGTGCACATCATCATTTGAATAAAAGCTGCCATCCATTTGTGAACACATCAGATTTCAAAGTCAGGAATAAAACTAAGTGATGAAGCAACAGAGCTCTAAAGTTTATTGTCATGCTCCCATGTATGTAGGATGTTTGAATTATATTTGCAACTGCACTGAATTATGAATTCAAAAGGATTTTTGAAATTAATCTAGATGTTTATTTCTATATTAATTGGTATACCAATCACTATTATTAGTTATATTTCATTCTAGGTATTATATATATATAATATATATATATATCTCCACTTCAATTCTGCAATCTGTATCTCCACTTCAATTCTGCAATCTGTATACATTGTGTATTTTGTATTCTTTGTCCAATACGATTTCAATGTGCTTTAGAATCATTAAGAGGCTGCCTACATTCTCTATTATTACCCAGAAATGCAAATTAGATATCCTAAAGTCACATGTTTACATTTTTCTATCCAGTAGGTCGATTCAGAGTGGAGACCTTCGTTCACAAGTCATTTATTCTCATTAGATCACACCCTGACTCTATCCCCTCTCAAACGTTTGGGATAACAAGGACGAAAAAGCCTCCCCCTCCATCCTGCTGAAGGACCCATGCCACCGCTGCTGTGCTGTATTTTGATCTGCACATTAAAGATGCTTTTATATTTGGACTCATTACAATTCTGACCTTGCTCAAGGACACAGAGTCCAATCCAATTCTCTAAGCTGCTCAGAGGCGAACATTAAAAGCAGTCATTTAAATACTGTACACCCCCCCCCCCCCCCCCACCCATGCAGCGCCTCCCAGACGAGCCAACATCTCCTGGGGCCGGTATTTCAAAACTTGTAATCCAGATCAGAATGATCCGGATAACCAAATCCCCCTGTCCTCAGCCACGGATCAACCTGATCTATCCCGGTATTTCAAAACTTTGCTGGATTGGATCAGAGTGATCCTGATACCGGCAGATTGGGATGTCCAAATCCGTCCCGCCCCCTGGATCACAGACAGGAAACAGGAAATGGAGCCAACATTTTACAGAAAAAGGAGAAAGTAGCTCAACTATTGTCTCTGAATTAAAATATAATCTTAGCCAGTGTTGATGCGTCCTCAGACTAGATGAAAGGCAATCATTATATTGAGTTAACCAATTATGTAAATCAGCACAAAGTTGAAAGAAGAGCTCGGCGATCTCTAATTAAGCAGAGTTCGCGCTAATGCGAGCTAACGCTGCTCCATTGACTCCTGTGTTAAGGAGCTAACAAGCTAGTAAATAGGCTAGCGTCTGTATGTCGCGGTCCACAGTCCATTTGAATGCATTCACTCGCAAGGCATTGTGTGTAGATTTTAAAATGTGTTGTACATATCTTTTTAGGAAACAGTTGTTAACAAAGGGGACAGCCCTAAAACCTTAATATTAGATTTTCTTTACAGATGTCTGTGGGAAGAGACTTGCACAGACTTGCTCCAAATGGCATTACTTTTTGAGCTTTGGCTATGAAAATTAAGTGTGTGTGCTGAATGCATGTGAATAAAAACATTTGACAGAGTTTCAGTGGAGGCCTTTATCAGTGGGTAACTAAACAAAAAAAACTGTTACTTAAATAAGGCATTCATATTCAAACTGAAACATACAAATCGAAGTTTTGTTAAACAAAAGCACCAGACCTTATCAATGAGGATCAAGAGAAATACAAATTAACCACCATGTAAGTGCAAAAGGCAAGCTGAGAAGGGGGATGGCTACAATGAACTACTGAAGGTGGAAACGGAACGGGCTCAGCAACAAATAATTCTAACAAATGAACAAATCAAACTAACACTTCTTAAACAAGAAGAAGTGAAGTTAAGAATTCAGTTGCTGGAAAAGCAGTTAAAAGACTGAAATGTATACTACATAGTTTAACACTGTTTGTTTAATAAATCACATTGTTTTTCCTTCATAATTCCTTGTTAATTGGAGTTTGTAATGTCACTTACACGCAGTAGTGTAATGTTTATTCTGTGTTGCACTTCTGACGCCGATTTGTTAAAGCATTGCAGTGAACAGCGTGCATGTTTGCAGAAAAAAAAAAGGAACGTGAAAAGGAAATAAACATTGATCAAACAGCAGTGAAGCTTAGTTGTATTAAACAAAGAACTTTGGGAGCAGTTACACTTCAACTGTTCAAATCTTAACATGTAATCTCCCTCAAATCCACCTCCGAGGTGGGATCAGGGTGATCCTGATTTTTAGGATCAAACTGATCCAGATTTCCCACTTAAGTTTTGAAATACTCAACAGCAGCTTTTAATCCGGATCAAAGGCAGGATTGGATTGCCAAATCTGAATCTGAATCTTCAGGATCAGATTTGCTTTGAAATACCCGTTTTTAGGATCTGATCAGGATTTAATCCAATCCAGGTGGATTAATCCTGTCGGATCATTTTGAAATACCGGCCCCTGATGATAGATTGGGCCCCACTGACTTCCCTGATGCTACCAACACGACACCCTGTAGCCACTTAAGAGTCAGGGCGAGCTTTGGGATTGAAGGACAGGATGGTGAGATGTGGGGGAGGAATTGTGAGTCTGGAAGTGCGACACATGCTCATGCAGACAAAAACTGAGATCCACCCAACCAGTGGGCACTGGTCTATTCAGTTTGGCTGGGATAAATTGGATATGCCTTCTGGCAGGCCTGGAAGACAGTGCGCCATCAATGTCAACGCACCAATCAAATCCATATATCGCTCCCTCTCTCTCTCTCTCTCTCTCTCTCTCTCTCGCTCTCTTTTACTCACACAAACACGTCCTTGCAGTGTCTCTTTCCATTATAACTTTTTAACTCTCTACTCCTCATAGTCTTTCACGCTGAAAGACACACACACAAACCTTAGACTTTTCCTCACATGCGCACAGGGCCTCTCAACGCTGAATCTGGGTTACGACTATAAATTTGGTACATTTGAAAATCTGTTTAAGCAGAGCTAAAGCTCATGAACTACTGTATTTTATATTATCATCTATGTAAGATTTAACCTTATGTAAACACAATATCTTGAGGAATCTTAAAATAAAGACTACTCCGATGCCAGGACACTTTAGAAGTGACATTTAGTTTGACTGGAAACATGCCCTTGAATTACCCAGTAAAGCTATTTTTACTGTAATATTCTACAGTGAATTTGCTGACTTGTGAGGACCATTGTTTGCAGTGTGCCTGCAGCCTCTCTCTGTCTCAGCTTGTGACGGATGTTGCCAGGAAAATTAGGCAGGCCTCCCATTAGCAAGTATTGAGTCTCATCCTGCGTGTCTCAAGAAATACACACTAGATCATCTTGACCTAAATATCCACCATACTGAGGCTGCCAGCAAACACACGACAGAAAACCACTGATGTGTGGCCCCACCTTAATGAGGAGAGATACCAATTCATGTTTGAAATAAATGTTTAGGATCAGAGCATTGATTGTCACAGAGTCTTGGGGGATGCATATAAAGGGAAATATGCACTGAATTTCACATAGGCCATGTAAAAATAAAAAATGGATGTGTAATAAGCTGTATTGCCAACAATTCAGAGGGAAAATCCCCTTTTGACACTTGTACATGTACTTGTATATTTCCCAGCACAAATTCATTAATAACACAGCGGTCATGGTATATGCTGCTTTGAGACATGCACTGAACTCTGCAGTCTGGACGGGATTTATTTGTGAATGCAAATGTAAGAAAGTGAGAAACACCACAGTCTCCTCATCTGTCCTTGTAGTATAATGTCCATAGAAATCCAGGAGAAGTCAAAAACACAAGATGGCCGCATCCGTGTACAGAATATCTTTGCTTCATTGATCTTTCTATACAGTCTATGACACTACTACTAATAAGTTATAAATATACAATGTATGATGCTGCACTAGTCAGACTGTAGATCAGCCCCATAGAAGACAAGCAAATTACCGTATGTAACACTTGCAAGGTTGGAGTAATGTGAGCAGCAGCCACATTTGGAAGCCCAATACAGCAAGTACTCTAACAATAAAAACATTAGTCGATCACCACCATTGATGGGCAAGGCATTTGAAACAGATAGTGGAGGCCGCACAGCAAAGAGCACACTGCTAAAAGCTGTTGAATTACCAATTTGGACGCATTCACTCTCTCTGAGCCGCTGTACAGAACAAACAAACAAGCCAAATAGAGCTAAAGGGCCAAGTGTTGCATTAAACTTCCAGCAACAAGCAAATCCAACACCTGTCACAAACAACCGTCCTTTGCTTCAGTTTAAACTGTAAGAGGAAGAACTGCTTCCAATTTTTCAACAATATCTAGAATTAAATCTGAAAACACAGGCAGGACAACATGTCCAGATATGGACCTGCAATCATTAGCCTAACATAACCTTAACAATGACCAATTCATGCTTAACCCTACAATTATACACACTTAAAATCTCAATTCTAACTTTAACCAGGAGCTCAGAAACTGAGTTTTGGGTTAATGGGACCAGGGTTTTTTCCTAAAGAGGTGTACTGGCTGTGACAAGATCCGTGTTTATGCTGGAAGGGGTCTTAAAGAAGTAACAAACATGAGTATACACACACACACAAACACACATTTTCATATTAGTCCATACATCAATTTCAGTGTCAGCTTTGTTTTTCTTTCGTCACTCTAAATGTTTCTCTGTGTTTTGTGTTGTTGTTGCGACTATGTTATTTTTCACGCTTTGGTATTTCTATTTTCTTTTTGGCTCACACCTTTGTTAACCCAAATCCTCCCTAAAGAAACACCAGAACCTGAAAGCACCCCAGATTTTGTTTTTTATTATATTTTATTCCTCCTTTCCTTATTCATTAAAAATATTATGACAGCAGTTTCTGTACAATCAACAAATGACTTTCCATCAGATGGATTGACATCATTTTAATTATAAGACTGAGATCGATGCTTTATGTGAGATTGATGAATGAGATTCATGTCATTAGCCTAATTAGTATTGGCAGGTGACTAACTGACTCGATACAAAACAAACTGAACTGTTTAGTAAAGGAGGCTCAATAATTACAATCATACAGCAGCATGGCTTGAGGTGGTATGTGCACCATTTGGTGGAATTCTGAAATACAATTACTGAATGGATGATACTAGAGAAATCCCCTGACTTTTTCTATATTATCACCATGATGTTAACATTTTTGTTTTAGTAAAATGTCATCACAGCTGTTAGATTAGCTACATGCATTCACATCCTCCTCCTATCCTCCTTTGACTTTTCATTTAGGAAAAACGTGTCTTTAAAGTTTATGATAAATACACTATAAGACATATACTATGGAAAGTGAATGATCGATGATGAAATAAGATTTTTACACTGTGATTTTATAATTTTTACTGTAATGCTGAATAGTGTCGGGTGAATAAGTACAGATCCTTTTTGTATATTGTGAGTTACTGGAGTGTTTTTTAGTATTACTTGGTATTCATTCTTGCAATGAAGTTATTTGTCATGATTTAGCATTTAATCGGTGTGCCCTTCATTAATTTAAAAGGCAAATTCCTCTTCAAGTCATGTACTAATGCATGTATCCTCAATTTGCATTGTTGAATACATGCCAAGAATAAAACTGTAACTAAGCTTGTGATGATTTATCCTCAAAACAGGCGACTTCATTTCATAAATTATTCAGACAAAACAACCTCTAAAGAAATGGTGCAAAGTTTTTCACTTTAGCTGTTTATTATATGTGACTAGAATAATGTTCCATTAACACCGGATATTTAGAGGGTATGCTTATATTAAACTCAACACAAAACCATAATATTGTGTATTCAACTTATGTCTGATCTGCTAACATGGAGGAGTTGAGGTTTATGATCAATACTGCAGCCAGACACCAGGGGGCGATCAAGGTGTCTTGGCTTAGGTAAGTAAGTAAACAAATGAATAAAAAAAATAATATTGTAAGTTATTAGAATATTATATAATAATATACATTTATAATAAACATGCATTTCTAAATTGTTGAGGTGTGATGCCAGACCAGAGCGCCCCCATCCGGTCCCCCAGCACCACAGCTGATTTATTATTTGTTTTTCTTAAATTTACATAAATCAGCACTTATTAATTAGTCTAATTCAATTTTATTATATTATTGTATACATTTATCAATTTTAAATTCGACCCCTTTAGTTGATATCTTATCAAATGCATACTTAATTATTTAGTTATTCACTTTCTTCTTTCACAGAGAAAGATTGTTCATGTTTTAGTTTTTGTATACAAAACACATGTTAAACAAAGAACACACAATGCAATATTATAGAATGAATCATCCAGTATATGAAGTAGTTAAAATGGGCTCCACCTTGAAATTATTTTCATTACGCATTTTGTTAATAATTCTGCTGTTCTTTCATCTTTAAATGTTTTGTGTTGCAGGACTTACATTTTTGTTAAAAAGAGCTAAATACATCTTTTACGACTGCCAACACCAAGATGCAGATGAGGATCAAGGGAGGACTGGGGTCATCAAATCCTTTAATCTGCCCTGGACTTCCTGTTGAACGATCAGCAGCAGTGGATTTATCACAGTTTATTTTAATCAAAGGAAGTACCTACAGGGGGTTGATAGGAGCAGTTCAGCCTCAACATACTGCACGACATTAACTCAAACTGGCTTCTGCTGCAAGTGATGATCAAATAAAATTAAAATAATATCAATTAGTGAAGGTATTTACAACTTATCAGCTGCTGAGGGGAATTCAAAACCTGATAAATGATGGTTTCGTCGACTCTTTGTACAGGTATGTGTTCAACATCCCTGCAGCACAGGAGGGGAGGAGCACAGATGCTATTACTTGATCATGTTGAAACAAAACCAAATGTGTCACAGCAACTGCTCACTGTCTTTCATCACTCTGCAGCCTCTCAGTGAAATGTGGCAGTGATGCTAAACCTGGGTGTCAAGGTGCTACATCATAATTAACTGGACACCAGTCAGAAGGTGTGAGAGCCTGTGGTGATGGTGGCCATGCATGTAGTTCACATGTTCGTGATGCTGTTTTTAGTTGCATGCGGCACAAGAGGGTGACGCACAAGAAGAGAACCCGCCTTCAGTGTGTAGAATGTAGTGAGATCTAGTGGTGAAGTTGCATGTTGCAGCTGAATACCCCTCACCTCAGCCCCCCTTCCAAACATGATGGAGAACCTGTGGTAGCCTTCAGTTGTCATAAAAACACAAAAAGTGTGTAGTTTGTCCAGTTTGGACGACTGTGAAAAGATGGCGGCCTCCATAGAATGCAATGGCTCCCGATATGAATATAAAGTATTTCAATATAAAAGGCCCGTTATAGGGAAAGGAAAAAAACATTTGTACAATTCCGATGAAACACACTAGTGAAAACATCACTACGATTATTTTATATTCAATTACTGGCAATAGATGCCTTTCACCTAAATCTAACACACAATTTAGCTCAGTAAAAACCGGAATAATTAAAATGTCTAAATGTTAAAGTAATGTTGGTCTGATGTTAAAGGAGAAAGTAATGAACATGATCTATTGCTGGAGGTTATATTAGGGGTTTTGTCAAATAACTAAAACACAAAAGGAAATGCAAAAGGACACCTTCATGATTTCAATAAAAACACAAAATGACACATGTTTATATAAGGTCAAATCTCTCTAGAAAAGGCCATCTTTCAAGCTCCTTTCATGATTTATTTTCTTATTTTAAGATGAAAAATTCCTCCTCATTGCAGTTTCAACATCACAGTGCTCAGCATTGTTGTTTTTTTGCTTGGCAAAGTCAGCAGCGAGGCAGACTTGTAGAAAGTGTGCAGAACGGGCTCAGGACGTCAGTGACAGGGCCCTCGAACATTCAGTCCTCAAGGACTTGGCAAATGCCAAACTCGGTGTGTGAGTGAGTATGTGGAGCCATTGGAACAGAAACTTCATCAGCTTCTCAGCCTCACTTTTTCTTTTCCAACTTACATGTGACTGAGCAAACTAATCAAAGGCTTGGATGACTCAGACTTAGATAAATGTGAGGAGCTACAATCAGCAGATTAATGGAAATGTTCTACAGTTGCCAGCAAAAACTTACATACAAACTTATAACCTACATACAGTGTACAGTGGTTCAAGAATTGTTCCCCCATCCTCTGTCCATGAACACACACACACACACACGGACACACAGCTAACTGGTTTTAACATTGTATCCGATCAGTCCTGAATTCCTTCATCTCATCACTGGCCTTCTGTGACCTTGGCTCCACATACTACCACTTAGTTGTGTAGTTGCTATAATGCATTTTGATATGAAGTATACTGTATGTGATTTCAAATTAATCCAGTGCAGCGCTGCTTGTTAAAACTTTAAGATAAAAATGACAACATTTGAGTCAACTTCAGACATAATTCAAAACCACCAAGCCAAGATGATGCTCTCCGCTCATTAATTATCCATAACTTATCTGTAATTAGCAGAGAGATTATTCACGCTAAAAACTACCTGATTCCTTACATCATCGCTTCCTCTCGAAATAAAACTCCAGTGCTGTTCCAAATATTGTTGCTGTTCAAAGACAGATGCCTCTTATCTTGAGCTCCAGATATCATCAGGGGCTACACAAGAGACTGCACACTCAGAAGAAAAAACGTCTGAAAAGTTTACTTGTTTTCTAATAGACCAGTGATCAGCCATTGGCTAAACTCTCCTACCTATTACTATGTAAATCCTGCAGAATTACCATACATTCACTGATGTCCTGCTGCAACCTGCACCAATAGCAGACCTTAATTATCCTCCACTGACCATACTGTATATGTTCCCTCTGCTTTCTAAGTATGTCTGTGCAGTTTTATCTTCATGGCAGAGCACAGACTGCTGCCTCCCATCCTAGTAAATCGACTCTGTTATTATAAGGCAGTTTTTAATACAATTCGGCCCTGTTTACAACTCATTCAGACACAGATTTAACATGTAAAAGAATATATTCACATTTCGTGAAAGAAAGTCACTTTCTTGCTGAAAGTTATGTGTGAGATGATTGATATTGCTCTCACGTCTGTATGATTAATATGAGGCTACAGCAAAAAATATGTGCAGATGAACACAGAAATAACAGCTCCTAAAAAACAAAGTCACCTCTTGCATTCAAAACATGGCTCCAGGTGATCTGACAGCAAATCAAAGCCATTTCACCTTGCAGATATGTTCAAATGGCTTCTGATTCCTAATAACAGTATCAGGGCATCACTGCATCGCTTTCAAAACATGATAAAATGTATCAACTGGTCAAATCACAGGTCTAAAGACATAAAGCTGAAGGTGAAAACCAAGAACAATATCAAGTTTACATCTTTTCTCAAGGTCCATGCATCAAAAATACATGGACCGCAGAAGAAAGTGCTTGGTTGTTACCAATAAATACACGCTGTGGAAAATAAGCACGACCCTGTAGTCTTGTGAAGTGCATTTGATGCCGAGAATTTATTACACACTGTAGTAAAGAAGTGACAGCTGATTGACAGCAGAGCAGCATCAGCAACACATTGCAAAAGCAAAGATGGCTGAACCGGGCGACAGCGGGTTGAGTAGGTCATCCTTACAGCCAGAGAAGATATGTAACAACTAAAACAGATTATAGTGAAATAGTCCTCCAATAAGTAAGAGATAAAAAAAAACAAAAAACAGATGTTACTGCAATGAGAAGAAGGAAGAAGAATAAATACGAATCCTTTTTTATAGTGACAATTCAATTAAAGCAGGCTGTGAGGGGGATGGAGAGCGAGCAGGTCATTCCTGTGGAGAAACGTGCCTTGTCTCCACATGCCTCATGTCTTGGGGGAGCGACTGGCACAATTTCCCCACAACAGTACATAAGCATGTGTGCTGAAGCCAGAGCCAATCACAGCTTCAGCTGTGCACTGACCTACCTGTCCGTGTGACCTGATTTGTTTTACGGGGAAAAAGGAAAAACCCAGGAGGAGCGAAGGAAGTGCTGCAGTTGGGATGAAAAACAACTTGGACATGTGTCCAAGTGGAGGGTGGTGGATGTGTAGGAGGAGAGTGTGGAGCTTTCTTTACATTGTGTGTACAGCAAATGTGTGAAACTGTGTCTGACTTTCACTACACATACATTACATGTGAGCTGCAGTATATTTTGATACAAGCAAGCAGACAAGGTTGCCTGTGCAGTGAGTGATTTTCTCTTGAGCCTGTAGTCAACAGTTACCTGGCACCAGGCTGACATGAAGCAGTTTTCTTACAATCTGCTGCACAAGGCTTCCATCTAAAGTATAATTCATGTTCTGCAGGCAGGCTGTTTCAAGCTTTGTTTACACTATACACAATTCATACATATATGCTGCTACGAAACTACATTGTATTGTGTATTGATGCACATTGACAATACATAATATATCTATCTAAAATCAGCTTTGCAGCATTGCAAAAATACTATATTACAGGTCAGGGTTAGACCCTTTTTTGAATCCCATTTAAATTAAGTTGTTCAGCAAAATATATCAAATTAAAAATAAGGAACTTTCTGTATCAAAGTAAAAGTAAATGTTCTGCAGAATAGATATTTACCTTCATGTGTGAAGCAGTGAAGCATATCATGAAAAGAATACCTCCAAATTATACTCAAGCACAGCACTGGAATAAATGTGACTGGACATGAAGCCAAAGTAAAGCCTCCATAATAATTATTATAAATTCGACACAGGCTAATCTGAATAATTCAATTCAACATAAAAATAAAAGGATCTCTTAGAAATTACTCTGAAAGTTTTTCAATCTAAAGTAGAAAATTCAATTGAGTGTTTTTAAAAAAAATATTTTTTTAAACTCACTGCTAATCTTTTATAGTTATTAGATGAAGTAGGCCACAGATTTGGGTCACTGTGGATTGGGCGATGCTACTACTCATGACTGATGGTCAAACAAGCAGAATACTCTCCTGCTGTTTACCTGTTTATTTCATTAACCTCATTACATCCACTGTGTGGTCTGAGCCACCGTCCTCCTGGCTCTCCTTGAGGACTTCCTGTTATGCTCGGATTCAATCAGTGTATGCTGCACTGTTTGATCTCATCACCGGAGGGAGAGATCGGATGAAGCAGGAAAGGCAGATACCCAGTCAAAACAACAGATAGCCTTCATTTTTAAGAAGGCAGATTGTACACTTGCTCCTGATCAGATAAGTCAACACTCAAAAGCCAATTAGTTTATGAATTAAAATGACATGCTACAGTAGTAACCTCTTCCCTGTGAAGCACAACCTATCTCCTTGTGCTGCATTCACACCAAATATTATTAGCTGTGAAGAATAGAATTCCAGATTTGTAGTTTGATGCTTCCCTGGTCTATTGTTCTTCAGCTCCATCATATTGAGCTTTTCCAGCAAGCTGTAAAGACATTGACAAAGGTTGTAGTTAACACACTAACCAGACACAACAGGCTCATGGTGGCACCTATGAAATAATTGTGGAGGAAAATTCAACTGACTAGGTGTCTCACTGCTGTGGCCTTGGCAAACAGGGAGTTTGCTACAGCGGACGGACAGAGCAGATAGACACAGAGGAGGATTTCATATCTTTTTTTTATAATACGTTTTATGAAGCACCTCTTTGTATTAGTTCTGGCATGTCTTATTTTTTTCATATTGTCTTGTGAAACGCCTCTTTGTTTAAGTCCTTGCTTTTTTGAACTTGCAGCCAGTGGTTCCATTTTGAGCACCCATGCTTTGCAGAGCTTATTATTATAAAGACTCAAAAGCAACTCCGGTTTGAGAATTTCATTATTTCAAATCTCAAGATGAATTTCCATCACACAATGTCAATCAGTTCCTAGAGACTGGAGGCTGACGAGCTAAACACAGGAGGTATCAATCTGAACTAATAACAACAGTATAGACTAGGAAACCTATTTAAATTACACTGCTCAAAAAACTTGATATCAATCTGTCCATTTAGAGTGTGAATACATTTCAATCAAAATCAAGACAACCCCCCAAGAAGGTGATGGTTTTTACATGTGCTGGCCACAGCTCTCTCCTCCTCCTTCCTGACTGATTCTTCCATAGTTTTGTATTCTGCTAGTGTCCTTGTCACTTCTAGTAGCATGAGGCGGTACCTGCAGCCCAATCAGGTTGCACAGGTAGTCCAGCTCCTGCAGGATGCACATCCACACGTGCGGTCACAACAAGGTTTGCTGTGTCTCCCAGCACAGTCTCAAGAGAATGGAGGAGATACCAGGAGACAGGCAGTTACACAAGGAGACAGGGCTGTAGAAGGGCATCAACCCAGCAGCAGGACCGATATCTGGAACAGGAGGAACGCTGCCAGAGCCTTACAAACTGACCTCCAGCAGGCTACTGGTGTGCATGTTTCTGTCCAAACTGTCAGAAACAGACTCCATGAGGGCCAGATGAGAGCAGGCTCCCACAGAGCACATGTGACAGGCGTGAAAGGGATGTTGCACAGTCCTTCATGTCATAGCCACGGTGCCCTGATTGCTGTAAGGTACCGGGATGAAATCCTCAGAGCGAATGCCAGACCTCACACTGCTGCAGTGGGCCCCGGGTTCCTCCTGGTGCAGGACAATGCCTGGCCTCATGTGGCCACAGTGTTTAGGCAGTTCCTGGATGATGAATTTAGCACCTATGGGTTAGTGTGTTTTGTATTCGACGATTCCAAGTACCACCACAGACTGTCCAGGTGACCTTCATTTTGTTGAGCAGTGTAAGTCCTCTAAGTCAGTGGTCCCCAACCCCCGGCCCGTGGACCGGTACTGGGCCGTGGGTCATTTGGTACCGGGCTGCACAGAAAGAATAAATAACTTACATTATATCTGTTTTATTTATTATCTGATTCTTAACAGTTCTTTATTTTGAAAAATTACCGGATCCTCTTTGTTATGACTAATGCTTTACGCATGTCAAGACGTATTTGGTATTTGTCGAACCCATTTGTCAACAAACCAGGTGAATCCAGCATGTCTGTGCAAGAAGAAGTTCAGTTGCTGGAGATCCCAAATGATGGCGGCCTTAAAAGTATGTTCGAGAAAACAACTCTGCCAGTGTTGTGGATTTAAGTCACAGCAGAATACCCTGAAATCGCCACAAAAGCACTAACAACTCTGTTGCCATTTCCGACATCATATCTGTGCGAAGCTAGGTTTTCTGCTGTGACGGCAACCAAAACGAAATTACGGAGTAGACTGGACATCAGAAACACACTTCGGGCTTCATTGTCACTATAAGCCCTAGATGGGACTGCCTTGTTGCAGAGAAACAGGCTCAGGGCTCCCACTGATTCAGGGTTGTGGTTAGTTATATGTTTTATGCACTTATTTGTGATTTATTCATTGTTACTCACTGATGTGTTGTTGGTGCCATGTTACGAGGACGCTGCTAAGTAAGTTGCATAAGAATACACATCAGTTTCACATTTATTATTATTATATTTAGAAAATACCCCAGTTTTTATGCTAGTTGTATATCATTTAATTTTGTCATATTTATCCGCCACATACGGAGCCCCTCTAGTGACATCGGTGGAATTTTTTTAATTAACGAATACATTTTTAACTTTAAATGTGCGTAATGGAGCTTTGGTATCTGTCCTTCTCCCTCTTACTGGTAACTTACCACGCAACAATTAATTTGAGGCTGCGTATTAACAATTCGTAAATTTCGTTATATAAAAAAATATCTACCGATGTCACCAGAGGCCTACCAGAGGGCCTCCGTAGTGAGGCTCCGTAGCCACATCTTAAAGACCGGTCCGTGGAAATATTGTCTGACATCCAACCGGTCCGTAGCGCAAAGAAGGTTGGAGACCGCTGCTCTAAATAATCCTGACTGTTTTCATCAGTCTCACAATTTTAAAGACAGTGATATAAACAGGCTCCTGGCTCCGCCCCTTTATCAGGATTCATGCCAAAATTTGATGAGTTTGTGGAAAAATCTGTTTTTAGTTTTCTGGTGTAATTCTGCTGAAAAACAAAAAACAATAAGATAAGGAGTAAAAACAATAGACCAAAAACATTTTATTTAAGAAAAATTCAAAACATCACGATACATAATAATTCATTATCTATGTAATAACCACATTAATATCATGTATAAGACACGAGTCACGTGGTGTTACCACAGCCTCAAAGGCTCATTACCAAGACGTCCAACAAAGTTCAGAGGGTAACAGCAAAAAGAAAATATATTTATCGCAGAAAAGACAACAACTTCAACAACAGGCCGGCAAAATGGACAAAAGAAGGAAAATCCAAGACACCAACCCACAAAGGGTCGTAGGATCTGAGAATCTTCCTTCAACCTCAACCCACATCAGAACTAAAGCTCACAGAAATCTAGCTGAGAAAATTGGACGACTGGACCCATCAGAAAAGAAAAAGAAAATAAACAACACAACAATACTCTTGCTCAAAAGGTCATGCTGTACAAACTGATGCTGCTGCAACCAGGAATGGAAAGAGAGAGACTTCCTGTTCCCTCCTAAATACTTTCAACACAATCACAGTGCACCTGAGGAGAAAAGAAAACAGGAAACCATGAGTAGAAAGGAAATACGGGTGTTTTCCTCTTTGTTCAAAAGCGTGGTCTTTTAGTTTGAGAGCTGGACTTGCACGTTCAGATCTCGTGGTGATTTTACTCAAAACCCTGCGCTTGCACTCACACAGCTCCTGCTGGTGCTTAGATTTGCACTGCTTGTGCTCAAACTCTGCGCTTGCACTCAGATTCCCTGTATTTAACACACTATGGTTTCTGTAAAACTCGCTTGTACGGATGTGCTCTGAAGTCGTCCATCTTGGTTCTGTTTGTCCCAGTGGCTCTGACCTGATGCTTCACACCAGGTCTTCCTGCTCCTCTGTGTCTTCTGTCTGTGCTGCAGCAGCGACATTCTCATAATCAGGACAGTTGTGTGACTGATGGGGGAGAGATGAGAAAATATTAATCCTCACTGGACTTTATTCATGAAACCTGCATATAATCACAGTTCATTCAAAACAGTCTGAACGTAGTTGCGCCCCCTGTCCATTCGTTTGTTTGTTCATAAGCAGGAGTACATAAAAACTGATGTCCACAAAACTTGGTGGGAGGACGGGACATGGGCCAAGACAGAAGTGTCAACGTGACGTCACCCATTGGTTTGTGAGCTGCCATTTTGAAGCCTCCATTTTTGACATGTTGTCCAGCGCCATCTTGGTTTTTTCAAACCATAAGTAACCATATTTGTAGGAAAGTGGGTGGAGCCTGACTCAGGGCCCAAGGACACTTCCCGCCCACATTAACCTGTGACCTGCACCCAGTACTAGCTGTCAATCACACGGTATCCATGACCCAATGCCTGCAATGCTTTATGGTCTATTTGACTCTTAATGAATCGTTCACTTCACTTTCTAGACCCAGAGTCTACGTCCATTTTAATATATGGTCAATGGAAATAACCTTTCACATTTTGGGGCAGATTCAGACAAAGTAGCTGATCCGAGAAATGTTTTCCCTCTTTCTATAACATGTTGAGATGAAAACAGTGACATGGAGTCTTTCTTTTGGCCTCACTGTCTCTCACCTCTATCATCTCCACAGCTTCATTCACTTCAGATTTCAGGCTCAGAGTTTTCTTCATCCTGGATCGAAAACAACAAACACAACATTTGACAAAATAAACTTCAAAACACTGAAACATGTGTTTGAAGACAGTAAAAGAGCAGAGGGTGAACTGCTGGATTTGCATTATTTTACCTCGTCCACAGAGTCCAGACAAGCACTGGAACCAGCACGGCCACCAGAGTGTACCTGACGGTATTTATGATTATCACTGACTTCCCTAGACAACAGACAGGAGACATTAGCAGTGTGGTTAGACGAATGATTCAGTTTGCCAGGTGATGCTGTTGTTCGGTAAGTGTTGTTCATGTGCAATATGATGGGCTTGATATATAGCTGTGACACATCTGAAAATCCTGAGAATTGATGGTTTAAGGTTCTGGTGCAATGAAAAGGAGAAGGGGGATGTAGGCTGTAAAAGTCAGAGTGCTAAAATCACCTGCTCCAACAGTCAGATGTAAGGTGGTGTAACTACGTCCTTGTGTGTTCTGGGCCTCACACTGATACTTTCCACCGTGTGGAAGCTATGATATCAATGATGGTCAAAGCTTTATGGATGTTTCAACTGATGCTGGGTCGATTCCTCTTTGTGCTGCTGATGGTCTGACTGTTAATACTTATGGGGAAGAAGTCAAACGACTCATATCTGCACATTTAAAATGTAAAGGACAAAGAATGTGACAGATTAAATATCTCTTCACTTAATAACCTGTGTTTCACTCACATGTCACAGTAATAAAGATGTTTGCTGAACTCCTTCCCAGCTCATTCTCAGCTGTGCAGTAATACTCTCCAGAGTCTGACCACCGGATGGAGCTGAGGACAAATTGTGTCTCTTCACTGAGAGGTTGAACTTGTTTATTTCTACTTCTCTTGTACCAGGTGTATTTAGCTGCTGGGTTAGCATCACTGCTGCAGGTCAGAGTCACCGAGCTGCCCTCCATGATCTCACCAGAGGGACTCACTGACACAGTGGGAGGCTTTGGAGCATCTGAAGGATAGTCTATATTAACACACAGAAGGAAAATACAAAACACTGTCTGTATTATTTGTTTATAAGTATAATTTAAATTATTTCCACATTATTGTAGCTTCATGAGGAGACGTAAACTCACACAATGTAGGAGAAGGGAAACGCTCCTGTCCTTCTATAGAACAGTGATAGCTGTCTTCAGCATCAAAGTGTCGGAGGTGAAAGTATTTTTTTCGTCCAACAGGTTTATTGTTATTGTACCAAACGTAGGAAAGATGATCAGGGATCCAACACCTGCTGTGACAGGTCAGCTCTGTCCAGGTAGAAGATGGATTGGCTGTTGATCTCCTCACATGTACCTGGAGCTGAGGGTCTGTGAACAAACATGTGATTTTATTTCAACATACACACTAACATTTCAAACAGACTCTAATTTAAATGTTACCTGTGACAGACAGAGTGACTCCAGGTGAACCAGTTAAACTCCTATTACGTTGGTTTGTTGTGAACCTGAACTTGTACACAGCTGAGTCGCTCTCTCTCAGGTTAGAGATTCTCAGAGTGCCCGTGTTGTTTTCAAAGAGATACTCCACACGACCTGAATACTCCGGATCAGTCCTTAGATCAACGTAAATCCCATTACTCTCTTGAATGAACCAGAAAGTTTCCTGAACTGTAGTATCAAGGTTATTAAATGTGGATGGGTATGTGTAGGTACAGGTAATGTCCACTGTTGATCCTCTGAAGTCACAGATCTCAGTAGAAGTGTAATTCACACTCCAGCCATTATGTCTCAATACCCCTGTAACACAGAGCACATCAGAAAATCTGATGATGAAGTTATACATTTATAAAACTAACTCCATGTATTTTCTCTCGTGAAGCACCAGTCGGCAGGTTTTCGTTTTAAGATGATGACGATGCCAAGATGAGGAAAATTTCAGATCACATAAAACACAGTGAAGTTCCCTTTAGACTTCAGAGTGAGGGAGAAACACACTGTTGGAGGTGAGGATCATGAGGGACCTTGTATGAGTTGCTCTTATAATGGAGCAAACTGGCCAATGTGGAGGAAATGATCTGTATCTTTTATGCAGAGTCGACCAAAGATTGACGACACGTCTCCATTTCCTCTCACTCTCCAGAAATTAAGCCAAAATATCCTGGATACCAACGCTGCCATCTTTCACATTTGGAACCACAGTCTGCACAGTTGTGATCTGGTGATGGAGCCACACAGTATCAAGGTCCCGCCCATACATGAGCTCGACACATCCTGAGTCAACCTCAGCTGTCAATCATGAAGTTTGATCTAATTTTCATTTCATCAAATAACAAATTAAAACCAAACTCATGAGAAACATGAACAATAGAGTGTGATAAGAACAACCTAAAATGACACAAACCATCTTTGAGAAAAATGAATTTGACGTTTTAGATTGGTCCATGTCCTTCCCAATATTTACATAAGCAAAATACTAGTACTAGTACTACACTAGTTTCTCAGTACTGACAGTAGTATCTCAAGAGTTCAATGTGCCCATGCAGAGAAAAAAGTATTTAAAGACACATGCAGTTATGATACAATGCATTATCTCAAATACTCCAGCAGATGGTGCTGTTAGTGAAATACTGTAGATTAAACTCACAGATTGACGGAGAGCGGAAATCCTCGTGTCCTTCAACAGCACAGGAAACTCTGTCTCTATAATGAAAATGACGTGAATAAGATGCTCCTTCCTCCTCCTTCCGTTGATTATTGTACCAGATGTAGTTCAGGGGCCGGTTTTTCAAAAGAAATCTGATCGGATTACAGCTATCGGATTGGATCAAATCTTGAAAAGGGGTATTTCAAAAGGAAAAAAGGATTCAGAAATTGGATTGGATCACGTAATCCAATCTTCTTTTTGATCCGGATCAAACCTTGAGTTTGGGTTTTTCAAAACTTTTTGGTAGGATTGGGATCATTGTGATCCAAAAAAACAGGATTAAACTGATCCCAGCAGGAGGGTGGATTCATGGTGGATATCAGTAATAAAACTAGGTAACTAAAATTGGTTAGTTAAATAATACAACATTTATATCATGCCTATAAGGTACTTCTGCAAAAAGAGACAGAAAGGGCAGAAGTACAGATCCATCTAGCAGAGGAACAGCTCATTCTTGCCCGACTGCACCAAACCAAGGCCAGACTTGAGATCCGCCTCCTTAAGGCCAAGCTTGGACAAGCTGGTCTCTCCACAGCAGATGATGATGATGAAGAAGAAGGAGAACTCATAAGAAGAACTACTTATAACAAGAAATAAAAAGTAATTTATTTTACTTACTAAAAATTTTTATTTTTAGTAAGTAAGCCCCTTTTTATCCAGTTCAATTCAATAAATCTTTGTTTGAAACCTGTTCGAAACATCCATAATGTATTTGTGAGTAAAGTATGTATTTATTTATTTATTTGTTGTAGGTCTCAGATGAGTGGACTGCCTGTTTCCAAGAAATGGACAATGGAGGGGGGATGTTTATATTGTTTGTTTGCTGTTCCGTTCAGTCCTATTTTCTGTTCAAATAAAGCATTATTGGAGTGACCCCAAACTATTCTACCTGTTGTTCTTTTCATAGCTACATTGTGATAGTCCCATTTAGACCACAGGTAATCCAGATTTGGTAATCCTGAAAAGTTTGAATCCGGATCAGAGTAATCCAATCCCACATAGCTTTGAAAAACCAGCATACAAATAGAATGGATTACGTGATCCTGGATAGCAGAAAAAGGGATTTCCAAATCTGGATCAGTTTGATCCAGATTAAAACTTTTGAAAAACCGGCCCCAGATGATCAGGAAGACGACAACTGCTCAGACACGTGAGCTCTGCCTGGTTATAACGGAATAACTTCTCTGATCTGCTCACCTGCACATGCAAATCTGTGTGTGAGAATAAGGAATTCATTTTAGTCCAAACTGACAACACACACTTGAATATAAAAGTGCACAGACACACCCAAGTGAACCAAACAAGAAGTAGGAAAAAAATGAATGAGTCTTCAAATGTAAATGATACCTGTGACAGACAGAGTGACTCCAGCTGAACCAGTTAAACTCCAATTAGGTTGGTTTGTTGTGAACCTGACCTTGTACACAGCTGAGTCGCTCTCTCTCAGGTTAGAGATTCTCAGAGTGCCCGTGTTGTTTCCACAGAGATACTCCACACGACCTGAATACTAAAGATCAGTCCTTAGATCGACCTGAATCCCATTGCTCTCTTGAATGAACCAGAAAGTTTCCTGAACTGTAGTATCAAGGTTATTAAATGTGGATGGGTTTGTGTAGGTACAGGTAATGTCCACTGTTGATCCTCTGATGGCACAGATCTCAGTAGAAGTGTAACTCACATCCCAGCCATTCTCACACTGTACCACTGTAACACAGAGAATCAGATTCATAACGACACCAGATAACACTTAGTTTACTTTTTACTTCCTGTAGAAAAGAAACACATTTCCATGAGTAGCATTCCATAGCATTTCAACTATTGACACACACTGATGACAATTCTTATATATTAATATTAATAACATGTTTCAGCCTCTGTAATATTTTGAGCTCTAGATGATAGAAACTTCTAAGCAAAGAGACAAAATAATACTGGTAATAATTCCTTCATCTATTTTCTTTCTGCATCACTTTACAGGTGGTGATCTGAAAATGAATGAATGGTTCATTTATATTTTTACTTTCTTTCTCAAACTCACTTCAGGTGAATCAGAAGTCCGAGTGTAAAATAGCGTGACAACATGAATGTAGACGTACAGTACCTGTCACAGTGAGAAGAAGGACAACAAATCCACTCACTGCTGCAGTTACTCTCATAGTAGCTGCTGCTCTGGTCTGTGACTTCATACAAGAAAAACGTGTACAAGATAAAACTCAGTCACATCACAGACACGTCTACCTACAACAAAGAAGAGTCTGAGAATAAAGACCGATTCTGTAAGAGAAAGATAAATTTAAACTGTTAAACACAACCACCTTCCTTCCTCTTTACATGTACATGCATACTGAGCCCGATGGTGTAAGATTCAACCTAAAACAAAGAAGTAACATGTGGTTTGTTCTTCATTTTACAGAGTGTGAGAAAGGACTTTAGTGTCTCTTCACACTAAACCTGAATCCTCCAGTTGAGGATTGAGGAGGACAGCCAGTGTGGACGCAAGATTTTTTTTTCCCGTGATGAATAACAGCTTACGATTGTCCAAATGGTAATTGGCTCGGACTCAAACATAGAAGAGTGGCTGGGAGTAGACAGAAAGTATCAGATGTCTGTAGCCCCCTCTCTTGGTCCAGCTGCTGATCACACTGCTCTACTGGGGCCGGTTTTTCAAAAGTTTTAATCTGGATCAAACTGATCCAGATTTGGAAATCTCTTTTTCTGCTATCCAGGATCACGTAATCCATTTTATTTTTATGCTGGTTTTTCAAAGCAATGTGGGATTGGATTACTCTGATCCGGATTCAAACTTTTCAGGATTACCAAATCTGGATTACCTGTGGTCTAAATGGGACTATCACAATGTAGCTATGTAAAGAACAACAGGTAGAATAGTATGGGGTCACTCCAATATGCTTTATTTGAACAGAAAATAGGACTGAACGGAACAGCAAACAAACAATATAAACATCCCCCTCCATTGTCCATTTCTTGGAAACAGGCAGTCCACTCATCTGAGACCTACAACAAATAAATAAATAAATACATACTTTACTCACAAATACATTATGGATGTTTCGAACAGGTTTCAAACAAAGATTTATTGAATTGAAATGGATAAAAAAAGGCTTAAATGTCCAATACTTAACAAAATAAATTACTTCTTAGTTCTTGTTATGAGTAGTTCTTCTTATGAGTTCTCCTTCTTCTTTATCATCATCATCTGCTTCGTCGGGCAAGAATAAGCTGTTCCTCTGCTAGATGGATCTGTACTTCTGCCCTTTCAGTCTCTTTTTGCAGAAGTACCTTATAGGCGTCATCTTTCTTTGGGTGCTTTGAGCCTCTCTCTGGGGGTCCTGTGGGAACTAGGCCTTCTGGCTCCACCTGTGATTGACCTTCTCCCTCGATTACAGGGCTGAGATTAAGAATAAATGTTTCTGAAGAAGGCTCACTTTCTGCTGTCATCACAGGCTCACCATCCTCTGCAACATATTGGATCCCATGCAGAGCTTCCGACTTTTCACCTCCAATAATATCAAGGACTATGTCTGTGTATTCACCCCTCTTATATGGGTTGTTGCCTGTTTGGCTGTTCTTGGCTTCAGCTTGGTCTTTTGTTGCCCTACATAGCCTACCTACTTTATGTACTTCCTGTTGAACAATTCAAGTGAAATTGATGAATAAATATAAATACTGTAAAATGCATGATATAAATGTTGTATTATTTAACTAACCAATTTTAGTTACCTAGTTTTATTACTGATATCCACCATGAATCCACCCTCCTGCTGGGATCAGTTTAATCCTGATTTTTGGGATCACAATGATCCTATCAGATTACTTTTGAAAAACCGGCCCCAGGACACAGCGTGCAATCCCCTTTTTTCAGTCCGTCATCATCATCCCTCAAGTCATGCTAGCAGATCATATCAGGGGCCGGTTTTTCAAAAGTAATCTGATCGGATTACAGCTATCGGATTGGATCAAATCTTGAAAATGGGTATTTCAAATGAAAAAAAGGATTCAGAAATTGGATTGGATCACGTAATCTAATCTTGTTGTTGATCCGGATCAAGCCTTGAGTTTGGGTTTTTCAAAACTTTTTGGTAGGATTGGGATCATTGTGATCCCAAAAATCAGGATTAAACTGATTCCAGCATGAGGGTGGATTCATGGTGGATGTTAATAATAAAACTAGGTAACTAAAATTGGTAAATTAAATAATACAACATTTATATCATGCATTTTACAGTATATATATATTCATTCATCAATTTCACTTGAATTGTTCAACAGGAAGTACATAAAGTAGGTAGGCTATATAGGGCAACAAAAGACCACGCTGAAGCCAAGAACAGCCAAACAGGCAACAACCCATATAAGAGGGGTGAATACACATTCAATACATACAATACAAATGTTGGAGGAAGTGAAAATAGAGTTGAATGATATGTTTTCTTCCTCTTTACTCAAGAGCAGGGTCTAGATAAACTCAGTGCTGCTGTCCATTCTCTGCCAGGTGGTCAGTTCACCACAGTGCTACACACACTAAGGCCGACTTGTCTGTATTCTTTGATTCTTGGAGTCCTGCTGAGTAATTGTGTGGTTTTACTTTGTTCCTCTGTGTTTTCAAGTTCTACTCACCTGCAGCCACTACTGCCTGCCCCAAAACTCACCTGCCTCAAGAAACTCCCCTTTCTTTGCTCACCTCTCCACCTTCACTCTGTTGGACTCTCGAGATTCTCTTTGGTCAATTATAGTAAATCTGTTTAACATTCAATGTGGTCTGTGCCTGGGTCCAAATTCAAACACCATGACAGATATTACTTGGACAGATGTCCTGTGTTTCAGCTTCAGCTCTTCTCGTGCTCAAGCTGCTTCTGTGTACGCATGAAACGTCTGCTCTCCGAGATGTAAATCTACAGCACTCACAACAATGAGGGCAACATTTATTTTGCCAACATGACAGCTGAGATTCTGTTGTTTTGAGAATTTGTCAGACTTGTAGCACAAAAACTCCAAAATAATCTGTGGAGGAATCTGAAAGCAGATGTTTTGTGTGCACACAACAGCAGCGTGAAGATAAATATAGGATGAATATAGCTCAAGCGTTTTTTCTCTGATGACCAGGTGAGTTTCTAATGGGGTTTAGCCCTCCCAGTTTTTCTGTTAATCTTTTAGAATAATTATTGGCCACGATGACGGGACAGTCTTTACATTTTTAATGGCCCTATTTACTTTTAATGGCCCCATTTAAAGGTGTATAGCAATTCTCCCGCAGTCATTACTGGTGTTATTTCCCTTCAGTACATTTCTCCCTGTCCCAGCTGTGCCACAAGATTAAGAGATATGCGTCAAACATGTCAGATATTAAATGTCACTGTGCAACAACACACTTTGAGTCTGGCCAAGGGTGAAGGGTGTGGGGGTGTTTGTGAAAACATCTCAGGAGAAATCAGCAGGGACATCAATCCGGCCCGATATCACAACACACAGGGACTTTGTTGATTTTGTTGCTGTGACATAGATATAAATCCAGCCACAAGCGGCCTATCAGGAGAAGCTTTCAAATAATCAGCGTCATTATCAAGTCCTCCACTCTGCCTCAGGCTTTAACTGCCTCCTGCGACGTGAGCTCAAAGAGTGGAAGCTCACTGCCGATGCAAGGCTATCATCGGCAGAGGAAGCATACGTACAAAGTTCCACTAGCCAGCCACCCAGCAGGGGCTGTCTTTTTAGCCACCACAGCAGCTCTCTGGACAATGTAACACTGCTTTCACATGATAATGTCTCATTTGGGGGTAAACAACCTTTCATGAGAAAGAAACCCATGAATGACAATGTTGTTCATATTTTACAACATTGAATTTACGGAATTTCCTACATGTAACACTCCCCATGGCAGACATTAGCTATGAAATAGTTCTTGGAAGCTACTGAAGATTGCTTCTAAAAATAAGACTTGCTTTCACAGGAAGAAATATCACACAAACAGAAACGACTGAATCAGCATTTGTGGTTTATTGTGCAGAGGCAAAAAATACTCACGTTTAACTTATTTATTTTTCAATTGCTAAAACGAATGACGTTATTATGTGTAACTTCACCTCTAAATAACCACTGTTCTATGACCAGTTATATAACTGTTCTTTTGATCAAACTTGGCTGTAGCACAGGAAATACCAATCCTCAGTTGTAACCCTATATGCACAAAAGACATACATACATACAGGGACGCACACAAAGTAGGCTCGACAATGAGAAAGTCCCTCACATACACACTAATGAGCAGTTACAGGAAATGTGGCATTCATTCGCACACGTCAGAACTTGCAGCGTTATTGATTATCAAATAGTATAAAAGCTGTAGCACGTTCTAATAAACAAATCCTTCAGAATACGTGTTTTTCATTAAAACTCCCTTCAACATATGGTGCCCAACGTGGGTCTGGTAAAGGGACGCCTGCAGACTGCATCCTGGGCTGGGTCAACACTGGAAAGCGACCGGAAAAAGGTTAGATAATTGATTATTACATTTACAGTCTCCCCCAGACCCAGGAGCAGTGAGTTGCGTCTAAACCTTTCCAGAAAATAACCTAAATATTTTGTTTAATAAATAATAAATAAATATTTGATAACGAATCGATGATAGTTGAGAGAGGCTTGCACTCACACAAAATGGTCCCCAAACAGTGAAAATAATAAACATAAAAAAACAGGCGAATCTATTTTGCGTGTTTTAGCATATTTGAGGCAGGAGTCAAAATAAAAAATAAAAAGGTTAGCACGTAGGAGAAAATGTTAGAAACCCTACAAATAATTAAGGGTAAAATAATGATCAAGGTTTTTTGGGGGGGACTTTCTCTACCTCTAGTTTGTTCAACATTTTATTTAAGTCCAATATACCAGGGAGAGGAGGTGTCAACGTTATCCCCATCACATTTGATGGTCTGTCACCTCATATGCCATAATTAAAAGTAATAATTAGCAGCCAGCCTCTTGATTTATTTTGGGTCGAAAAGATAGCAGTTTCTTCTGCTGGCTAACTTTAGTTTTATACAAGTTTATAGTCAAGTTTATATAGGGAAAGGCAACATGTTAACATGCAGAAAGTCACTGTACATTGCAGATATCATTTATTGAATCCCTTTTTTTACTCGTAACCCAGTCCATGTCGACTGAAGCGGCAAAAGACAGGGATGGTGATACACAGACAGATAAACTGTGAATAAAGAAAAATATAGTTTAGTGTCAAACAGCAAAAATACTAAAGACAACAATATATTAAAGATAATAAGACAAACAGAGAAAGAATATAATGTACATTTTTCTAGGGGTAGAGTACAAGTAATCAAACAGTTATACTAATTTACAGAACAGAATTAGTCACTGGGCAAAGAAAAAACTCTTCAGTTGTACTGTTGTAACTTTGATGAACTCAGTCTTGAGGGTTTTTCTGGATCTAGATTAAATATGTGCCTAGAAACATTGCTCCAAATTAATTCTAATTTCTCAAATGTTAACAAGTTGCCACAGTGTTTATAAATATGGATGAAGTGTGAAGAGGCCAAAGGCTTAATCAATACTTTTACTTTGAAAACCGCATGGTCAAACTAAAACACTGTGTCAACACTGGGCATTCACATGCATGACCGCATGTCACAGGTTGCTCAAATAAAAGCTTGTCTCCTACACATGTAATCAGTTGTGTCATTGTAAAATGCAGAATTGAACAGAAGAACAGCTGGACAGTACCTTCTGGGACAGCTTGTACTGGGATGTATGAAATATAAAGTGCAGTACGTCTCAAAGTTTAAATCAGGTCTTATAATGAGGAGAAGAATGTATGGCTGAATGAACTGTACCTGTATGATAAACAAAGTGACAACACCAGCGGCTGTGTTCAGATAGGTTCTTGCAAACCAGTCCTTCAATTTGTGGAGACAACCCTGAAAGACAAAATTCGCACAGTTCTTCTTTATTTATATAGCTTTAAAAAAGGTTTGCCATTCGGCTGGAATCCCTTGGTTCAGAAAAGATGCACAGTCCGTGGATGTCAATGTGAGAGTGAATATTTGTTTGTCTCTATATGTTGGCCCTGTAGTACAATGGTGACCCGTCCAGGGTGTACCTTGCCTCTGGAGGACAACTTAGAGACCGGAGTCAGAAAAATCCAACTTCGTGTTGTGGAAGTGACCACATGAGGTAATGCCAAAGAATAGAATATGCAATATTCAGTATACTATAGAGAGATATGCGGTATATTTCATGCTCTGCAAAGTCTGGTGTGGGTCTCCTGTATCTATGGCCTACAGCACCACAAGAACATCTATGGGGAGTTAATGGCTAGAGAACAGGAAGCTGGAGGGGGCTTCATGCACACACCCTCAGTGATCATTCTCAAACAGATAGCACTAGCAGCAAATAGTGTGTTGAAGGCTGAACATATGTTATTTTGGCTAAGTTAGAAGCAGCCACCAGAAGGAAAAGGTGTTTTTTTCTCTCTTTTCTAATAGCAGTTGTAAATGTATTTCTCAAATAACTTAGTATAGCCTGGCTCAAAGCTCATACTCAAAGAGCTCATACTCAAGTTTGTCGGTCCTGGCGTTAGACAGGGTGTGGGTTACCTCTTGCCAGTTGGTTTGGATGGGGCTGCTGCAGGGGTCCTTGACACAACACGAGGATGGGATATTCCCCTTCCAGTCAGACACACCATGAACTCCACAGCAACTAAACTGTACATACAACACACCTCAATGTAATGAAGATATTTTATTTTGACAGGGCAAAGTGAATGACTAAAACTCCTAATGACTAAAAGACCATGACAGAGATGTGGTGCATCATTTACCAGGTCCTGCAAAGCGTCAAAATCCTCTTTAATGGTCATGTTTGCCTCTGGACTGGACTCTCTGTAGATCTCCAGGCTTTGCATCAGGTCTTTCTCAAAGTATGAGTCAATCTGCAGAACAGAGACAGGATATACGTTATTACCTGTGATGTGCTGCTGCCTGATGGACTTCTGAGACAATGGCCTCCGGGTTTGACAGCAGCATGTGCTGGCAGAGAGGCCAGCGGCAGTGTGTGCGTAGGCCTCTGTCATGAAGCTGAAGATATATCCTTTGAGATCTAGCACTGACTGATCGGGATAAAACAGGAAGTGCAGGGAAGGCATCGCCACTCTGATGCTATTCACTGATTGAATGTACAGAGTCATTGATGAAAAATTAACAGCCATGATTGTCAGTAGAAGCCTTTCTGGAAATTACTCCAGTGGTTTTGTCAGGTTGTGTCAATGAATCCCATCCCCAGAGCCATGTCGCTGGCTGGTTACCAACTCTCATGTGACGATATACAGTCGACCACACTGTTTTAGGTCGTATTTTTGACATTATATATGTCTATATAAACCTATATAAATGTATTTTTCTATAGGCTGTATGTACATGACATGCCTCCTACCTCTCTGCTATAGACGAAGAACACACAGGCCATGGCCAGCTCCACCAGCAGCAGAAGAAACAGCAGGAAGAAAAACTGAAATCAAATCAGGTTCAAACGTGAGTGAGTTTGAATAATCTGTGCTGTCGTTTAGTATTTAAACTTGAGTTTGGCAACGCAGACGTTATATCTCTATTTTCATGTTTAATCCTTATTTCTTTTGCCATTGCAGGACTAGCTGAGTTTTCATGCCTTCTTTTACTCTGCATATGACAAGAACCTGGAGTCTTAAGTAACATTAAGTCTTATTTATAATAATCAGGCAATCATCCTTTTGATGCAATAAAGTAAAAAGCTTACTTATAGACACATTGATGAGCTAATGACTTGTTTCATACTCACACTGATGAGCATGCAGCGGTTCTCCTTCATGCCTCCCAGCACGCCTAAATAACACACACAGGTAACGATGGTGCCAGTGACCACCAGAGTGTTGGCGGGGTAGATGGGCCAGAAGGTGGTGATAAGGGAGGCGAACCTGGAGTTCATCATCTGGTATTCTCCGAAAGCCACCACGAAGGCACCGCACAGCTCCAGCACAGAGGAGAGAGAAGTAACCTCACACCATCATTCTGGATTTACATACACACACTATGATCCTACACTAGAGGCCAGGATGACCACGAATCCTTACCATTGAGGGTTTCAATTCTCATCCGGATTCATTTAATTTCCACAAGACAACATCTTTTAACCATTCAGCCAGGATATCATGCCCGTTGCTGCTTTTACTCAAGAGTCCCCAATTTAAAGGAGGCAATATACTTAATTGCAGAAATCTCCTTTCAAAGTGTGCAAGATCTTTACCTGTGACACCAAAGTTCTCTTCAACATTAAAGGTAATTGAGTAATTAAGTTTATAATAGCAGAAGAGAAATCAGAATATAATATTTTATAGATAATACACAAGTATCCTTATTGGGATATTATAAAAAAACCTGAAAAAAATATCCGATTTGACACCTCACATTAAGGACTTTACATCCTTTGCTTTAAGGAGGCATGACAGCAGTCAGTGTTCTGGCTCCTCACCCACCTACCCAGCAGAGAAAGTGGAGAGTGACCAACAGAGTTTTCAGGCAGTTTACACAGGAGCGATTCATCTTCCCTGATGATCCTCCACTGTCAGAGGAGATTTGGAATCTGAAAGAGAAGAGAAGTGGACGTGATGTTTATTAAAACACAGTGTAGAGCACGTGGCAGTGAGGCTGATAGACTTGTTAAAGACCAGGGGGACTGCTGCTCCTCTTGGTGGCAGTGTTTACAGGACACCACTGTTTGATATGAAAACACTCAGCCATGAGGCACAATGGACACTGGTGACCTATTCCGACTCCAGTTAATCATTATTACCCTGCTCTTATCTCCACATGGACCATTTTACAAGTTTGGACCTGAATATCCAAGAATGTTTCATTTAAGCAGCTTGTCATTAACAGTTTACATATTCTGCAGTCATCTTAAATATTCAATTCATTTTCTAGTTTGATTTAATGTCAGTTGTTAGTTTGAGAATCTATATTTCTATAATTTTATAATAAACTCATACAGCTCATTTAAAACATAAAGAAGCCTGAATGCATTATTGATATTGCATAACACATTTGAAGTCAAGCCGAACTGATTTCTTTTTCTTTGTTTTTCTGTGTTGATCTTCACAAATACAGCCGGTGTTTACACTTTTATACAGACATTTATAAATTCTTACTGTCTTTACAGTGAGGAACTCCTGAAACCCATTTACCCATGATATAGAAAAAATGTTTGGAATAGCCTGAGGACTTACCTTAACCACACCGGATCTTGCAATACTTCAGTGACAGATGCTGTGCGCAGTATATTGGTGCTGTCCCCACCATTCCCAATGTTCAGTGACGACAGACAGGTATGAGGAGGAAGAGAAATAAAAGGGAGGAGGAAAGACAACTGAGAGCTCCGTCTATCAACAGTGAAGAGGAGGGGCGTCCACTCCTGGCAATAGCCGAGTCAGTGTCAGGAACCAAATATCAACATGAACTTCTCACATCAGTTCGTCCAACTCCTTCCCTTCCTCTGGTTGAACACTCAAGCATGTTTAACACATTACTCAACTAAAAGTTCCAAAAACACATGTTGAGCATGAGTGAATGAGTGTAGACTGATGGAGAAAATAGCCATTCGAAGCATTTACAATTAAATCTGCAACTGAATGAAGTGAGGGCTCTAAATCTGACTCCGCTGTACACATACAGTACAAAATCAGTCTACAGCTTTTGAAACAAATCTAGTCCTGCTGTAAATCCTCCTTTATGAAGGTTATAATGTTCAGTTTGTGTTTAAACAGTTTTACATTCAACTGTATGGCCTTTTGAAGAATGCATAGCTTTCTCTGCTGTTGTGTAGCTGCACTGCAGCGCACACACACAGGTTTAAAAGCTTTATTTTACCCTTATACCTGAACCATGACGAGGGCCTAATCCTAACCTTAACCAGGACCTCAGGAATGACGTTTTGCCTCATTAGGACCAGGCTTTGGTCCCAATGTGGTCAACTGGTCCTGAGAATATCAATGTTTAAGTTGCATGTACGTGCACACACTCTTTGTGAGGACACTGATTGACATCCCCTTTCTCCTTAGCCTAAGCATCATAACTAAATACCTACACCCCATTTAACAAAGTAAAACTTTATCTTAAGTCTAACCTAGACTTAATTCTGGCTTAAACACTGGAAACAACTCAAGATGTTCCGACAGGGAACTGGCAACAATGTCCTCAGATTCAAAGTGATCACATCTGAGACACATCAAGATGATGTGTCTGTACTTGTTAACATCTAAAGCATGTATAAATACATGAGATATTTTCTGCGGAAAAAGAAAAATAAGGAAACATTACAACATGAGATAAATCCCAGAAACTTTTACTGAAAAACATTCAAACACAGGAGCAAAAACAACAAATGATCTTCACTTACAGTTTGTCTAAAACAAGTGTTTTGATTTTACAAATTAGGATTTGCTGAACATTACTATATAAATAATTAGAGCCGTTTGCCACAATGTTGGCTCATGAATTAAATCATTGCGACAAACAGCTTGACTTTCATAAGACAATTAAAAAAACCTACACAGACAATTTGAGGAAACGTGAAATAACAGTCTGAAGAGCTTCAAGAGGCAGGTAGTGGAGCTTTAACTCCGAGCATGAACATGACATTAGCTACTGATTGATATGCTTTCAAACAGCAGGAACCAAAATGACATATGCAAGAACAAATAATACAACAAACAAGATCCCAGAGGTGTTGCTGGATGTTGAATAAAGCAAAATGTCACAGAGGAAAAAAAGGCTCTGCATTCTTCAAGCACATAGACTGTCAGACCAGCATGTATCAATTCTTCATCAGGGTCCCTGAAGAATGAATAATCATTTTAATAGAAAAAATAGATTAATAACAAAAAATTCACCTGAAGATGGAGTGCCTTCATTTCTTTCCACACGATTATCTACAATATTCATTAATCAGCCGGACCTGAGGGATCTTGTTTTTTGTGCTTCTACCTGCCTCAATAAAGATAAGCTGTTCGCTCAGCTGGAGTTCTGCAGCACCTCCTCCCTTCTTTTCTACACAAGCACATGGAAATCTCCCTACATGTTAACACTCTTACAAACATGTTGCTGTAAATAAGAAGCAGCGCTATTCATCTGCCTCCTTGTATCTGCATCATGTGCTAATGTCAGTCAGTGACATTAGTGACTGTTGTGCTGGTGCTGTTTTAACCTGTTGAGTGAACTTTAGATTTATAAGTGCATTTGCAATTCCAGGGAGATTTTCACACGCGACAGTAGTTTTGCACTTTCTTCTTCAGTTTTTTTTTATCCTCCTCTAAGTGAACATGATCATTTTGTTTAGAAGAATCGCACAAAACGGATGGAGAAGTGTTGATGTATCTTTAAGCTTAAAACACAGGAGCTGTTACCGGACTCGGTTTGCCTTAAAGTAAAGTCTGCATCATCCTGTGACTCAGCCATGACTAACACCACAACTACTCATATACAAAAATGAAAACCACTAAAGCTGATGTTCAAGTCATTCTGCAGCAGGGAGGAAATTTGAAATATGCAGATGTAAAGGAGACATATTGTTCTCATGTTCAGGTTCATGATTTTGATTTGAAAAGGTTTACATGCTCTAAAGTTCACTTTACTCCTACTGTCAGTTACTGCAGGTCCTCTTTTCAGATTCTGTTTGGGGTTAGCACCTGACTCCTAAGGCCCCCCCCCCCCAGGTAAACACACAAAATGTCTCCTTTAACACATTACAATGAATTGCCTCAAGCGATTTAAGTGACAGTTGAGCTTGAAGGCTCCAGGTCTGTAAATTAATCGAAGTTTGTGGAGTCAGACAGAAGTGAGCTAAGACCTTTGCAGCCCACACGTCATCTCTGACTGAGGCTCCAGGTCTGAAGTGACTCCAGGCTCCGACTGTACACAGGCTGTTTTCATGACAGACACTTCGACATGTCATAGCAAGAAAGCTAAATGAATGATGCCTGAATTCCATTTAGCTGCTTCAGTGTCAGGGCCCTGGTATTGTGCATGTTGCCTCAGTGTCACACTGTCATGCTTTTAACAGAGCCGCTGTCTGTTCAGTAACTGCTCACCTTTACCTGCTGTCAGTTAAAATGGCTGCTGTGAAAAAGGCCTGTTTGGAACCTGACCAGTGGATGTGGCTCTGTCACCTCTCTGCATGTCCACACACAACGTTACAAGTGCTGGTTTGGGCTTTTGTTCAAATCAACACATTGCTGCCTGTTAATGACACAAATATTTATAATTATTTTGCCTTTACTTCACTAATTGTGATGACTTTAGGTAGCACCCTGTCCCTTCTCTAGATCTCCAGGGAAACTTCCAGATGATATTGTCCAATAGTTTGACTTCAGTCGGATTTTCAATGGATGTATAAATGTGTGGACACGCTGATCTGTAAATATGTGTCCTCTTACGTGGCTGCTCCACTGTCACTTTGCCTGTCTGCAGTTGACCTGATGCTCCGCCCTGATTACAGAAACAAAGCTCCTCATTTACACAGCAGTGAAGAAACAGATCACAGTAACCAGTTCCCTTATTTGCCTGTACAGCAGTGGTGAGGGAGCTCCAGCCACTGGACACCAAGTGTAAGGCACGAGCTTGTATTGCATAATTTGAACAAATAAATCACAGGTTACACTCCTAAACAATAAACAGCATTCATATATACTTTACTCTAACGCAACAACATAATCCTGCATATGGCTATCAAATTCACAGTGCATTCCAGATTTAAATTCTAAAGCAACATAATGAATGAATTAGTTCATAACATATTGAAATAGTTAGATGAGACGTTGATACAATTCAGTGCCACAGAGAATGTTAGGGATTTTTTAAAAGACAGTGGTGACAAGTATTTCTTAGCGCAAGCTACAACAGCAGCTAAGAAGTGTAAGTAACTTTAGAGAGTGACTGAAGCCAAATCCTCTGAGATGAAATTAAGGGGGAACTAAAAACTCCAGAAAGAGCTGGAATATAAAGTAAGACCTTGTGTTTATTGGTCCGAGCTAGGCACTTAAACAGCACTGGTAACTCCGATAGCTCTATTAATGTACAACATATTATGAGGTGTCATTGGTCGTACATTTAAAAAACAGCCGGGTTAAACCCAATTGTCACACGAGCTGATCATAGTGCTTCGCTGGCTTTTATAAGGTGCTCTCTATGCATGGAGGAGCTTCTATGGTGCAGCAAGAATCTGCAGTGATCCACTGGTTGACTGGTCTGCACAGCAGCTAAGAGTCAGATCAAAGCTGCACGCTGGCAGCACCAAGTGGCAGTAAGAGGTAACTAGACTTCTGTACCAAAAAAACCTGTGAAATGGTGACAGTAAACACAGCATCTGATTTTGTAGAGGATTTACACATTTTTGTTCGGCTGAAATCTACAGTATGTCAGGAAGTGCGATGGGATTCTTCAACCCACTGTGCTTTAAGTTGAGATGAACATATTTGAACTTGTTTTTACAAGGGCAGCTTTATCTTGTCCGTCTCCCACTACATTAAAGTTGTTTTCAGACATGATTTCAGGGAGAACTCCGGAGTATTGGGTGTGGACATTCTCCAGAGGATACCTTTCAATTGCACAACACAGCAAGAGATTCTCTGCTCAGAAACTTTCGCAGCAGCAACAAATTTATGCAGGATTCAGGTGAGGGGTGGAGCAGCAGACAGAGGCAGGAAGTTTTTGTTAACAGCACGTAAACATCGGCTATGATCACAAAATCTCTCTTGACATGTGTCTTCTACGACTACGACGGACAATCGCCTTCACACATTCACCTCCTCCGGAGAAATTTCAGAGAATCTCCAGAGTTCACTACACGTCTGAAAGCAGCTTTAAAGAATATTCTACAGCTGGCTTACCTGTTCATGATCTCTTCACCTGTACATCTCGGCTAATTTCTGTTTCTGTTTCTGGGCTTCAGACCCACGAGGTTTTTCACTCATTGTTCATTTGATTGTATAGTTTCAGTAAAGCTGTGGCAAGTCTTGTCATTGTTGTCATGTCTGTTGATAAAGCAACAAACATTCTGAAAACCTACACGGATCATTGCTTCCTGATCAGTAGAAGCGTTTACGCCTCTTTTCTGTCCAGCGTCCGTAAAGCACCAGCCCTATCACTGCCAGCACACCCAGGCCCATGATGGAGAAGAGGAGGGTGAAGAAGATCTGGACTTTGCTCATCCCTTCCTCCTGGATAACAACTGCAAAGACAGAGGATGACAGACTGATTATCAAACAGACCGCACCAGGTGTCATGCTCAGCTCGTACAACCACTTCATGATGAGGAGTTTCTAACAGTTTGCAGGTTTGTTTTGTCACTTTAGTTTTTTTTCAATATTGACTGTTTAACATTTACCGCTGCAAGTTTTATATCATTGAAAAATACCTTTATACAAGGTTGTCCAAAATATTTTTATATATTTGAGAGTTATGACTTTTTTTCTTGTTATTACCAGTTTTGTTATAAGAAACCTCTCTTGTCATATTAAACTATATTTATTTATGTACCTTTTCACAAAATCCACATACCTCATTAAAACAAATTTGCCTTGTTATAACCCAAGTTGCTATGTTTTCTAAAAACAAATTAAAAATTTGCTATAATGAGAAAAATAACCAATCAGTGCCGAAAACAGAAATATTGTAATCAACAACAGCAAGGAAATGTTATACCTGATCATCAAAATGATCCTGTCATTATTGGGACGAGACATCAAAATCCCAATCCCTAAACTGTAGTAGCCCATCAGCTGCTGTTTTCTAGGTCTAAAGTGAACATTGAAATACAAAGCTCCTTAAAGAGCATCGAAAAGACATGGAAACTGAAATATCTTTAATTCTGTGGCTAAACTCCATCTGCTGATGATTGTGTTACATATAGTGAAGAAATTGTTAGTATTTTTTTTTTTTATTCAAGGTATAGTCGGACGACCTGCTCGCTTATCAGTCTCTTCTCTCCTCTTTTTCTGCCTCTATTTCTGCAGCCAAAAGCACTTTTTACCAAACTGCAATTCAATCCTCATTTTCGAACCCCAAAAACCTCTTCTCTATCTTTTCCAACCTCCTTGACCCCCCCAGTCCCACTCCTCCTTCCTCACTTCTACCAAGCCACTTTGTCAACTACTTTACAAAAAAAATAAATGACATACGCTCTTCATTTTCTGATCCTCCTTCTATAACTACATTTCCATCATCTTCATCCCCTTCGCTTTCCTCTTTCACCTCCCTGTCTCCCATCAAGTTCTTACCTTGGTAACCTCCGCCCGCCCGACCACCTGCCCCCTTGACCCCATCCTCTCTCACATTCTCCAGTCTATCGCTCTTCACCTTCTTCCTTTTCTCACCCATCTTATCAACACTTCCCTGTCAACTGGCTGTTTCGCTAATTCTGAAGGAGGCAGGAGTAAATCCTCTCCTGAAGAAACCCACCCTTGACCCGTCTGCAGTAAATAACTACAGACCTGTCTCTCTTCTTCCCTTTGTTTCCAAAACACTCGAGCGAGCTATCTTTAATCAACTCTCCTCCTATCTGAACCACAATAACCTTCTTGACCCTCATCAGTCTGGTTTCAAGGCAGGTCACTCAACTGAGACTGCCCTCCTTGCTGTCTCTGAGCAACTTCACACTGCTAGAGCAGCCTCTCTCTCCTCTGTCCTTATCCTTCTAGACCTCTCTGCTGCACTTGACACAGTGAACCACCAGATCCTTATTTCCTCCCTTCAGGACCTGGATGTCTCAGGCTCTTTTTACCAGGGTAAAAAGTGCTTTTGGCTTCAGAAATAGAGGCAGAAAAAGAGGAGAGAACAGAATGATAAGCAAGCAGGTTGTCCGACTATGCCTTGAATAAAAAATTAAAAAAATTAAAAACATAAAAAAAACTAAAAAATACTAACAATTTAGTAGCACTTAAATGGCACACATTTATAGTACTTTGTAGTTTTGCGTTATTTTTGAAGAAATTGTACTTTCTTGATTCTTGTTGTTCTTGGTTTGTACCCTCGGGGTTGAATGCACTTATCGTAAGTCGCTTTGGATAAAAGTGTAAGACATACAGAGCCCAAAACACTCATCTTTCCAGTATGTGGATTATCACTAAACAAATATAAAATAACCAACCATCAAGTCACCCATAATATGTGAGAGCTGAGGCAAGGTAGTGTGTCTACCTTGAAACTGTTCCATGTTGTCAACTCTGGGAATGATGACCTCCTCCTCCAGCTCCTTCTCCTCCTCTGGAGTCCTCTCTACTGTCAGCTGGTACAGCTTCATGGAGATGAGGTCATGGTTATCTACAGCAACACAGGTCAGCACAGTTTCAGTTATAAACACTTGAAGAAAGCCTTCACACAAAAGTGCAGGTGTGTGTGTGTGTGTGTGTGTGTGTGCCCGTCTCTATAGCTCACAAAAACTGACAATCACATGTATATAGTTATTAATCAATGATGTTGGATCACAAATTCGAATCTATCAGCTCACAAAATAATTTGTATAGTCTGGGTAACTTAACTGTGCAACATCTTATAATGTGCAAGGAAGTATAGCGTCTGAAGTCACAAGATGCCGAAGGCAGCTTGTTACAGTTTCAGATTATATTATTGACTATATCTATTAGAAAGTTAAAAAAACAAACATTTCTCTACACAGAAGACTCATTTAACACAATGACTGACGTTAACTTTATGTACATTTCAAATGTTGCCCCTTTTTTCACAGTGATCTTCTTTCTGCATGTTCTGCAGACACGGTGAACATTTTGGTTCTGAGCTCTTATAAAACCATAATATGACCACACTTACTCAAAGTGGTCTTATCAGAAGACTGAAAAACCTCAGTTACACAATCTGCTTTACGCTGCTTTCCATCATGTTTTCACTGACACAAAACAAACCCAAGTTGTATACTGCATCTGGGAGACTGTTGCTAATGCTGATTAATGCTGGAGTTTTTCAAAGCACAGTTTTAATAATAAATCCAATTTGAACTGTTGGGAAATTTATTGTGGTAATTGTTTCATCCCTACTTGCGATGAATCTTCATACCTGATAAGTCTCCAGTGGCAGAGGAGGCTCCAAAGAAGTATCCTGTAGGTAGCCGCAATCCTGTGATGTCAGCACAGTTTGTCCATTCCTGCTTACCTTCTGCATCCACCATGAGCTGGAGGGACAAGGAAGAGTCAGCATGAAACACTGATGAACACTGATGCTAGGAATGGTCTTTAGTGACTTTCATAGATTTTTCTTCATTATCAGTGTTACTGTTGTAGATTATAACATGACTACGTAATATTTAACGACAAATACCCCGTAGCTCAGACTGTTTAAAACCCCACAGAACATTTGTATAGAGCCTGAGGATACAACTCACAGACACTTTGCATACAATCTGAGAGTTTGAGATATAAAAGGAGGACTGAAGCTGCCTTCAGACACTTCACCAGAGGAGGTGTATGTGTTAAAGCTAATGTCAGAGTGAGAGCCTCCAGAGTTACATTGGACTTTCTCCGCCTGGCACCCACTAATAAAGTCCGTAGAAAGTCCTGAGGAGCCGATGTGAGAACACAGTAGGAGATCCTCTGCAGGATTTCCAATGAGCAAGTGGGGGGTCAATAAAGTTTCGAACACGTGACAGACAAAAGAAAACTCTTTCTCAAGATGAAGAAGCAGTGCCATACATGAAGAAGAAACAGACAAAGATGCCAAGATAGTTTGTGGTGGTAACAGCTGATGCCGTTGTTGATGTGCTGTAAACACAGCAGAATAAATAGGTTACATCCTGCCTCTGCACCAACGCTCATCGGAAATCTGCAGAGAACTTGAGGATGTTGTAAACTGAGCTGAGAATCTCCTGCTGCGTTGTGCATGTGTGAAAGAACTGCAGAGAAAATCCAGACCTAACTCCCTGGAGTTGGTCTGAAGGACAGGTCTGAAAACAGCTGGAGATAAACTGCACAAGTCCAGCTGTATAAAGCTTGTAGGGTCTCAACCAAGGAGACTCAAAGCTGTAACTGTTCCCACAGGGACTTTACACAGTTTAAGAGATTGAACATTTTTCTTAATGAGACATTTTGGTTAAAAAATAAAAAAAATATTTTCACTCTGTCGATGTGAGGTATTAAGTGTAGACTGTTGGATAACTGGTATTGTGATGGAAATCTGAAAATAAAAGAGGGTGAACACCAAATTTGTCTAGTTTAATAGGGCCTTTATGCAGAAATGATCAACACAGAGAGGGATCTCACAGGGATCTCAGAGTGAAGATGGAGAACAGGCAAATGCAAGGATCTTATATGAGAACTAAGGCTGTTTGTCTGAGCCGGTTCAGACTGGCTCTGTAGGCGCAGTTTGAGACAGGAATTAAGACACAGGAAACTGATTTGCATACGTTGCCTTTGAAGATAAAGCAGACGGAAATGAAGTTCTTTGACAGTCAATAAGTAATAGAAAGGTCATAAAGGTTTCAGGTCACAAGCAGTTCAGGTCATAAAAGCCTAAGACAGGTATGCAGGTATGGTTTTGAACTACAAAATAGTTTTTTTCCACTACAGTATCCATTAAATATTACATCTTCAACACAATAAGGTGTGCAAATAGTGGATTCTGACTGAAGCCAAGGTAAACTGTGTAATTTACACTTTAAAGTTTCGTACCGTCAGTCTGTTTTTGGAGTATCTGATGAGGACGAATGTGTCGAAGATCGCATTGCGCACCAAGGATGTGCACCCTCCAAGTTCAGTGCGGCGTCCATCTTGTTCGTGTTGATATGACAAGGTCCCATTCCCCAGCATCACTGATACATATGGGAAAGTCCTCTGAGAGGAAGAAAGGGGAGACAGTCGTCTTTATATGAAGATTCAGAAACGCACACAATCAATCTGTTATTTCGGTTATAATAACACAACAACACCAACAGCATAGACGAATCAAAGCAGATGGATGGAATGAAACGGTGAAGATGGATGGACATTCAGCAGCTCAGAATAAACAGCGGTGTCTGATGCTACCTGAGTTCCAGGTTGTGTCTTCCTCACATTCAAAAAGGGAAGCAGGGAAAGAAATATGACACATTTCTGACATCAGCATAAATAATCTAAATAAAGAGGCAGAGCAAGACTGGCAGGCTGTTGACTGGTATTGTTTAAAACTGTGTTACCCAAGTCAGATTAGGCTGGATGACTCCAGCTGTCACTTACATCGTGGGTCTTGTCCGCATTGAGGTAAGTGTCCATAAATATACCAAGTCCAGTGAACTGGTTCATGTTACCAAATACAGGACCTGCAAAGAAACAGAAATGTACATTAGAGGTCTGAAATACAAAGCAAGTTCAACATACCCATGACATGTAATTATCATCCAGCTTCACTGAGCCCAACAACAGTCGTCTGTATCAGCTCGATAAATCAACCCAGGGTTTACAGAGCATGGTCACATTAAAGTGGGGCCATTTGCAGCATACGACCAATCACAACCCGGAGTCTACAGGCAGCAGAGCAGCACAAACTATAATGTGAAATAAATAGGAGGAACTTAGACGGGAAGTCTTTGCTGCAGATGCAAAATGACAAGCGGGGACTGGGGAAACACTGTGAATGTGTAAGTTTATAAGTTAATAACATCACTGCAAGATCATTACAGCACCAGTAAATATGACTGTAATTACATTTGTGTATTCCATTAAATTATAGCCTTTATTTACAGCCCTGGCAGGGTCAACATGTTCATTGACGGTACTATGACGATTTACCCCAAACCACCATCGTAACGTCAAAAGATCAGAGTTAAACCTAGTGTTACGACGCTAATCACATATTCTGCTTCAAAGTACAGGCCTCAGAGCTCTTCTCACAAAGGTCTGAGCTCATTTTAAGCTCAGCTTAAATTTGACAGCTGAGGCTGATCATAGAGCCAACTGTCGATCAGTCGATTAATTTGTCAACATTGAATAATGCCTCAACACTTTCAATAGCATATTAATCATTGAAATAACTGTGAGTAAAACTTGCCGTTGGTGGTAATACTGGAATCCCTCCACATGGGGCATTAGATAAAAAGCTTTACTGTATGAGATTCACAGAATTTGTAGTTCCGGAGGCTGTCTTATGAACACAAGTTATGTGTACAGAAAATTTAGATATTGTGGTTTTACAAGCTGTTAATGTTAAAGCTGAGAGTGCACAAATGGAGCCATGGCTTGATATCCTACATATGTCTGTACAGGAGATACTGAGATGAAATGAGGAATATAGTATATCTGACTGTGACTGTATAAGGAACCGGCACTGTCTCTTCATACCATTCTGCATGCGATCTCTTGTTAACCAGATGGCCATTCCGTCCCCATTCATATTCTTCCTTCCCAGGCCGTGGATTTTAAAGTGCACCTTTAGCTCCCAATCCCGCAAGAGCAAAGGCTAGAAAGCAAAAGACATAAAGACAAACTGGTTAGTTTTGATGTATGCTATGTGTGATATGCATCCGCCAACATACTAGTAATTTATATAGGCTGAATTAGTCTTATTATATTCTTAGTAAATGAAGACTGCATTATTTTTGTAAAATGCTTACATAATGAGCAATCTTCATTTTAAAGTCATGGTACTAACTGCTGACAATTTTACATTAACAGTGAGGTAGGATATGAGAAGTGTTAACAGCAGGTAGACTGAGCATGTGTGTGAGTTTAGTAGACCTCAGGAGTTGTACACGTGTACACAGGCAACTGGATTGGTTGTGTTTCTTGAAGACGTTTAACCTCTAATCAAAGAGGCTTCTTCAGTTTCATCAGCGGAGCCCAGACCCACTAGCTGATGAAGGTTCAACGACCTGCCTATTTAACATAGCAACTCTCAAATAAGTTGCATTTAGACATGCACATGAACATAATCTCTGCACATTTTCCAGAGGGCTGGATGTAGGGCTGCAACTCACGACTATTCTGATAGTCGATTAGTCACCGATTATTGAAACGATTAATCGACTAATCGGATTATGAATGACACAAATTCTCAATTGCTCTTATTTAGCAAACAGCTTTGAAATTTTGCTTGAGGTTGTTCGAGGCATGTGATGACTGAAAAAACAGGCAATAAAGATTGTTACTTCATTAAAAAAAATGTCTTTTAATAAACTTTGCTGCATATAAGGGTACTGTGACACAAAAGCAAAGACAAATCAAGTTTTTGACCATTTAAAACCAAGGACAGGCAAAGTTCTAATAAAAAAGATAAATTAAAAATCAAGTATCCATTTTTCCTGTTAACAAAAATAACAGGGAAAGTAACAGCAATAAAAACATCAACAAACGAAACTACAGTCTTCTTCTGACCAAATAATTGTGATTAAAAAAAGACGTTTGTCAGGCAATAGGATAACTTTTCGCTTTTAAACTCGTTAATAAAAAGTTTAAACCATATTTTTGTAATGGATGCTAGAATCCTGCGCGCAGGTATATACGTTTATATATAACATCTGACAGAGGCGAGTCCGCATCGTCTCCGTTACGACGTCACACGTGCCTCCTCCTAACATGCGCGTGACCTGCTTCCATGGAGAACAGGTCCGCTGTGCAGATACTGCAGGTAGTTTTTTTCGGGCTGTTACGGGTGAAGTTCTCCCGAACTTTTTACTTTCTGGTGCGCGATGCTGCTCCAGCGGAAGCCGGCAATGCTCCGTGTTTTGACGCTATTGCACATGCGCGACTTTCAGAGATAGGAAGGAAGCGAGATGGCTCACTCCTCAGCTGCTGTCATCAGCACCTCCGGTAAAACGCCGTTTAGTTCCGCTGCGCGGCACGAAAAACACGTGCTGTGACGTAACCAACGAATCATCGACGAGTAAATTCGTCAGCGACTATTCTTGTCATCGATTTTTGTCGACGACGTCGACTAATCGTTGCACCCCTAGCTGGATGTGAGAACGCAAATGTCCAAGTGAGAGGCTTCAGATGATCTCAGGAGTTTCTGCAGCCATTCCAGCCTGCCTCTGTGTGCTGTGCCACCCCTCACCTGAGAGCTCCAGAGATTTCTGTGTTGTGAATGTGTTCCAAGTGAGTGGAAAATCTCCCGTTGCATGTGTGGAAGGAAAACTCCAGAGAAAGTCTGGATCCAGTTGTGAGGACATTCTCCACAGTTCATGTCTGAAAATAGCTATAGAAGATTAGTTACTGAAGAAGCATGTTGGATGAGAGGTGAAAGGACGTCAAGCAATGCAAGCACGTCCAGTTGCCTACCTACATTACTATTGAAGATATGATGACCTGCATGAATTAGAATCTTCACAGGTGGATTTAGTAGACTTACAATTCGACTCCACACGGCTCCCTGCCTGCTCTGCAGGTCGGGGGTCAGCCTCACATGGTCAGGCGTCACCATGGCAGTGCCCATCAGATCCCACTGTGCGGAACTAGAGAAGCCCAACCCTGCAAAACAGTAAAACACTTGTAAACGGTTGAATAGTTCACAGGAAAACCCTCCACACCCACTCGTCTCTGACGGATGACAAAGCAACAGAACAGGTTTCTTCTTCTTGATGTCATAACTGCCTTCATAAATCTCTCTATTTAACTGTATTTTGACATATCAACCATTAATATGAACATTAACAACAATTCCAACTGCAGTTATTATGGTAAAGTCTAGCATTGAACTGCTTGGTGGTGGTAAAGAATCAGAGTTATTACAGTAACTACTATTGTCTGGTGAACAGGGTGTGATCCATGAAACCAGCTGATCTACAACACTTTCAACACAATGATGAGAGAAGTCTCCCACACTGAAGAAAACACTTTGTTCTAGGTACGAGGACAGACCTCATTTAACCGGTTAATGTTAACGAGTTCTTTAATAATATTACTCACTGTGTAATTATAGCTGCTATCCGTTCCTGTATTGTGACATTATGACAGCTCCTTTTAGTTGATGAGTACCTTCAGCAGTTTTAAGAGTACTGATCTAAAGTGAACAGGGATTAGCAGCTAGCCTTGGCTAATGTCCCTGGGTGTAGCGGTGTTACAGCAGCTAATGTGTAGCTGACATTTGGACCTACCACGGTAAGGTTTGGTCAGAGAATACTCCCGCTTCAGAAAGTCCTCCATGAACTCCTGCTCGTCCGCCAGCGACGGGCTCGTCCACACACACACGGCAACAAACAAACATGTTAGTGCTCGGATATTTTTTAAATTAAACATTGGAAATAAAAACCAGCAGCTTCTCATTCGAGTCGGACTGGACTTCTTTAAAGCCGCGACCATCTTTACACACTTCTTCTTCTTCGTCTATTGCTCAATCACTGCTTGTTCCTCTGGGGCTAGTTGGCGGTTAGGTGCATTACCGCCACCTTCTGGACTGGAGTGTGGAGCAGCAGATTGGCAACAAACTGAACAAACCAAAATATAATTATTTTCATTTGGTCATTTGTTACACTATATCCAGAGATGGGCAAAAATACATCAAAATGTATTTTACATCAAAATGTATTTTGATACAAAATACAAAATACCCCTCAAATAAACGTATCAAAATAAAATACAAAATACTGGTGCCAGAAAATCTAACAAAATACAATACATGTATTTTGTATTTAAAATATAAGAAATACTTTTTCTGGATTTTCCATTTTTCTCACAATTTGGTATAGCAGAGCATTCAGGTTTGGGCTATATATAACACAAAGCTCTGGTGAACCCCACAAAAAGGAACAACAGTCACAGAATGTCAGTGTAACTAAGCAAAGCTAAAGACAACAACTTGATTGATTATGTATATACACTACCGTTCAAAAGTTTGGGGTCACCCAGATAATTTCGTGTTTTCCATGAAAACTCACACTTTTTTTTTATCAAATGAGTTGCAAAATGAATAGAAAATATAGTCAAGACATTGAAGGTTAGAAATAATGATTTTAATATGAAATATTAATTTTGTTCTTCAAACTTTTCTTTCGTCCAAGAATGCTCCATTTGCAGCAATTACAGCATTGCAGACCTTTGGCACTGTAGCTATATCGATACATGAGTGATAGTTTCCGGTTGTTTGCTGAGTCCAGTTGGTGCTTGCCTATTTTATGAAGTGTATAATTTAATCCTGTGTGACCTATTCTCAGACGGGTGATGACATGTTTTTTAATTCTGTACAAATGTCTTCCTGTGTCAATTGAATCCCAGTATTCTGTCTATGTTTTGTGAGGGTATTTGTTAAAGATAGATTTGATTCCTGCTTTGCTAAATGGTTCTCGTATCTCCACTGACAATCGTTTTAATGACTGTTTTGCTCATATATCTGCCTTCTCGTTGCCTTCTACTCCCATGTGAGCAGGAACCCGTAGGAAAGAGATATTCAACCCTCTCTGATGTAATCTGAGGAACACATGAAAAATTCTTTAGACAATATCTTGTCTGCATGAGGATTTGATTGATTTAATACTGGTAATTGCTGTCAGATTCAATGAGAATCTCTTTGGCCCGGCCACCTTCCTCCGTCCACTGCAATGCATACAGAATACCCAGTATTCCATCTGTATAACCTGACAGGTGGTCGGAGACTCGTCTTTTTACTGCTGTGTCAAACTGCAGAATGAAGAATGAAGCACACGTCGCCTTTTATTTGAATATTAATAAAAACAAAGAGGATCATCCCAAACTGGCATAAAGACACCCTTTTCCCAATTTTCTTTGTTTGTTTGTGTTTTTAGTGCCCTCAGTGAACATATTTATACAAGTACACAAGCTCCATAACTCTCATATTAAACAGGGTTCAAATAATCCTGCAAATTGATCTCTCTTTCTGGTTTAATGTGATAAATAAAAATTGATTAATGGTTGCGGCAGCAACAATGGTGGGACAGCTAACTATAAATCAGCTTTAAATGTTGTTCTAATTATTGATTCCTAATTCCTTAGTGATATCTGAACTGACAACATAAAAACAGTCCTTTCTTTTACTGTATTACTTTCCCAACACTTACTGTATTTATGGCCGGTTTCACAAGATGTGAATCATTCTGGCTCTGCAGATTTGCCCAATAATTGGCCATTAGTTTAATTGTTTCCTTTTTAGGTGAAGGGGCATTTCTCCACTTTCTACTCTAAGTGCTGACAGTAGCTTTGACTTCACAGCCTCACAACATGTCAATGCTTAAGCCTGACTGTCTGTCTATGACCAGTTAAATTTGTTTATTGCAAGACCAGTGTAAAATAAAAATAGAAGTACCAAAAATGAATTATCATAATTATCGAGTTATAGTAAAAGGTATTTACTTTATAGTTTTATATGTATTATTGTAAATTACATTACTAGCTAATTATAACTTGGGCCAAATCAATAAATTCAAGTCATTATAACACTGTTGCTGTTGGAAGTGGAGCTAAATTTAACTATGGTTGTACAACTTGTAGTTTATTCTCAGGCAAAATATAAATTATGCTATACCTATGTTGTAGAGTAAATTACTTTGTTCAAATTTTAAAACTTTCACTCTTTCTTAAAACATGCTGTAGAGTCATCAATGTTGAGTGGATTCTGTACCATCAATTTAAATACCATATCATTGGCTGAAAATATGTCAAATATGTGTAGTACTGTTGTTCTGGTGTGCTAGCTGATATGGAAAGTGTTTGGACTTTTGTTAAAACATATTATACTTACAGAGATCAGATTAGACATTTTAAACTGGATTAATGGACAGAGCAAATCAGGGTGACCGACCTCTGTTAAAATTTGTGATGTGTCCTTCAGGGTTGAGGGTTCGAAGCATGTGTCGAGTAATCCAGGAAGATTTTTGTGAAGCGCGTATCGAGGTTTGTGTTGATGACGTATGTGGTGACTTTCAAAGCCAAACTACGTTCATGATGATCATTGATTCTCAGAGAAGGTGTTTTGGATTTTTTGTAAATCAAACTGACCACTCACTTAAATATGAAGAAATAGATAGTGCACATGTAGTAAAATTAAAGTGTGCCATGTCCTCAAGAAATCAGCAACTGTTACACACACCACCACCAGCTGTGCTGTTGTCTGCAGATATGTGGAGCATTCGGGGGCAGCGGTCCCCAGCCGGTGTCATACTATGTTCTGCTTATGTCTGCATGGGTTTTCTGTGGGTACTCCAGCTTCCTCCCACAGCCCAAAGACATAGAGATTGGGTTAGTTTAATAGGAGACTCTAAATTCACCATGTGTGTGAATGTGAATGGTTTTTTGTCCCAGTGATCTGGTGGCGGTCTGTCTGGGGTGTACCCCGCCTCTCGCACAATGTCAACTGGGATTAGCTCTTGCTCCCCCTGGATAATCTCCCTCACCCTTCTTCCTCTGGATGGCTGGATGGATGGAGCCTCTGGATTAAACTGCTTTATTGTAAAAAACTGAATCCTCATATTAGAAAAAAGAGTAGAGTATGGTCTGATTGGAAATCTAACAGAAGAAATTAAACTGAAAATGTTCTTCAAAAGGAACACTGATGATACTAATGATGTTCCAAGTGGTTGATGAATCGTCAAACCTGGAATTTATGTATATTTTTCTCTCTTGTGAGCAGTAGTTCCCAAACTAGGGTTCCTCATGAGACACGGTGGGTGTATATCTAGTTCTAAAAATATCCAAAAAAGAATAATCATCAGCCTTCAGATTCTCTTTTCTCCACATGGCCCCTACAGGTGATCATGTCAGATTGGTGACAGTATCCGTTGCAACAAAGTTTGGGAACCACTGTATTAGAATAGCACACATATGTAATTAAAGTGTCACAGAGAACCATCACAATATCTCCAGTTCACCTATGATATTATTATATACTGTATAACTGCATCTGAATAGATTTGTGCTTTCACTGCCATGTTTGAAGAAGTTCTATTTAACTTTGGCATTTAAATAGAAAAAAATACAAACTAAAAATATGTTTAAGAGTTTGTCAAGCACCATATACTTCAAACTTGTTCTCAGCCGATACAATGTAACACTTCTTTTGCAATTTCATGCTAATTGATTTATTATTATTAATGTATTTAACAGTATTAATGTAACATTTGTACATCTTAATTGTATCAGTGCATGTTTTTATAATCTAATTGCTTTGCTATATGTGATTATTATTGGTATATATTTTTTTCCTACGGTGTGACATGATGAATCTTATGTTATTTGACTAATTGTGGTGGGAAAAGTATTCAGATCTTTTATTTGAGTAAAAGTTTTAGCATCAAACTATTCTTTAAGTGCAAAAAGTGACTAAGCTCAACATTCATAGAATATTTTTATTTAAAAATATTACTGCGGGAATTTAATCATTGATATATGCTATGTTATTCATTGGACTAACCACTAACTCCAACTGTCTGTCTGAAATAACATCCTCTTATGACCATCGGTGGTTAACGAATAATTTACTAATGTTTCATAGATCAGTTAAAGGCAATTAATTAAGGGCCATTTGTGTCCCCATGGTTGAGGAAAATCCTACTCCAGCAGGACACTTTAATTCATTATAATGATGAGACCTCTCCAAATGGACTTTTCGACCACTCATCATCTGGACATAGGTAGGTTTCCATCAGACTGTAGGGGAACATTTCGCAGAAAAGAAAGTGTGTGTCAATGAACATTTCCATCCATTGTCATTGTTAGCACAAAGAGTCCTGAGCTTTCAAACTAAACAAGAAAAACCCCTCTAATACTCTTTAACAAGAGGTTTTTGACTCCAATGTGAAAGGATACAATCCAAATTCATCGTACGTCAAATGACTCTGGGGTAGTCATGCTAATTGTAACCCCTTTTCCAGATCAACCAGTCAGAGAGCTATTCATGGAAGAATTATGGATGGTAATGGAGGTATAGACTTGTTCCTTCCATCCATCGCAGCCACAAACTCCATCCGTCTAATTTCAAGCAGCTCTTGGGCATCGTCTAGTCTGCATTGAAGAGACTGCAGAAAAGATATCAAACATATTCACTGGCCCCCATGCTGTTTAATACCGTTCACACATAAAGGATAACTTGTCGCTTGGCAACAATTAGTCAATTATCTTTTTTTGTAGACTTACTCATATTCAAATATCTTATCCTATCTCATCTCATATTTTCACAGTGAGAGTAACGATTGAGTTCTATGTTTGTAATAAATTAGCTGATACTTTGTGCTGCTCGTGGCTGGTTCAGTGAAGTATATTGAAAGCATTGGTAATTACTCTAGTCTACAGATATTTGAAACTTACCCATTATCTGATGATTATTTCATCTAACAGTCTGTTCTCTAGTAAATCATTGTTTTTTACTTATACAGTCTTGGATTAAGGAACTAATCATTCAGTAATACTCAGGTCTACTCTCATCTTCCAGTACCCTATTGTAAGGGGAAACCATACAAACATATGATAAGAGCAGCTTAAAGGTCTATGGATTAACATTTCATAGTTGGCTACAAGCACAGTGTGGGAGTAAATTATCTGATGTATTCAAACACCAGATACCAGCAGCATTGTGAGAGTGAGGGGCAGGTAGATAATCACTTATTTATGGCTAGAACTCATCAACCCTGCATTTTATTATTTTATTTGCCTCAACACAGAAAACATCTAGAACCAGCAGTGATTTATATGAGACTCAGCTGTTTGTAGAATCTTCTGCATTATCGTGCCCCATAAAAGAACGGTGCTCAGTTCGAGTAATGGACGGAGCCTTTACTGACATGTGATTGTGGTGGACGTAAATGCGATAAAGTTTTGGATGATCTTATTGCTCCTCGGAGACAAACAAAGACAAAGAGTGGGAATAAGAGAGGAAACATGAAGGTGTTTATGATCCAGCAGTGACTTGGGGCCCTCAGTATTTCCTGTATGTATCCCCCGGGAGGGTATTATTCACTTAGAGTAAGCTGCCGAATTCCAGCTGAACCTTGAAACCTGAAACATCAGTGTCTAGCACCTCTCCTGACACCCACACATCATCATTTGTGTAGCCCGTAATCCGCAGCGGAGACCGACACATGCAGCACAGGGCTGTCTGCGGGGCCATAAATTCTGCCCCAGCTTACTGAGTGGAGAGGACCTGCAGGGCATGCTGCTTGCAGTCATCTCCCGCTGGGGCAGACTTGCACTGTAATCCCTGTTTGCAAGGTCAAGTGATATTTTAATAACCAGTCAAATTCAGCGCCCATCTTTATAAAATCCGTCCACACCTGTTGGAGTGTGAATAATTGGGAGTGGATGTTGCGTAGCTTTAGAGAGAAGCCATCGCTTACATACAACTACATGGGGTATCATTTCAGCAATGCAGCCAATGTGTGAGGGCACAATGAGGTACAGCTACAATATAGTTCACTATAAAACGGTATCACTGTTCCTCTATCCTGAATGAAAATAGAACGGATGCTCAGGTTGAGCAGGGAACAGCCCCAGAGATCTCCCTGAAGGACACCCAGGAACACCGGAGCTGTCTTGTTTAAGGCCGACGCATGCTTCTGCGTTTTCACGGGAACGGAGACGCAAGAGCCCTTCCGGGCCCCTCACGGCCCTTCCTACGTCCTTACGTGAGTCGGCCAATTTTTCTAACTAGACGGCAAAGCCCCGCAAGCGTCACCCGGCCGCGAGGGCTGTGATTGGTCTGCTGACTACATCATTTCCGGAGTCGCATTTCCGGTTCATGCCCGGAAACCACGGAAGATTTAGAAGAACGAATATGGACCAGATAGAAGAGCACTTGGCAGAAGAGATCCGGCACTATGTCCACTAGTATAACCCGTCCCTAACCGGCGGATTTTTCCGCCAGAAAAAGGCTCGGCGGAGCCGCCGTGGCGATGCAAATAAATCGCTCTTCTTCGTGCAACACACGAAGAAGAGCCGACTTCGACAAAAAACATTACTGCGCCTAGTGTTCTGGCGGGGAATTGCACGGCAACATGCGCAACGGTTGGAGAACCATGAATGACAACGAGTCCTGCGTTACAGCTGCGTGCCTGCGGGCCCCTGACGACGCAGAAGCATGCGCCGGCCTTTAGCCTACATGTTGTGTCTCTTTGCTGGTTTGCCAAAATTTTCAACTGGTGGTTGGTAAAAAGCAGAACCAATGATTGCAGTCCAACTTTATCTGTCTGCATTGTATTTCTACATATATTAAAATTTAAAAAAGAACACAGTTTGTGATGTATGGTTGTTAAGTTGTTAAATGTCACCTTTAATAGAGCCAGGCTGATAAACAAAAGTTAAGTGATAAGTTGACATAGAACAATTACTCATGTAATTTAACAAGTAATCTGTGATGAGTAATTCAATACATGTTATTTACAAATTACAGCATACATTTCAAGGCACTTTACCTAGTAAGGTTGAGACTTTATATGATTATTGAGAAACCCCACAGTTCTCACCAGTCACTTGGGGACTGATTGCACTGTTGAAACAACTTGTCCCACTTTTGCTTACATTTGTTAATAATGGATGAGACTGTGCTTACAGGGGAGGTGAAGCTGGTGAAGGTTTCACGTCATGTTTGGGTTTATTTGATGGATGTAAAATCATCGTGCAACATTTGCATTTTGACCAATGCGGAGGTGTGACGTAATGTTTTCTGGCAAACCATGAATTGCTGGACAATCTCCAAGGGCAGTCTTGTGCCGGCTGGTTCAAATGATAAGCTAATATAACTAATTTGTTAATGCATTAATAATTGAATAATAATTATTCGTTATTTATCTTTTAATACATTCTATTTGCTTCGGATTGAAATATATTGCCTTGTCATACAGAGAATGGTGTCTCTTGCATTTCCACTGCATGCCCCAAGTTATAGTCAGCAGCTGAAGCTGCTGG